>NC_134356.1:28318780-28647693 GCF_048569485.1 Anomaloglossus baeobatrachus
GAGATAAGGGCAGTGTATCTAGCCCTATTGGCTTTCCATCGGTGGCTGGAGGGCAGGCAGATCCGTATCCAGTCGGACAACGCCACTGCCGTCGCATACATCAACCACCAAGGCGGCACTCGCAGTCGTCAAGCCTTCCAGGAAGTCCGGCGGATTCTGCAGTGGGTGGAAGCCACAGCCTCCACCATCTCCGCAGTTCACATCCCGGGCGTAGAAAACTGGGAAGCAGATTTTCTCAGTCGTCAGGGCATGGATGCGGAGGAATGGTCTCTGCACCCAGAAGTGTTTCGAGAGATCTGTCGCCGCTGGGGAACGCCGGACGTCGATCTCATGGCGTCACGGCACAACAACAAAGGTCCGGCATTCATGGCACGGTCTCAGGATCACAGAGCTCTGGCGGCGGACGCGTTAGTTCAGGACTGGTCGCAGTTTCGACTGCCTTATCTGTTTCCTCCTCTGGCGATGCTGCCCAGAGTGTTACGCAAGATCAGGTCCGACTGCCGTCGCGCCATTCTCGTCGCTCCAGACTGGCCGAGGCGGTCGTGGTACCCGGATCTGTGGCATCTCACGGTGGGTCAACCGTGGGCGCTTCCAGACCGCCCAGACTTGCTGTCACAAGGGCCATTTTTCCATCTGAATTCTGTGGCCCTCAACCTGACTGTGTGGCCATTGGCTCCTAGCGTCTTCAGGGTTATCTCAGGATGTCATTGCCACCATGAGACAGGCCAGGAAGCCAACGTCCGCCAAGATCTATTACAGGTCTTGGCAAATCTTCTTATCCTGGTGCTCTGATAACGGTTGTCCTCCATGGCCGTTTGCCTTACCCACTTTTCTTTCATTCCTTCAATCCGGAATGGACAAGGGTTTGTCACTCGGCTCTCTCAAGGGCCAAGTATCTGCGCTCTCCGTATTTTTTCAAAAGCGCCTAGCCAGGCTTCCGCAGGTCCGCACGTTCCTGCAGGGAGTTTGCCACATAGTCCCACCTTACAAGCGTCCGCTGGAACCCTGGGATCTTAACAGGGTGCTAACGGCTCTTCCGAAACCACCTTTCGAGCCGCTGCGGGATGTCTCTTTATCACGTCTTTCGCAAAAAGTGGCCTTTCTAGTGGCAGTCACTTCTCTTCGGAGAGTGTCAGAGCTTGCAGCGCTGTCATGCAAAGCCCCCTTCCTGGTGTTTCACCAGGATAAGGTGGTTCTGCGTCCGGTCCCGGAATTTCTCCCTAAGGTGGTATCTCCTTTTCATCTCAATCAGGATATCTCCTTACCTTCATTTTGCCCTAATCCAATTCACCAATGTGAAAAGGATTTGCACTCTTTGGATCTGGTGAGAGCACTCCAGCTCTACGTGTCTCGCACGGCGCCCCTGCGCCGTTCAGATGCGCTCTTTGTCCTTGACGCTGACCAGCGTAGGGGTTCGCAGGCTTCCAAGTCAACCTTGGCTCGGTGGATCAAGGAACCGATTCTCGAAGCCTACCGTTCTTCTGGGCTTCCGCTTCCTTCAGGGCTGAAAGCCCATTCTACCAGAGCCGTGGGTGCGTCCTGGGCATTGCGGCACCGGGCTACGGCTCAGCAGGTGTGTCAGGCAGCTACGTGGTCTAGTCTGCACACTTTCACGAAACACTATCAAGTGCATACCTATGCTTCGGCAGACGCCAGTCTAGGTAGGCGAGTCCTTCAGGCGGCGGTTGCCCACCTGTAAGAGGAGGGCCGTTTCGGCTCTTTTTATTGAGGTATTCTTTTACCCACCCAGGGACTGCTCTTGGACGTCCCAATTGTCTGGGTCTCCCAATGGAGTGACAAAGAAGGGAATTTTGTTTACTTACCGTAAATTCCTTTTCTTCTAGCTCCTATTGGGAGACCCAGCACCCGCCCCTGTGCCCTTCGGGCTGTTTGTTCTTTTGTGTACACATGTTGTTCATGTTGAATTGTTCTTTTGGTTCATGGTTTTCAGTTCTCCGAACATCCTTCGGATTGAATTTACCTTAGACCAATTCATAAGTTTTCTCCTTCCTGCTTTTGCACCAAAACTGAGGAGCCCGTGATGCACGGGAGGGTGTATAGGCAGAGGGGAGGGGTTACACTTTTTAAAGTGTAATACTTTGTGTGGCCTCCGGAGGCAGAAGCTATACACCCAATTGTCTGGGTCTCCCAATAGGAGCTAGAAGAAAAGGAATTTACGGTAAGTAAACAAAATTCCCTTCTTCTCTACCGGAAGCAGTCTCCACAGGCATTTCACAGAATTTTAGCCTTTTCGTGTGGCCAGCCTAAGGCATCCCTGTGCAATAGTCAAGATGCTGATTAGACAGCATATGCCCCACCTGTGAGGTGGATGGATTATCTCTGCAGAGAACTGATCACTAACACAGATTTAGATAAATTTGTAAACAATATTTAAGAGAAAAAGGCTTTTTTTTTTTTTTTTTTCTTTAGTTCATAGAAAGTCTTAAGGGTACTTTACACGCTGCGGTATCTGTACCGATATCGCTAGTGCGCGTACTCTCCCCCGTCGGTTGTGTCACGGGCAAATCGCTGCCCATGGCGCACAACATCGCTAACACCCGTCACACGGACTTACCTTCCCTGCGACGTCGCTCTGGCTGGCAAACCGCCTCCTTTCTAAGGGGGCGGTTCGTGCGGCTTCGCAGCGACATCACAAGGCAGCTGTCCAAGCCGGCCAACCTCCTTCCTTCCTCATTGCCAGTGGACGCAGGTAAGGAGATGTTCGTCGTTCCTCCAGTGTCACACAGCGATGTGTGCTGCCGCAGGAACGACTAACAACCTCGTACCTACAGCAGCAACGATATTAAGGAAAGGAGCAACGTGTCAACAAGCAACGATTTTTCACGTTTTTGCACTTGTTGATCGTCGCTCATTGGTGTCACACGCTGCGATGTCGCTAACTGCGCCGGATGTGTGTCACTAACGACGTTGGGAGAAAATGTAAGACTTCCCTATCTTACCCCCCTCCCCCCCCCCCTTCCCCCCAAGTACTCAACTGCTTTAACTTTTATTGGATGCTTTGTTTGAGAATCCCAATTGCATGCTGGGCTAATCAAATGAGACCTCATCGGGGAGCGGAGGCTTCACCCACTATCGCCATCCTGAAATGAAGAGTCATCACCGCAATCTGTTTCAGGGATTGAGCTAGTCCCTGCGCTGAACATGAGTTTATTGTAAGTTACGACACGTGCTCAGTAGGAGTGCCATGTTCACTGTGTGATGGTACTTTAAATGCATAGTGCCAGTGCACTCCACAGGTTCTGATGAGGAGTGACGAGCCGGCAACTGAGTACAATGTCAGTGTGCATTGTAAAAGGAAAAAACAGAGACCAGCCCCACTCCCGATGGTGAATTCTGTTTGAGGCGCAGCTGGTCTCTGTTTGCCTGATTTCTCTTTACAATGCACACTGCCAGTGCATGCACACTGCCAGACTGCCGCCCCCCCGTAAGTATTCATCCTCTCCTAGTTTGAAGTTTCACCTCTTGAATCCTCTTTAAATATTGGGGAATTGCATGAAAAGTGATTCCTAAATAACAAGAAAAAAAAATAAAGCTTGGCTTTGCTGGTGATGGTGTGGTGGTTTGCATGGTGTGTAAATTTTTTTTTTTTTTTTATTTTTTTTTGTTTAGTCTTGCATTGACGCTCACGAGAAGGACATGGAATTATCATTTGCCATCCAGCGCAGTAAAGACATTGTGTGCGGGATCTGCATGGAGGTGGTTTACGAGAAAACAAACCCAAGCGAGCGACGTTTCGGCATCCTGTCCAACTGCAGTCACTCCTACTGCCTGAAGTGCATCCGCCGGTGGAGGAGCGCCAAGCAGTTTGAGAGCAAGATCATTAAGTGAGTGGGTATTTGCCTATGTTGCTGCTGGGTTACGCCAGTGATGATGGAGCCTTTGTGATACTGACTTTTAAACAAGGTCATGTATAAAATGACACATTTCTGGCATACCCTTTAAGTGCCCCCATAATTAAGCACCCCCAACCCCAACTTTTATCCGAAGTCACACATTTCAAGTACCGTATTTTTTTTCATTTTATAAGACGCACTGGATTATAAGACTCACTCCAAATTTAGGCGGAAAAAAATCTGGTCTGTCTTATAATGTAGTGGTGTCTTACTGGAGGGGAAGAGGGGGGGGGGGGGGTCGTCTTTATCGGTGATGGCTGTCCCAGAAACTGTTGGCGGTTCAGACTTCAAATAATGGTGTCTGGAGATTGTGGGTATGCTGATGAAGCGCTTGGCTCAAGAGATTATCTGCGCCAGCGTGCCTCCAACCCATTGATTTCCCAGCAGTGGACATAAGGAAAATGGCACCCGGAGGTGGCGCGTGCGCAGATGAGATCTGTTTGTGATTGAGTTATCAGCTCAATGACAAGCCGAGATTGCACCTGCGCACACGCCACCTTTGGGCGCCATTTTCCTTAAATATGCCGCTGGGAGATCAATGTGTCAGAGGCGGCACATGCGCAAATGAGATTTTGAGCGGAGTGCTCAATCTGCGCACGCGCGTACTCCGGGCACCATTATTTTAAGCCCCAGCATAGCCCTTGCGATACCCCCTCTCCACCATATTTCCAACCAAATTTTTGAGAGGAAAAGCGCGTCTTATAATCCGAAAAATACGATATTTGGGAAATTTTTAATTTCTGCAAAGCTGTAGGCCCTGGTCCAGCTTTTGTGAAATAACAACTCCCCCCCCCCCCCCCATCCTAATATACAAGCATGGCCATGACACTCTTATCAGGGCTTGCTGGAAGTTGTAGTTCCTCAGCAAGCTGGATAGCCAGAGTTGACTTCTAGGCAGTGCTGCTGTCCCTTTTTGGCTGTGAATCGTTTGGTCACTGCTACATGTCTTATGACTGGACCCCTTGATTTTTTTTGGCCTCCATCGGAATAAATGAAACCACTGATCCACAGGATCGTAAATCAGTCCCCATCAGTTACACTCCTTTTAGACACTTGAACCATCCAGCAGAGTATCTGCTCGGATCAACGTAAAACCTAATGTGACTTATCAAGAAAAGCCGATTAGGAGGGAACACTTCCGCCGGAATAATGCAGCGAGCGCATTAACCTGACCTGTCCTAATAATCCAGGGAAGATCCTTCCACCTCGGGTGACCGGAGCTGGCATCGTCCCTTTTTAAACTTGCAGCCTATAAGTGTGTGACCCAGTCTGACTGGTCGGGTCCCCATACTGAGGACATTACGGTAATATGAGGCATTACTGACTGACATTGTTGTTTGCTTCTGCGCAGATCGTGTCCCGAATGCCGCATTACATCAAATTTCGTCATTCCAAGCGAATACTGGGTGGAGGAGAAGGAGGACAAGCAGAAGCTGATCCAGAAGTACAAAGAGGCCATGAGGTAGTGTCCGTCGCCCTGTAGATTACTATGTAATGGCATATTGGGAGGTTAGGCTATAATTCATGATGGGTCTGATCTCCGTGATCCTCGCCAATCCTGAAAATAAAAAGCCAGAGGCGAAATTTTTTTTTTTTTTAGTTCTGCAGCCCTTTGCATAGGCAAATAGTGGAGCACTCTGCTTACCCGTCTGTGCAGAGAAATACGGCCATCCCCATATATTCGTATGGAACTGTTGTAGTTCCTCTGTACAGTGGTGGCCAGGATACTGCTGTGCAGGTAAAAAAAAAAAATTGAAGGCTATGTGCACACGCTGCAGTTTTTCTTGTAGATTTTAATGCTATGTGCGCACAGTGCGTTTTTCGGGTGCGGATTTGGCCTCAAAACTGCATGACTTTGCTTCCCCAGCAAAGTCTGAGTTTTCAATTTTGCTGTCCGCACACAACTTTTTTTTTTTTTTTTTTTTTTTTTTTAAGCTGCGTTTTTGAGCTTGAAAAAAAAATGGACATGTCAATTCTTTCCTGCGTTTTCCCCCATGCAGTGCATTGGAAAAACGCAGAGATCAAAAACGCACCAAATCGCGGTAAAAACGCATGCGTTTCTTTTTCGCTCTATTGGGAGACCCAGACAATTGGGTGTATAGGCTATGCCTCCGGAGGCCGCACAAAGTACTACACTTAAAAGTGTTAAGCCCCTCCCCTTCTGCCTATACACCCCCCGTGCTCCCACGGGCTCCTCAGTTTTTTGCTTTGTGCGAAGGAGGCAGACATGCACAGCACAGCTCCACAGATTAGTCAGCAGCAGCTGCTGACTATGTCGGATGGAAGAAAAGTGGGCCCATATAGGGCCCCCAGCATGCTCCCTTCTCACCCCACTCTTGTCGGCGGTGTTGTTAAGGTTGAGGTATCCATTGCGGGTACGGAGGCTGGAGCCCACATGCTGCTTTCCTTCCCCATCCCCCTCTGGGCTCTGGGTGAAGTGGGATCTTATCGGTCTCCAGGCACTGAGACCGTGCTTCATCCACAACTCCTGTGGAGCCTGATGGATAGGAGCCGGGTACCGTTCAGGGACATGGCCCTGCATCTTGGAGGTATTCTGTATCCCTGTGGGGACCGCGCACGGCATCACCTCAGCTTTGCTGGGTGTGCTAGTGCACCGGGGACCGCGGCGCTGACCGGGTCTATATGTGCCATTACACACTCAGCGTCGCTGAGTGTGTTTATATGTAGGGGCTACCGCACTAACCGCCGCTGCCATGGGAGACTGCGGCGCGGCTGGGACTTTCACGCCGGCCGCGCTTTTACGGCGGCCGCGTTTATTACTAGAGTCCCCGGCTTGCTTGCGGCCTAGTTTCCTTTTCTCCCGCCCTCAGCCCTGACAGGCAGGGGAAGGGCGGGACGCTGCAGAGCGAGCAGCACTGAGGGCTGGAGTATGATTTATATACTCCACCCCCCTCACTGTGCGCAGTGTGAGCACCAGTTCCCGCTCTTTCTGAGCCACGCCCCCAGCTCCCTCCTCTCGTCAGGACGCCGCAGCCATTCCTGTCAGCTCCTCGGACGCTGCAGAGGGGGACAAATCCTGGGAGACCCAGACACGGTCTCTGGTGGCCTCACAACCGCTTTAGGCGGCTGGTAAGCAGCACCTGTTGGTGCTAGCCCCATTGTGCTGTAGTATATTGGTACATTATTTGTGTATTGTATATACTTTACATTGTATGAGCACAGTTCATTCTGGCTATATACCCTATTGTGTTACTCAGGGAAAACTATAGCATGGCGCCCACAAAAGGCAGGGGTGCCAAAACACAGGCTTATTATGCTGCCTGCGCCGCTTGTAAGACCCCACTACCGGCAGGTTCCACTGACCCTCATTGTGTGCAGTGTTCGGCCCCTGTGACACTTCTTCAGCCGGAGCCTATGCTAAGAGTGGCCCAGGGGGAGCCACCTGTTAACACTGTCCAGGTGACGGGGACTGAGTTTGCAAAACTCTGAGACTATGGCTAAGATACTAGAAGCCTTGCAGTCCAGGCCGGTATCTCAGCAAAGGGACTCTGGTGAATCATTGTTCCCTGGCCCCCCTCAGTTGGACCTTCTTTGTCCTCCCGGGGTATCTCATACATCCCAGACTGAGGGTTCTGACTTAGACCCCAGCCCCAGATCGACTAAGCGGGCTCGCTTAGAATTTCCCTCGACATCATATTGTTTAGGGTCTCAGCGGGGGGAATCTCTGGTTGATGATGCGGAGCCAGCTGATCAGGATTCGGATCCTGAGAGCGCTCTCAATCTTAATACTCCAGACGGGGATGCCATAGTGAACGATCTTATTGCGTCCATCCATCAGTTGCTGGATATTTCTCCTTCAGCCCCTCCGGCGGAGGAGTCAGCTTCGCAGCAGGAGAAATTTCGTTTCAGGTTCCCCAAGCGTACACAGAGTATGTTTTTAGACCACTCTGATTTCAGAGAGGCAATCCAGAATCACCATGCTTGTCCAGATAAGCGTTTTTCTAAGCGCCTTAAGGATACACGTTATCCTTTCCCCCCGGACGTGGTTAAAGGTTGGACTCAATGTCCCAAAGTGGATCCTCCAATCTCCAGACTGGCGGCTAGATCCATACTTGCAGTGGAAGATGGGGCCTCGCTCAAAGATGCCACTGACAGGCAGATGGAGCTCTGGTTGAAATCCATCTACGAAGCTATCGGAGCTTCTTTTGCCCCAGCATTCGCAGCCGTATGGGCGCTGCAAGCTATCTCAGCAGGTCAAGCGCAAATTGAAGCAGCCACATGCACTGCCGCGCCACAAGTGGCATCCATTACCACCCAGACCTCGGCAATTGCGTCTTACGCTATTAATGCTGTCCTGGACTCTGTGAGCCGTACGGCGGTTGCGGCCGCCAATTCGGTGGTACTCCGCAGGGCCTTGTGGCTACGGGAATGGAAGGCAGATTCTGCTTCCAAAAAGCGCTTAACCAGTTTGCCAATTTCTGGCGACAGGCTGTTTGGCGAGCGCCTGGATGAAATCGTCAAACAATCCAAGGGAAAGGACACATCCTTACCCCAGCCCAAACAGAACATCCTCCAACAGAGGAGAGGGCAGTCGAGGTTTCGGTCCTTTCGGGGCGCGGGCAAGGCCCAATTCTCCTCGTCCAAAAGGTCTCAGAAAGAACAAAGGAACTCTGATGCATGGCGGTCTAAGTCACGTCCTAAAAAGACCATTGGAGGCACCGCTAACAAAGCGGCTTCCTCATGACTTTCGACCTCCTCTAGTAGCATCCTCGGTCGGTGGCAGGCTCTCCCGCTTTTGCGACACCTGGCTACCACAAATAAAAGACCGCTGGGTGAGAGACATTCTGTCTCACGGTTACAAGATAGAGTTCACCTCTCGTCCCCCGACTCGATTCTTCAGGTCCTCTCCGCCTCCCGAGCGAGCCGAGGCTCTTCTGCAGGCGCTGGGCACTCTGAAGGCAGAAGGAGTGGTGGTCCCTGTTCCTCTTCAGCAACAGGGCCACGGTTTTTACTCCAACTTGTTTGTGGTCCCAAAGAAGGACGGGTCCTTCCGTCCAGTCCTGGACCTGAAACTTCTCAACAAACACGTAAAGACCAGGCGGTTCCGGATGGAATCCCTCCGCTCCGTCGTCGCCTCAATGTCTCAAGGAGATTTCCTTGCATCGATCGATATCAAAGATGCTTATCTCCACGTTCCGATTGCCCCAGAGCACCAGCGCTTCTTGCGCTTCGCCATAGAAAACGAACACCTACAGTTCGTGGCACTGCCATTCGGCCTGGCAACAGCCCCACGGGTTTTCACCAAGGTTATGGGTACTGTAGTTGCGGTCCTCCATTCTCAGGGTCACTCGGTGATCCCGTACTTGGACGATCTGTTGATCAAGGCACCCTCTCAAGAGGCATGCCAACACAGCCTCGACGCTACCCTGGAGACTCTCCAGAGTTTCGGGTGGATCATCAATTTTCCAAAGTCAAATCTGACACCGGCCCAATCGCTGACATACCTTGGCATGGAGTTCCATACCCTCTCAGCGATAGTGAAGCTTCCGCTGATCAAGCAGCAGTCACTACAGAAAGGGGTACAATCTCTCCTTCAAGGCCAGTCATTCCCCTTGAGGCGCCTCATGCACTTCCTGGGGAAGATGGTGGCAGCAATGGAAGCAGTCCCTTTCGCGCAGTTTCACCTGCGTCCCCTTCAATGGGACATCCTACGCAAATGGGACAGGAAGCCGACGTCCCTCGACAGGACCGTCTCCCTCTCTCAGGCGACCAAAGCCTCCCTTCGGTGGTGGCTTCTTCCCACTTCATTATCGAAGGGGAAATCCTTCCTACCCCCATCCTGGGAAGTAGTCACGACGGACGCGAGTCTGTCAGGGTGGGGAGCGGTTTTTCTCCACCACAGGGCTCAGGGTACGTGGACCCGGCAAGAGTCCTCGCTTAAGATCAATGTTCTGGAAATACGGGCAGTGTATCTTGCCCTGAAAGCGTTCCAGCAGTGGCTGGAAGGCAAGCAGATCCGAATTCAGTCGTACAATTCCACAGCGGTGGCATACATCAACCACCAAGGCGGCACACGCAGTCGACAAGCCTTCCAGGAAGTCCGGCGGATTTTGATGTGGGTGGAAGCCACGGCCTCCACCATATCCGCAGTTCACATCCCAGGCGTAGAAAACTGGGAAGCGGATTATCTCAGTCGCCAGGGCATGGACGCAGGGGAATGGTCCCTTCACCCGGACGTGTTTCAGGAGATCTGTTGCCGCTGGGGGGTGCCGGACGTCGACCTCATGGCGTCCCGGCACAACAACAAGGTACCAATGTTCATGGCACGGTCTCAAGATCCCAGAGCTCTGGCGGCAGACGCCTTAGTTCAGGATTGGTCGCAGTTTCAGCTCCCTTATGTGTTTCCTCCGCTGGCACTGTTGCCCAGAGTGTTACGCAAGATCAGGGCCGACTGCCGCCGCGTCATCCTCGTCGCTCCAGACTGGCCGAGGCGGTCGTGGTACCCGGATCTGTGGCATCTCACGGTCGGCCGACCGTGGGCACTACCAGACCGACCAGACTTGCTATCTCAAGGGCCGTTTTTCCATCTGAATTCTGCGGCCCTCAACCTGACTGTGTGGCCATTGAGTCCTGGATCCTAGCGTCTTCAGGGTTATCTCAAGAAGTCATTGCCACTATGAGACAGGCTAGGAAACCAACGTCCGCCAAGATCTATCACAGGACGTGGAAAATTTTTGTCGTGGTGCTCTGCTCAGGGTTTTTCTCCCTGGCCATTTGCATTACCTACTTTTCTGTCCTTCCTTCAATCTGGACTGGAAAAGGGTTTGTCGCTGGGCTCCCTTAAGGGACAAGTTTCGGCGCTCTCTGTGTTTTTCCAGAAGCGCCTAGCTAGACTTCCACAGGTACGCACGTTCCTGCAGGGAGTTTGTCACATCGTTCCACCTTACAAGCGGCCGTTAGAACCCTGGGATCTAAACAGGGTGCTGATGGTTCTTCAGAAACCACCTTTCGAGCCAATGAGAGATATCTCCCTCTCACGACTTTCGCAGAAAGTGGTTTTTCTAGTAGCAGTCACTTCTCTTCGGAGAGTGTCTGAGCTAGCAGCGTTGTCGTGCAAAGCCCCTTTTCTGGTGTTTCACCAGGACAAGGTGGTTCTACGTCCGGTTCCGGAATTTCTTCCTAAGGTGGTATCCCCCTTTCATCTCAATCAGGATATTTCCTTACCTTCTTTTTATCCTCATCCAGTTCACCAATGTGAAAAGGATTTGCACTTGTTAGATCTTGTGAGAGCACTCAGACTCTACATTTCTCGTACGGCGCCCCTGCGCCGCTCGGATGCACTCTTTGTCCTTGTCGCTGGCCAGCGTAAAGGATCACAGGCTTCCAAATCAACCCTGGCTCGGTGGATAAAGGAGCCAATTATCGAAGCTTACCGTTCGGCTGGGCTTCCGGTTCCCTCAGGGCTGAAGGCCCATTCTACCAGAGCCGTGGGAGCGTCCTGGGCTTTGAGGCACCAGGCTACGGCTCAACAGGTGTGTCAGGCGGCTACCTGGTCGAGCCTGCACACTTTCACGAAGCACTATCAGGTGCATACCTATGCTGCGGCGGATGCCAGCCTAGGTAGACGAGTCCTTCAGGCGGCGGTTGCCCACCTGTAGGAAAGGGCCGTTTTACGGCTCTCTTACAAGGTATTATTTTACCCACCCAGGGACTGCTTTTGGACGTCCCAATTGTCTGGGTCTCCCAATAGAGCGAAAAAGAAGGGAATTTTGTTTACTTACCGTAAATTCCTTTTCTTCTAGCTCTAATTGGGAGACCCAGCACCCGCCCCTGTTTTTTTGTGTACACATGTTGTTCATGTTGAATGGTTTTAGTTCTCCGATATTCCTTCGGATTGAAGTTACTTTAAACCAGTTGATAATTCTTTCTCCTCCTTCTTGCTTTTGCACCAAAACTGAGGAGCCCGTGGGAGCACGGGGGGTGTATAGGCAGAAGGGGAGGGGCTTAACACTTTTAAGTGTAGTACTTTGTGCGGCCTCCGGAGGCATAGCCTATACACCCAATTGTCTGGGTCTCCCAATTAGAGCTAGAAGAAAAGGAATTTACGGTAAGTAAACAAAATTCCCTTTTCGACGCGGGTGCGTTTTTAGCGGTCAAAAAAACGCAGTGTGCAAACTTAGCCTAAGGCTATGTGCGCACGCTGCATTTTTGTGCGTTTTTGGCCACTACAAACGCACCTGCGTCAAAACGCAAGCGTTTTTACTGCGATTTAGTGCGTTTTTGGCTGCGTTTTGCTGCGTTTTTGATCTCTGCGTTTTGCTGCGTTTTTCCAATGCATTGCATGGGCAGAAAACGCAGAAAAACGCAGGAAAGAATTGACATGTCCATATTTTTTTTTCTTTTTTTTTCAAGCTCAAAAACGCAGCTTAAAAAAAAGTTGTGTGCGGACAGCAAAAATGAAAACTCATAGACTTTGCTGGGGAAGCAAAGTCATGCAGTTTTGAGGCCAAAAACGCACCCGAAAAACGCACTGTGCGCACATAGCCTAATACTGCAAGGAAAAACTGCATCCCAGCAAAGTCGGAGAATCCTGAATTGCTGTGCACATGCTGCTTCTTTTTTCCCCTTGCAGATTTTTGTGTGTGTGTGTTTCCTTCAGATATAATCCACTGCAGTGCTTGTGCTCAATCACTACAATGGATTATATCTGTCAGCGCTGCACTCTCAGCACTGCACTGACACTTCGCCTCACACACCATGCATCCGACATGGTGTGTGAGGCGATCCATAGCTCAGTAACCAAAGGTCATCTTGGTGACAATCCAGGGTTGCCCTGGCAGTGATCAGGTCCCTGTGATCACATTACAAAGACCCGAGAGGTAAGCAATAGGGATGATCGAATATCTCAAATATTCGGCTTCGCAAATTTTTTCCGAAAAAGTCGCCACTATTCGCGAATATTCGATGCGCAATGTAAGTCTATGGAAAACCCGAATAACAACTATTTGGGCTTCCCATAGACTTGCATTGCGCATCGCATATTCGCATAACTGTGACCTATTCATCGAATTTTCGCGAAGCCGAATAATTGAGGTATTCAATCATCCCTAGTAAGCAATGAATCTCCCTGCCTCCTGAATGCTGCAATTGGGTTAAACTGCTGGGAGCGGTGGTAGTGAGCCGAGTTCCAGCTGAAACATCAGCCTCAGTCCCGGCGGTGATTGCAGGGGTACTGCAGAGGAACCCCCACAATCACCATGACTTAAAAATAAATGCGTTGTTTTTTTTTTTTTTTTTCTCCCCTTCTTAAACATGCAGTTCTGTGTACAGAAAATCTGCTACGTGGGCACATACCCTAAGGATCAATGTGGGTTCCTGGGGTCGGATATTTGTAAAAATGGCATATTCTAAGACAAATACCCCTTTAATGGGAACTTGGTACAAATCAGGTTGGAAAGTTTGCAGCCTGCTCGGCAAGTTTAGAGCTAGCCTATAAAGCCGCAGGGCTCGTAAAAGATCAGTTGGGAGCTACAACCTACAATAGCCCTCAGTCCAGTAGACCACTGCACAACCAGCTCTGTCCTCACCTATTGTACCATCACCCATTTCCTGTAGAGTGTGAGCCCTCGCGGGCAGGGTCCTCTCTCCTCCTGTAGACTGTGAGCCCTCGCGGGCAGGGTCCTCTCTCCTCCTGTAGACTGTGAGCCCTCGCGGGCAGGGTCCTCTCTCCTCCTGTAGACTGTGAGCCCTCGCGGGCAGGCTCCTCTCTCCTCCTGTAGAGTGTGAGCCCTCGCGGGCAGGCTCCTCTCTCCTCCTGTAGAGTGTGAGCCCTCGCGGGCAGGCTCCTCTCTCCTCCTGTAGGCTGTGAGCCCTCGCGGGCAGGCTCCTCTCTCCTCCTGTAGGCTGTGAGCCCTCGCGGGCAGGCTCCTCTCTCCTCCTGTAGGCTGTGAGCCCTCGCGGGCAGGCTCCTCTCTCCTCCTGTAGGCTGTGAGCCCTCGCGGGCAGGCTCCTCTCTCCTCCTGTAGGCTGTGAGCCCTCGCGGGCAGGCTCCTCTCTCCTCCTGTAGGCTGTGAGCCCTCGCGGGCAGGCTCCTCTCTCCTCCTGTAGGCTGTGAGCCCTCGCGGGCAGGCTCCTCTCTCCTCCTGTAGGCTGTGAGCCCTCGCGGGCAGGCTCCTCTCTCCTCCTGTAGGCTGTGAGCCCTCGCGGGCAGGCTCCTCTCTCCTCCTGTAGGCTGTGAGCCCTCGCGGGCAGGCTCCTCTCTCCTCCTGTAGGCTGTGAGCCCTCGCGGGCAGGCTCCTCTCTCCTCCTGTAGGCTGTGAGCCCTCGCGGGCAGGCTCCTCTCTCCTCCTGTAGGCTGTGAGCCCTCGCGGGCAGGCTCCTCTCTCCTCCTATACCAGTCTGTTTTGTACTGTTAATTATTGTTGTACGTATACCCTCTTTCACTTGTAAAGCGCCATGGAATAAATGGTGCTATAATAAATGGGGATGAGCGATCTGCTCTGTGCGCCCAACAAGGATTTTGATGCTTGGTAGTCCATTTGAGTATAATGGAAGTCAATGGGGATCTCAAGGTTTTTGTTTTTTGTTTTTTGGGGGGGGGAGGGATCCTCGAGTTTGCCATTGACTTCCATTATACTCAAATCGACTTCCGAGCATTAAAATCCTCGTTAGACGCACCGAGCACTTTGCTCACCCCTACTGATCCGTCATATACTCCTGATACTTGTGATAGGATGCGCCGCCTCTTGATTTCTGGCACATCGGTAATTTTTTTTTTTTTTCATTTCTCCTCTAGCAACAAATCCTGTCGGTATTTTGACGAGGGACGTGGCACCTGCCCATTCGGAGGCAACTGTTTCTACAAACACGCATACCCTGATGGCCGTATAGAAGAACCACAGCCCCGGCAAAAAGGGGGGATGTCTACTAGATACCGGGTGAGTGTTCATACTGCTCTTCTGGTGGATGAATGCATACAGGATCAAACATGGCTGCTTTTTGCCACCACCCTTCTCCAAGGGTTCTGTTTAGTGGTGCTGCTCAAACACCTGGAGCCAAGCTTCATATAGGAAGCTTCGGCTTCTCCGTCTCCATTTTCTTATTGCAAGAAGTGTTGCTTTAAGAGGGGAGACCTTTGTATATTTTTACGCTGTAATACCTTGTGACCCCCTTTAAGTTATCACCTATGGCATGGATAGATAATGACTACCAGATCAGTGGTGGTCTGACCATGGAGAGCGCCTTCAATCGCAAACTTTTGGGGACTTCTGTACCATATAAACCCATCAACGCCGCAGATAATTAGTAATTTCAAGCTACCAGTAGGTTTCCAACTCGTCTTGTAGTCAATTAAAATGGGTTCTCAGCAGCACAGAGTATTTCAGGATAGAATTGTCCTTTTACAAGATTGATTTTTAGTAATTGAAACAAGTTCATTGCCTTTTAAGTTTACTTTTATTTTCTAATCTCTCCGTATCTTTAGCCCCCGCGTAGGAACCGGTTTTGGGACTTCGAGGAGCGCGAGGGCAGCGACCCTTTTGACGATGACGAAGAAGTAATGACCTTTGAACTGGGCGAAATGCTCCTAATGCTGTTGGCAGCAGGCGCCGACGAAGACCTAACAGACTCGGAGGACGAGTGGGACTTGTTCCATGAGGATCTGGACGATTTTTATGACCTGGACCTATAGCGCCAGTCAAAGAAAAGGAGTTTGGACTGTCTGGGCAGCTCCAGACAGTAGCTATTTCCTGTGGTGTTGTGGCAGTGCCTGTGTTTCTCCTAGGCAGGCCTATCAATTCCAGGTGCTGTTGTAATAATTTTTATCCTGATGTCTGTCTCTTTTCCCCTCCTTTTTCCTCCCCAGAGTGTTTGTTTCTCTGTTTCAAGGTATAAAAAAATGAAATGAAATAAAGAAAAAAAAAAAAAATAAAACTACACAAAAGTATAAAATCTAGAACCATGTGCAGACTGCGGTTTATATCTCCGGGCCGGCGCTATGGCCCTGCACCAGTAGAGGGCGCCAACTCATTAGATTTGAAAGTGATTTTTCGTTTCACCCCAAGTTTGTCGGCCTCCTCCCCCCCCCCCGACTTGTCCTCTACATCAGCTGAACTTGGTGGTTTTTAGTCGTATTTTAAAACATTTTATATACAAAGTGTATGCAGCCGATGTATTTCCCTGGTTGCAGATTACAAAAACTGTTTAGTCTGATTCTAGAGCCCCGATTCATCATTTGTTTTTTTTTTTTTTTGTTTTGGGTTTGTCTTTTTTTTTTTTTTTTTTTTTCTTGGATTTGGGCTTTTGTCCTGTTTTCTTGGGCTTTGTCCTTTTTTTCTTGGGTTTGGGCTTTTGTCCTGTTTTCTTGGGCTTTGTCCTTTTTTTTTCTTGGGCTTTGTCCTTTTTTTTCTTGGGCTTTGTCCTTTTTTCTTGGGTTTGGGCTTTGTCCTTTTTTCTTGGGCTTTGTCCTTTTTTTCTTGGGTTTGGGTTTTGTCCTTTTTTCTTGGGCTTTGTCCTTTTTTCTTGGGTTTGGGTTTTGTCCTTTTTTCTTGGGCTTTGTCCTTTTTTTTTCTTGGGTTTGGGTTTTGTCCTTTTTTCTTGGGCTCTGTCCTTTTTTCTTGGGTTTGGGTTTTGTCCTTTTTTCTTGGGCTCTGTCCTTTTTTCTTGGGTTTGGGTTTTGTCCTTTTTTCTTGGGCTCTGTCCTTTTTTCTTGGGTTTGGGTTTTGTCCTTTTTTCTTGGGCTCTGTCCTTTTTTCTTGGGTTTGGGTTTTGTCCTTTTTTTTTTTTTTTTTTTTTTTTTTCTTCTCGTGGTATTTAGTTGCCCTTTTTCGTACCAAATGAATAAAAAATGGCTCGTGTCAGACATGAACTTGTTGCGAAAAAGTTATGGTAAAAAGGCAAAAAAGTTCTACTACAGGTACTCTAATATACACCAAGGAAGCGAAACTGGCGTGGATTTGCGCCAATTTTTGCGCATTGTTAGTCACAATTGATGAATCCAGGGTTAGGCATCTGGAATACTTGATAGGCTGCTCACAAAGGGGGAAAACAAAAAATAAGATGAACCACAAATAAAATAGATGGGATATTCCCATCTCCAAGAACCTATCCCAATATGTAGTAGGTGAAATAGTAATAACATCTACAAATACTTCTAATTAGAAATGTAGTATAGTTCTCCTGATTAGCTATGTTACTTACCTCATGTGCGGGGCATTGCAGGACCTTAAGATATTCATAGTTGCGTCCACTCACATAGTGACAGTTGCTTGTGGTTGTAACCAGGGATACCTAAGCTACTGCAATGCCCTGCACATGAGGTAAGTAACATACCTAATCAGGAGAACTATACTACATATGTAATGGGAGGTATTTGCTAATATTTATTATTCTGCCTACATTTTGGAAGGATTTTAGAGATGGAAATACTTCATTCATTTAGATGGATATCTATGTGCAGAGTCGAGGCCTAAATTTGCAGGGTTTGTTTGCAGTCATAGACTAGCATGGATTTGCAACAGTGTTTGTATACGTAAAATAACTGTTTCAAAATTATTTTGAATTTTTTTTTTTTTTTTTTTAATGTTTTGACTTATAGGTCTTGGTATGTGGGAACCCCTCAACACTAGCTAGAGCGGAGGGGCACAAGCATTCAGCTCAGCTCTTATCCACTCTCAATTGGCTTAAAGGGGTTGTCCATCTTTTGGACAGTCCCATGTGAATCCATGTGTTTCCCCTTAGTAAAGTGACACATATATTCCCCCCTCCAATACCGGTACTGGCTCTTCTCTTAATCGGTGCCGGCTTCTCTCTCTCCCTCTCCTACAGATGTGATTGACATTCGGAGGAGGTGAAGGAGCAGTCGCAGCTCTTGCTTCCTCCACATGTCTGAATGTTAGTGACAAAGGAGCTGGTGCTGATTGGCCACTGGGATCACATGACATAATGTCATGGGAGAACTAGTGCCACCACCGCTGGTACCACGCTGCAGGGGAGTACGATTCTTATTTTACTGGGGGGGAGCATGGAGACTCAAAGGATTGCACAACCCTTTTTAACAAAAGTCTGTGCAACCCAGCTTCAATATCGGAGGGGAATTCTTGGCCAAGTGGCTGCCCCTCTGTTCTAGTTATATGTGAGGGTCTCTGCACCTGGAACCTCGTCAATGAAAAATTCTGGCACATCTCTTCATGTGACACCAATCACAATGTAGAGACTCCTTTTTTTTTTTTTACTTAATTTAGCTAGTGATGCTCTACTGTATTGTTTCTTTAACAATTAAGCAATTTGATTATTCCCCTAGGGGGAAGGTTCATGCAACCAAATTGCAGAGAGATTCCCTAGGCTCTTATTGCTATGTTGTTGCGAACGACGTGCCTGTTTTGCCATGTGACTATTTTTCCCGGATAAGCAATCGTGGTCCTTCTCCTTATCGTTGCTGTGATTTTTTTTTTGCATTGACAAAGCAGTTCCTTCTCTTCTGCTGTATTGATGGGTCATCACTGCAGACGTGTTGATTCATGGCTGGGTCATCACCGTTGACGGCCAACTCCTCACTGCCTTTGGGGATCCGGCTGTCAATCAACATGATATCCGCTGTGACACCCTGTTGACAAAGCTGACTGGAAGAGAAAGAACTGCTCTGGCAATGCAACGTCCCAAGAATCAGGAAAATCTCTGCTTGGAGAGATCGTCACACAGTAGAAAAGGCAGGTATTTGGTACCCACCCGCTGAGACGTGTTAGTCCTGTAGGAAAAGGGTCTCGGCTAACCCTTTTAAGGCTATCTTTACGTTGCTCACTGCCGCAACGCATGAGAAGAGCCAATGATGCGTGAACGGACGCAACAGGACCAGCCCCACTTGCCTCAAGATGGTGCCATCGGTGCTGGAGATGACCCTTTATTAGTGGAGTAATGTTGCTAGCCCCCCCTTTTTTGTGTTTGGGGGTCACATACCTTTTTTTTTTTTTTGGCTTCCTTACTGGTACTGGCACCATCCATGACTTAGTTGCTCTGTGGATAGACTACATCAATATACAGCGTGAAACTGGTGGTCTCAACGTTTTCTGCTCTTCAGACTGCTGGGAGTTGTAGTTCCCTAAGCTCTACACGTCCAATACTACTTCCCTAACCATAGCAGGTGACAGGCGTCTTAGGTTTATAGGAATATTATTGTATATTGTCAGATTTATGTCCAGCCTGGAGGTCAATGGCCCGGTGCCAGGCTTGAGGAGCGGTAATGTCCCATTGGATTGATTTCCAGTTAAACAAGTTGGCAGCCTTTAAATGCCCGCAGCTGTTTCCTGTACCAAAGCCTCCAAGTGAAGGGGGGCACAAAATGTCATCTGCAAACTTTGCATCTTGAGTGTACTACAACTTCCAGCATGTCCTGACTGGCTATTGTGGTTGTAATCTCTCAATGTTAGAGGTGTATGGAATTTGTGAACTGTGTACTACAGCTCCCAGCATGCCTTGACTGGCTGTTGGGTTGTAGTTAGAGTTGAGTCGATTGCTAATAATCTGGGTCCGGCGGATCAGTGGCGGGTTGACAAGGAAGTCCGGATCCGATCCGGAATCCGGCCCAATATGTCAATGAGGAGCGGAATCCGGGGGGAGGGGGAACGGATCGTGCAGCTAGATATCCATGTCCGGCTCGGACCCGGATCTACCGCGCGGATCCGGATTTTTCAATTCCAGGTCCGCTCAACACTAGTTGTAGTCTTTCAATATTAGGTGTTTGGCTGCTCGAATAGATCTGGCAGAAAGTGTTTGAATTCCCTGCAGCGCCTCCACAGGCAAAACAAAGCATTACACACCACCCAGTTCTTATTTCGGCTACCAATGTAGTGCTTTTGCATGATCGGTCGGTTAAAATAGAAATCCCCTTTAAAATGTTTTTAGATCTGCATTCAAAACAAGAAATGATTGTGTTGATGGTGGATTTCCACGGAGTAGTCTCCTTTCCCCTCCCCCGTCATTGTAAGATAGTTGAAGCACTTACGTGGTTCTTGATCAGTGGTCTGTTTCCCCCCCAGTGACCACTTATCAATATGATAACCCTTTAATAATGTGGATACTTATTAATTTTCTTTCTCCAGGTCTCTTGAGACAAAACTAGAAACAATTTCTCATATTCTTGCTTTCAAATCGCCCACCGTTTTGTGTATACAGCTCCTGTCCACACCTATACATCTCCATAGTTACAGATCACATCGCTATAGCCTGTTCTTACAGTTTTGCACTAGTCTCTTATCTACAGACACTAAGGCGGCTTTCACATGTTTTTTTAACATCCGTCATTAACGTTTTTTTAACGCAAAAACAGATCCAGTGCAAATGCGTTTTCATTTCAATGCATTTGCAATGGACTCGCGTCAACATGTGGTCACCTGCGTTATAGTAAGGATCCAGCGACTTGCAGTTTATCTTTTTTCAAAAACGCTACTTGTAGCGTTTTTGAGCTGCGTCCAAATACTGTAAATTGCTGGATCCTGACTAAACAGCATGTGAACGCTGGCATACTGATAGACAGGATCCTGCTTGCTCTACTGAGCATGCCCAGAAACCAGCCTCGTGTGATCAGTCCATCCACCTCCCTCCACTCTCCCCCGCCTGAGAGCGGAGGATGCTCGTAACCAAGGTAAACATCGGGTAACCGCGGTCTTAGTTACCCGATGTTTACCTTGATTACCAGCCTCCACAGCTGTTAGATGTCGGCTCCCAGTCTTTCACGTTCAGTTCCCCTCACTCCGATCACATGACTCCAATGCCCACCCATAAACTTAGTGACAGGATCCTGCAAAATAACACATGCGTTTGCATGCGTTTTTTTGCTGAAAAAGCAGGATCCGCTTTTGCAGCAAAAAACGATCATGACGCATGTTACATAGTTACTTAGGTTTAAAAAAGACCTAGGACCATCTAGTTCTACCTTCCTCCACCAGTTCTATACCTGGTCACAAAGTCATTTATAACCAACAATGTTGTGTGTAGTGAGGAAATCATCCAGCCCTTTTTTTGAAAGCTGTTATAGTGTCTGCCATTACTACCTCTTGTGGTCGGCATTCCACAGTCTGACTGCTCTAACTGTAAAGAACCCTTTCCTATTTAGCTGTCGGAATCGCTTTTCTTCCACTCGCAGTGAATGCCCCCTGGTCCTTAGTATTGTCTTTGGAAGAAATAAGTCATGTGCCAGTCCTTTATATTGACCACACATGTATTTATACATAAATGAGATCTTCTCTGAGACGTCTTTTTTTTCTAAGCTAAACATAGCTAACTTTTTCAACCTGTCATCATATGGGAGACCTTCCATTCCTTGTGTTAAAAAAAAAAAAACGTAGTGTGAAAGCAGCCTAAGCAGAACAATGTGACTGCAGAATCTGACTACCCAAGATTTATTTTGTAGTCTGTTACCATGGAAACACTTAAAAAAAGTCATTAAATTTCTGATTCATTGGAGGTGAAGAAGAAAAAGTTGCCAAAGTATTAACACCCTTAAGTTATTGAATTACCGCACTTCCCTTTGGTTTTTCGGATAGTGATATGAGTGATTAGTACACGGCTTTGTCTGCTCATCAAAGGCAGCCGCACCCGTCACTGTGTCGAGAGACGACGCGACCTTTGTTCAGCTCAGTGTCAGGCGGGGGCAATAAAGAATATAAACCATGTGCAATATCTTTTTATACTCCGCACCTTATCTCCAAGCTTTTATTAACTGGGTCATATATTGTCTGTTATGGTGAGGAGGAGGGTAATCTTCATAACTTGGGCCTCACCTATCCCCCCCTCCATTGCTCTATTCTATAGCACTGGGCGGGCAGAGTTAGGCTCTGTGCACATATTGAATATTTGGTGAATTTTTTACCTCAGAACTTGTAAGCCAAAACAGGGAGTGGAACAATCACTGTATAATAGAAACACAGACTCCACTCATGGTCTTGGCACAAATACTGAGGTAAACTCACCAAATACAACGTGTGCACGTGACATTATAAACCTCACCATGTGGGTCAGAGTAGAACCTATGGAACGTCTTCAATGTCGTCAAACCGGTTTATGCCGTATGTCACACATCGGCATCCGTCTATAAATTCTTATACAATTTCAGAGACCTGTGTCATCGGATAGCATTGTGTTTATAAGGCTGTGACATTTTGTTATCCTCAGTTTATTTATGAGGAGTCCAAGACTTTGAAAGGTAGTCGCGTAAAACGAATAGTGATAAGGGAACACTACCATGCTCGGGTACTCAATACTCGTACCTAGTGAGCATTACCATGCTCGGTATTCATAACTAGTGATGAGCAAGCACTGCCATGCTCTGTACTAGTGAGGAGCGAGCACTACCATGCTTAGTACTCAACAAGAGATGAGCGGGCACCACCACACTTGGCTGCTTGGAGCTAGAGATGAGTGGGCACCACCATGCTTTAAGTTGGTGAGGAGCAGGCACCACCTTGCTCGGAGCTAGTGAGGAGCGAGCACCACCATGCTTGGGTGTGTAGTACGCTGAACTATTGATGAGAGCACTACTGTGCTTGGGTACTCAACTAGTGATGAGCGAGCACTACCATGCTTATACTCGGTAGATGAGTTGAGCCCATCGAAGCATCCAACTGTTAGTTACGAGTACTCACGCATGACCACTAAAAGCGTTTTGCCAGAAGTTATTTGGACAGAGGTCCTCAGCCAACGATGCTTATTCCACCCACTACATCACAAAATATAGACACTCCCCCAGACCAGAATCCCGTCTGTTCGGGTCCCAAAGCCAACACCCCCCCCCCCCCATCCCCCCAACACACACTCCACTACCATCAGGATGTTGCATGTAGTGGCAACTAGGAGTGGAGGGAAGACCAGGAACGGGGTGAGGTGGTAGATTTGTGGGGCCCTCAGAGAATCTGCCAGGTCTTCAAGGAAGTTGAGAGAGATATTCCACTTCTCTCAAAGAACCCATGGGGAATTGGTAAGTGTGCAGATTGTGTGTCTGAATAGAACTCTTCGTAAAAACAAATTCTCGTATGTGTAACATATTTAAGGTATAGTCTCGTTTTGGTCACTCTCATCTGGCCAAGTTATGGTGCAAAAAAACAAACAAACACCCAATCGGTAAAAAATGATAAATTGCAATAGGACTGAAAACCTAGACTTTTGAGGTACACACACACACACACACACACACACACACACTCTTTCAGCCTTCTAACTTCAGTATCAAGTTTGAGACAAATTCCACAAGAAATCTGAATAAAAAGAGGGGACATGCTACTTTATTTTTTTGGAAAGGGATTTTTAAAATGTTATCAGAAAAAAAAAAAAAAGTGTAAACAGCACCATTGAAATCAATAGGAGTGTAGATTTTCACAACAGATCCACTACATACCGTAAGCCATAAAAAAAAAAAAAAAAAAGTGTTTGGGGTTTCCCCCCCCCCCCCCCCATGCAAAAAAAACAGCACAGTGCCCACTACAGCAATGTTACTGCTTTGAAAGGAAAGCGGTGCATTCAAAGAGTTTTGAAGTTGTGTATTTTTGAGACATGACCATGGTTTTATCACCTTCTGTCTCAACCATTTGTGTTTATAGTAGACAAATAGAAAATGTTACATAATAGTACACGAAATTTCTTCTAACGCCATCTCGAAAAGTCTACAGTAGTCAACTACCAGAGCAAGATGACTTCTACATGTTGGTCTTCAGGCTTATCCTACAGAAGAAGAGGTCTATATTTCCTAGAGGAGGTTCCTTTGACGATATAGATCGAGGACTCTTCTCACAACCCCAACCATCAACTTCTCGTTTAGGGTTGTTCGTGTTTGCATCACCATGACTCCTTTTCAGGTAGACACCCTAAGATGGGTCCAACCACATCCTTAAGAGCTTCCTCCAAAACATCCACCTTGTCTCATGGCCGTAGTGAACATCGCTCATCCAGTGGAAGCTTAGACTGTCATTCACTTCTACCCACAAAGACAGTTTTTTTCCGGTTCCTTAGTGTCCAGGATAGGCCGAGAATCCAGCACAAAGCTGTTCCGTGGACTCTCCTTGTGAAAGTGAGGGGTATTACGGTCAATGAGCACCTTGGTCATCAGAAGGAAAACTTCTTCTATGTTACGGGACTCTTTGGCTGAAGTTTCTAAGACCGCCAGCAGTCCGTGCTTCTCGGCCAAAGTGCAAGCCTCTTCAAACAGGATCTGTCTTTTCTCAACCAGGTCGGATTTGTTGCCTTCAAAACAAAGATAAGATAAAAGGGTGAGATTTTCTGCTTCCGTATGCCTAATACCACCTATAACTAAGCAAAATTCCCATCTTAAGGTCTTGGCAAGGATGTTTACGGAGCTTGGAAAAAGGAGGAACGCAAGTGGGATACTTGGCACCTGGTCAATTGAGTGCCTAAACATAGGAATGTAAATCTGTGCCAGATTACTTCTGTTTAGATACATTGAAGGCACTGAATATTATCTTGCCACAACTGGATGGACCTGTAGCACCAAAGACTATGTATAAAGGATATGAACAGGAGGTTAGTGAGTGTGTGGCTGAAGCCACATGGCAAGCAAGGGTTCTCTATGATGGAGAGAAACTAGGCCACATGCATTGAGGAAGGGTTCCCATAGAAAGGGGCTGATAAAGGAGAAATTTGAAGAACGACCACTGTGTGTGGAACAGCTTTGTTATAAAATCAAACTCGGCTGAGCCATAATAGAGAAGGAGACCTGGTTTGATCGAGGGCTATAATAATGGTCATTGCTGCAAAGTTTTGCCAGTGCCGAAAACTACATAAATTGTAGCTCCGGCAGTTGGTACATAGTAGACCTTCTGTAACGGTGTAGGTGAGGAGCAAGGAACAGGGGGTCCTAGACTGGCTCTCAGGCCCTAGCTATCCCTAATCCCAGAGTTACCTCTGATGGTCAGGATATCTGGGCCGCATTCCTTGCCCTGCTCCTAACCAACCCTGATCTTAAACCCCCCTCCCCTCAACCCCTGGGGCAGGAGTGATAAAGCCAACAAAAAGAGGAAAACAAATCTCTATCTTACAGCACAAATACACAGAGGTATAGGACAAAAAGAGCTTAGGAGGAAAATAAGAGCAGGAAGGAAACAACAAGAGAACGAGAGAACTCAGCTGTCAGACTGTGGACTGCACTACCACAAGAGGTAGTAATGGTAGACACTATAACATTTTTTTTTTAAAAAAAAGGCTGGATGATTTTTTCAGTACACACAACATTGTCAGTTATAAATGATTTAATGACAAAATGTATAATTGGTGGAGTAAGGTTGAACTAGATGGATCGAGGTCTTTTTTCGGCCTATAACTCCAGAACATCTCCAAGCACAAAGTAACACAATCACCAGCAGGACTGGCATACAACAGCACACTGACTGGTTTAGCAAAAGCTATAGTCGGCATAGGATGACAGGCTCAACCACCTTAAAAAGGATGATTGGTCTCCCATAACATGGGATCCAAGGCGGTAACCAGCAGGCCAGCATAAATTAACTCTGGCGAGCATGATCACTAATGAGAACACAGCTGGTCGATGCCCAATTCTGTGTAACTTAGAAGCACCAAAGGTGACATAGTGGGAAGTGTCAGATTCTGTAGTGTGAACAGCGTCAGATAGTGCCATGATACTAGGAGAGTTTATACTCAAACACTGTGTGACACCTACCTATCAGCATCATCATCAAGTTGGCAGCTCCATATTTTTCCACTTCATGGATCCAATGGGCAACAGACTCAAATGTCTGGCGTTGGGTGATGTCATAGGCAATAATGGCTCCATGTGCGCTACGGTAGTAACTCTGCGTGATGGTCCGAAATCTCTCCTGGCCAGCGGTGTCCCAAACTTGAACCTATGAAGTATGGACAATCATAAATATATATAGTATTAGCTACACCCAACAGACATATTCACAAGAAGTTCTGACCGCTGCACAGTAGAGTGCCTCTTTATGGTGCACAGACTTGTTTGAAGTCTGAGAGACCAAGTCATATAAGATCTGCAATGGATACCTTGACTTTCTTCCCTTCGATATTCAGAGACTTGACCGTAAAGTCCACCCCGATAGTGTTCTGGTGTTTGTCACTGAAGACTCCGGACTGAAACCGCTGAACCACACAAGTTTTGCCCACATTGGAGTCGCCAATCAGAATAATCTTAAATAGAAAATCAAAGGGATCTTCCTCTGCGCATTCAGATCCAGGCATGCTCCGCGTGGGCGTGGTCGATGTCTCAAGAAAAGTCTGAGGATATGCAAATTAGGGGCTACAAGACATACTGTAAATCTGGGGAAAAGATCAGAAATGGATTAATGAAAAAATTGCTGTCTTTCAGGTCCACAATCACTTAAAGTTGGACTTTGATTGGCATAAAATTAACCCTTTAATTCAAAAGAAACTAAGTCCCACCCCCGAGGAACGGCTCAAAAGTCAATTTAGGGATTTTTTTTCTATACTTCCTCCCCCAATAGACTTTGCAAGCAAATTCAGAACTATTCTCAGCATCTTTATAGATGGCATTTTAATGGATTTGATATTACAGATTGCCTATCGATTGTCAACTAAGCACAGATCAGTCAGTGCGTGATTCTTCAGTCAGGTTTCCATTACATAATAAAATGGCTGCCATCATTCTGCGTAAGAGTTAGAGTCTAAATGGAAAACGAAAAATGAAACATGGGCTCTGATTGGTTGCTGTGGGCAAACCCTTTACATACATGAGGCCTAATCATCATGTTTTTCCAGTCGGTCTAACTGTTAGACCGACTGGAAAAACATGATGATTAGGCCTCGTGTATGTAAAGGGTTTGCCCACAGCAACCAATCAGAGCCCATGTTTCATTTTTCAACAGCAGTTTAGAATAAGGAAGCTTGGATCTGATTGGCTGTTTTCTGTTGCTAATGGTGACAATGCCGCCTTTCCCCATTTTTTTTTTTACTATACAAGGCCCTCTATTTAGGGACAAATTTGGGACTTTCATTTGCCTACAATATTGAAACAACGCCTTGGCAGTATGCTAATCAGTCCATGGGACAGTCCCTGCAAAATCAGGACTGTTGGCAAATATGTTGCCATAGATTTTTGCCTCCATCTTTGCCTCATGATACCTCAATGTATGGCCTGGCTTACATTGAGAGGCCATTTATATGAGGGGAAACCTGTAGTGGATGATATTTGGGAAGGGGGTGGGGGTGGGAAGAGACTGTGGCAGCTAATTGTGGGGGTCACTTTTGTGATTCCCCACCACAGGTTGGGAACCTGTGGTGGGGAATCACAAAAGTGACCGCCACAATTAACTGCCACAGTCTCTTCCCACCCCCACCCCCAAATATCATCCACTACAGGTTTCCCCTCATATAAATGGCCTCTCAATGTAAACCAGGCCATACATTGAGGTATCATGAGGCAAAGATCTATGGCAGCATATTTGCCAGACACAAATGAGCAGATGGCGGATTTCCTCAGCTCCGTACATTAATAAAACCCCTTTGGTGCGGCTCGGAGATTGCTGTGCTTGGAAATCTGAGCAAAAACAACCTACAGATATAATAATACATAAATTTCTAGGTAAAGAAGTCTCACAGCCGTACCAAAGGGGTTCAATAAGTTCACAGAGGCCATAATGAGTGCGGATCGGGGCCTACAATTGTCCCCCATGTTATTCTGTCACACCAGAGTGCCTCTAGATCTACGGCCTCCATTTTCACAGATATTGTGTTGCCATAAGCAGAATTTCTATAAATGTGCTTCTCAGCATTCAGGTCTATCTGTAAAGGTCACATACCGAGACAAAATGTCAGCTACATATTTAGTCAATGTACAGTCCTCTAAAGCGGAAGAACAAGTAGTACTGGTAGTAACAGGCCATGCTGGGACTTATAGTTCTACCGAACAAGTAGCAGAGGATCATTTTCCATAAAACACTTCTTTAGATTAGAGGCGTATTCCAATCTCCAAGATCTCATCCCAATATGTAATAATTTTATTTTTATTTATAGAGCACCATTGATACCAGACTGGTGCAGAGGAGCTTACAGTCTACAGGTTATTAGCAAATACCTCCAATTAGGAATGTAATAGAGTTCTCCTGATTAGCTATGTCACTTACCTCATCTGCAGGGCATTGCAGTAGCTTAGGTATGTAGTAGGTGTATTAATAAAAATATTATTAATAAATAATACCAAATACCGTACCTCCAATTAGAAATATAGTAAATATAGTATAATTCTCTTGATTAGGTATGTCTCTTACCTCATCTGCAGGGCATTGAAGTAGTTTAAATATCCATAGTTATGACCACAAGCGACTATCACATCTAGTGATAGTTAGTCGCTTGTGGTCATAACCATGGATATTTAAACTACTTCAATGTCCTGCACATGAGGTAAGAGACATACCTAATCAAGAGAGCTATACTGTATTTCTAATTGGAGGTATTTGGTATTATTATTAATATTACTACATTTTTTAATTGGAGGTATTTGCTAATATTATAATAATAATTAATAAATACTATTAGCAAATGCCTCCTATTAGAAATGTAGTATCATTCTCTTGATTAGGTATGTCTCGTACCTCATGTGCAGGGCATTGCAGAACCTTAGGTATCCATGATTACACTTATCTAGTGATAGTTAGTCACTCGTGGTCATAAACATGCATACTTAAAAGGGGTTATCCGGCTTATTTTGAGTTTTTTTCATTATTACCCTATTGGGCTACATTGGGGCAGGTAAGTAGATAGAGACCACTTACCTGCCCTGCTGTCAGCCCCTCTCCCCCGGCTCAGAGTGGTCATGTGACCGCTCCTGCCACGACTTTGCTGCTTCCGGTCATTTCATGTCAACATGGGCAGGGCCATGTTGACATGCAAATGTGGAAACAGCATGTCGCCGCCCTGCTGGGCTGTACAGTGTGATGAGCCCCGCCCCCTTCCCTGCACCCTCCCACACATTCTACCGCACCCCGTACTCTGCCCACAACCTCCCCCTGCACTTCTGTGGGACCCGTGACCTGGGAGCGGCCAGGCTGCCGTGGTGTCAGCGCCAGCCCTGGGCCCCCTGCTCAGGATCGCACATTCAAATGTACCAGCATCACAGATCACAGATCGCAGATGCCGGTACAATTGAAAGCGCTGATGAGAAAGAGCTCAGCGCTGCTGCTCATCACTGGCCCGCTGTCTGTGCTCTCTTCAGCACAGCGGTGACATCACTACTGTGCTGATATGTCCAGAGCACAGACAGCGGACGAACGTGCAGGAGTGGCGGGGACCGAGGACGGGTGAGTATGTACTCCCTACATATGTTCCCTATGGGGGTAGTGGGGGGGGGGGGTCGGTGCAGAGCCCGATGTGTGCGTGCGGTGCAGTGCCCGATGTGTGCGTGCGGTGCAGAGCCCGATGTGTGCGTGCGGTGCAGAGCCCGATGTGTGTGTGGCGCCCTGGACAAGCCAGGGGCCACAGAGCACAACACCCACACACCCCACACTCCCGGTCAGGCACACCGAAGTCAGACACAAAACCCTTGTTGCCTTCCTCCAGGGGCTGATGATCACACCAGGGGGTGGGCCAGGCGGTTGGTCCCGCCCACCGAGGAGTTCACAGTCCTGGAGGCGGGAAAAGCAGACAGTTCTGTTTGGAGAGTGAAAGTGGAAGGAGGGAAGTAGTAAAGGAGCAGACTGAAGTTGGTCCGGGTGTGTGGCCCGGACGGATCAGCAAGGTTGGCAGACGGTGGTGACCGTCTGCAGGAGTGGCCTATCAGAGCTTACCGTAAAGACCGTGGACGGGCGGTGGCCCGGCGGTACCGGACCGGTACGCAAGGAGAAGCCAGCACCACCTGGCAGGGGCTTACGGACCCCGGCAAGGCTAGGAGTCGCCGTGAATTTGCCGAATTCGTTAGTGAAGGGAACCTCCTGGGTTTCCAAACAGCCAAGTCCCGACAGAAGGCAACAGTCCAACCAAAAGAAGGAGACACCGCCAAGGCAACTGTTTCTCAGGGCCAGAGCCTGCGGGCAAAAGGGGCTCCTCCAGCCCATATCCAAGCCGGGGAGCGGGTTACCGGTGGGAACCCATCGGAACCATCTACCGTACATAGGTGCAGGGAAAGACAGTCACCATCAACCTGCCGGGAAAGACAACACCGCAGCCGTCAGTGGGACCCGTCCATCCAGCCGTGTGTTTTACAGAGAACTGTGTCCTCATCATTGGGCTGAGTGAGTACCACCGTGCCGTGCGGCACAGCGCTGCCCCCGCGACCCTGCACCTGGCCAGGCCCCGTAACCCGCCTGCCATCCATCCCTACTCCATCACCGGGCCCCGGGACAACCAACCCCCTACCCACGGAGGGGAGAACTAACATCAAAGCTGCTCCCTGTCACCGTTCCCGGGATCCCCGTTTAGAGCAGCGGTAGTGTCTCCAATCTCACCACAACCGTGGGTGGCGTCACGGACAATAAATCCCCACAATCAACCCCCTTTTCACTCACGGGCGAGGAGCGCCGCTCGAGTCCCTGGGATCCGGCCCACCGCTCGAGCCACCACCGAGCAGCCGCAGCAGCAGCGGCCGGACCCGAGCAGTGGGAGAGCGCGGCGTCCCCTCCTCCGCCCGCGACATGTGCGTGCGGTGCAGAGCCCGATGTGGTGTGGGGTGCAGAGCCCGATGTGGTGTGGGGTGCAGAGCCCGATGTGGTGTGGGGTGCAGAGCCCGATGTGGTGTGGGGTGCAGAGCCTGATGTGGTGTGGGGTGCAGAGCCCGATGTGGTGTGGGGTGCAGAGCCCGATGTGGTGTGGGGTGCAGAGCCCGATGTGGGGCTGTTATTTGCAATGCTGTAGTGATAACAGGTCAGGTGCTGGGGAAGAATACTGACAGGGAATGTGTGTGCAGGGGGCGGGCAGGGGGCGGGCAGGGGGTGGGGCTGGACACTGGCGGGGGCTGGACACTGGGGTGGGCGGTGCCAGCTCTGACTGGGAGGTTTTGCACAGGAAGTGGTCAGTTTGCTGGAGCCGAATGTAAACAAGGAGCTGCAGAGAATAAAGGAATAATTCAAGAGGAACAAAAGTTAGAAAACAAAAAATAACAATGTAGGGGTGTTTTATATGACAACACAGCACAGATTAGCTTAACTCAAAAATTTTTGTTATGTTGGACAACCCCTTTAAGCTACTGCAATGCCCTGCACATGAGGTAAGAGACACACCTAATCAAGAGAGCTATACTGTATTTCTAATTGGAGGTATTTGGTATTATTTATTATTACTACATTTTTTAATAGGAGGTATTTGCTAATATATTATTATTATTATTATTATTAATAATACTATTAGCAAATACCTCCTATTAGAAATGTAGTATAGTTCTCTTGATTAGGCATGTCTCTTACCTCATGTGCAGGGCATTGCAGGACCTTAGGTATCCATGATTACACTTATCTAGTGATAGTTAGTCACTCGTGGTCATAACCATGCATACTTAAGCTACTGCAATGCCCTGCACATGAGGTAAGAAACATACCTAATCAAGAAAACTGCACAACATTTCTAATTGGAGGTGTTTGCTATTATAATTATTATTATACCTATTACATACCTAAGCTACTGCAATGCCCTGCAGATGAGGTAAATGACATACCTAATCAGGAGAACTATATTACATTTCTAAGGAGGTATTTGCTAATATAATAATTATATTATTATTACTACACCTACCACATATTCGGATAGGCTCTTGGAGATGGGAATAATCCAGTTTTGGTGAGTTTTTAATGCTGTGGTAAAAGCGCTACGTCATAGAAGTGCATTAGATACAGAAAATCAGCAGGGAAAAAATAAAAAAAACAAAAACAAACTATAAACATACATTTCTTTTGCAGAAATGCACAAAAAAAATAGAAACGCATGTTCGCACATGACAATGAAGTTTTGTCAACGCCAAATAACAGGAAATATCAAAAACAAAGCAACTTTATTTAAAACAAGACATGCCAAAAAGACGCAAAAAGATAAAAAAAAAAAAAAACAGCATCAAAAACGCAATAAAAAAAATATAACCAGGTTTATTTAATAGGTGCAAAAATACTCTAAAAAAATAAAAAATAAAATCTGCAATATCAAATTACTCATAGTGGCAACATAGCCTTAAGAGTGGTTTCAAATTTTGCATTTTTTTTTTTTTTTAAAAAAAAGGGAGCAGATTTATTTTCTCTTATTTGGGGGGGACCCCGTTGCATCCAGATTTTTTTACAAAATGGGGCAGATTTGTGAAAAATGTCCTACAGAAAAACATTTTTGTTATCAATAGCGACCAATCACAGCACAGCTTTCATTTTAACCGAGCAGTTTAAGAAGTAAAAGCTGCGCTCGGATTGGTTGCTATGGGTAAGCGAGGCCCAGTGTGTGTTTATGACATTTTAGGGCGGCATTCACACACACAGTTACCATCTGAGAGAAAATGAACCTTTTTTCCCCTCAGGGATCTTCCTAGTTGCTTCCATTTTGTCAAGACAATAAAAAAAAACCTCTAAAAGGTCACTTTTTTTAATCTATGATATCACTTAGCAACAATTCCATGGGACACAGAGGCCTTTTGATCTGTTTCGGAGTTTTGCGGATCCCATTGGGAGGTTTCGCCGAATCTGATCCCCAAACAGTGTATCATAACAAGACCCGCTCCGAGTCTCAGCGGGTCCATGATTTCCCGGATGTGTGAGCAAGTCCATTAAACTCTATGGATCCATGGGTTGTCATTTCATGCCGATGTGTGAATACTGCCCTAGACGCTCATTCAGACGTAGTTTTTTCACGGATATAACTTGTACCTATCATGATCTATGGCACTGTTCACATCTGATGTTGCCGACAGGATAGTCAGCACAAAATCACAGAGACAGATATGTATGATTTAGATCCTAATCACAAACTAGAGACACTCATATATATATATATATATATATACACACACACACACACATACATACATACACATACATACGTACATATATATGAGGCTCTTGGGAGACCCATACATCATGGACCACACTTCAAAGATCCCCCATTGTAGCCCACGAACAAAGTTTATTTTAATCAATTTTAAGCAATAGATCTTGGAATAATAATAATTTCCACAATTGGATGTAATTAAAAATAATGTTCCTGCGCTGAGATAATCTTATATATGTGTCCCTGCTGTGTACTGTGTAATGGCCGTGTCTGACCGTACAGGGACATGGTCTGATCATACCACATCTCCAGGAGAAGGGAGAACGTATAATGTATACAGACAATATAGCACTGGATTGCAAATTCTTTCTGTGAGGTAAAACATTTTAAAATCAGGCAGAAAAAGGTTTTATCTCACAGAAAGAATCAGCTGTGATCCCCTGCTGTATTGTCTGTATAGTTTATACATCCTCCCCGGGCCAGGAGATGTGGTATGATCAGACCATGTAACTGTACGGTCAGACACGGTCATTACACAGTACACAGCAGGGGCACATATATAACATTATCTCAGCACAGGAACATCTTTTTTTAATCACATCCAATTGTGGAAATTATTATTATTGTAAGATCTATTGATTAAAATCAACTTTCTTGGTGGCAAAAAAAACTTTTAAGGCTATGTGCGCATGCTGCGGATTTACCACGGATTTTACCGTGGATTTGCTGCACAAAATGTGTCTAACATTTCTGCAGTCATTCCCCAGCAAAACCTATGGATATTAAAAAAAAAAAAAAAAAACCAAACAAAAAAAAAAAACGCTGTGCGCACACATTTTCCGCTGCGGAATTAATGAGCATGTCACTTCTTTTCCGCAGGTACCTGCGGTTTTTGCTATAGACCAACCTGCGGAAAACCAGAGCAAATCTGCACCAAACCGCATGCAGATTTCGTTGCGGTTTTGGTGCGATTTTTAACGCAGGGGCGGGATTTTTTAAGAGTGTCCAGATTTTCCTTGAGAAAAAGTCAAATTCTAGTGCGCACATGGCCTAAGTGCAGGCGGGCTACCGATGTTACCAATAATGCACTTTTTTTTTTTGAGGTGTGTGGGGGGGGAAATTCATAGCAGCCTGTTCCAGTTATGGTATTTTTTAATAGCATTTTTCCAACAGTCTATCCTGTAGAGAACATGAGACAACTCAGAATATACACATAAATAATAAAATGTATATATGTATACATAAAATTAATCATATAAAATATATAAAATAAATATGAAATTATAATAATAATAATAATAATATATTATATTATTAATATTATTATCTTAAATATAAAATTATATGTAATGATAGTAGTACTAATATAAGCTAAAACACACACACATATTTTATATTATATATATATATATATATATATATATATATATATATATATATATATATATATATATATATAATAATGTTTTCATTTTTTATTTAAAAAAAAAAAAACTTTAAAAAGTTTGTTTTTTCCCGTGATCTTAGGCTGCTTTCACACTTCCGTCTTTTTCCATCAGTCACAATCAAGAGAGAGATGAAAACAACCTTATTTAGCTTTTTGTTTGATTTTTTTAGTTTTTTTTGTTTGGTTTTTTTTCACTTTTTTTAGTTTGTTTTTTCACACTTGTTTTTTTCACTTCTTTAGGGTTGTTTTTTTTCCCCACATTTTATTTTTAGTATGCGTCCTCGTAAAATGAACAGTGTCATTCAACACTACAACTCATCTCGCGTGATAAAGGGCTCTCATAGGGTAATATCGGCGGGAAAATAAAAAAAAAAAAAAAAAAAAAAAAACATTTATGGCTCTTGAAGGGAGAAAATAATAAAAAAAAAAGCGCAAAAGATCGGCCGGTCATAAAGGGGTTAAAGGGCCTCTGTCCTCATTTGCCTCCTTTTTCGGGTCTCTGGCCCATAATATTATAGATAATTATTGATTTTTGGGGGATTTTTCTTTACGTCTCAGATACCGGAATTTCTGGATGTAAAGAACACTCGGAATCTCGTGGGAATTTCTCGGCTTCATCCTTCTTTTTGTTCTAGAAGAGGATAAAATCTCTCACCTGTCTCCTCGGCTGCCGGGACCTGCTCACCTGTCACCTTCCTGTGTCTGCCCCTCACCTGGATGAACAGGTAGCCCCGCCCTCTGCATTCTGCCTCTGCAGCCGTGCATTCTGGGAGATGTAGTTCAAGGAGCAGCAGCAATAAGGAAGCCACAGCACCTACCTGTCTGGGAAGGAGACAAACAACCTTATTATGTCCTTCAGGCCAAGGATAGGCAGACTGGGGGAAATTAACCTCTCGTTGGCACAGAACCTGGAAAATAAAGATACCGGATCCGGTCGGGCTTTGTTCTGTCCGTCAGTGCTGAGTGAGACGGTCACAATCGCCCCATTGTCATTAATACAATGGGACACAGGAGACGCCGCCCGCCTCTCTGCCGGAGCCTGGATCCCACATCTCATTTCTGGGTTCTGGATTTATATTAATATTTCCCATTAAAATAAACAATTGGTCAGGGAACCGTCCTGCGGTCCAGCTGGTCTAGTGTCACATTACCCTAGCCGTCCACATGTTGGGATTAGTGTTATTCCCACAGTCAATCCAATGGAGCTGCAATACCACGCACAACCCATGGACAGATGTGGCGCTGTTTCTGAAGAAAGGAACAAGTGTTCAGAGAGCACAGATAATGCTGCCCATCAGGTCCTATATCGCCGCCATGTGGTTATATTTGGTATTACAGGGGAATCTATTCTAACAGAGGCAAAGTTATTCCCTGGTTAACTACGGCTGGAAATAGGTAAATCTTAAGGGCCCGGATAGTAGGTCTGGTGGTCTGGGGCAGTAAGGGGTTATTTTTAGTATCGCTGGTGGTCTGTGTCATTCAGAGGTTAACGCTAGTATTCGTGTTGGTCTGGTGGATTAAGGGTTTAATGTTAGTATCCCTGGTGGTCTTGGGCAGATAGGGGTTAATTTTAGTATTCCTGATGGTCTGAGGCAGATAAAGTTTAATGCTATTATCCCTGGTGGTCTGGGGCAGATACTTGCGAATGTCAGTATCCCTGGTAGTCTTGGGCAGATAGGGTTAATATCAGTATCCCTGGTGGGCAGGGGCAAGTAAGGTTTAATGTTTGTATCCCTGGTGGTCTGGGGCAGATAAGGGTTAATATCTGTATCCCTGGTGGGCTGGGGCAGGTAAAGCTGGGTTCACACATAGCGACAGCGACAACGACGTCGCTGTTACGTCACCATTTTCTGTGACGCAACAGAGACCTTGTAAGTCGCTGTTATGATCGCTGCTTAGCTGTCAAACACAGCGACGCAGCAGCGATCATAACGACACGCGTCGCTGTGCTACATGTGCAGAGAGCAGGGAGCCGCGCACACTGCTTAGCGCTGGCTCCTTGCTCTCCTAGCTACAGTACACATCGGGTTAATTACCCAATGTGTACTGCAGCTACATGTGCAGAGAGCAGGAGCCGGCGCTGGCAGCGTGAGAGCGGCGGAGGCTGGTAACGAAGGTAAATATCGGGTAACCACCTTGGTTACCCGATGTTTACCCTGGTTACAGCTTACCGCAGCTGCCAGACGCCGGCTCCTGCTCCCTGCTCGCTTCATTTCGTCGCTCTCTCGCTGTCACACACAGCGATGTGTGCGTCACAGCGGGAGAACAACAACCAAAAAATGAAGCTGGACATTCAGCAACGAGCAACGACCTCACAGCAGGGGCCAGCTCGCTGCTGGATGTCACACACAGCGGCAGCGACGGGACGTCGCTGCAACGTCACAGAAAATGGTGACGTAGCAGCGACGTCGTTGTCGTCATCGCTGTGTGTGACACCACCTTTAGGGTTAATGTTTGTATCTCTGGTGGTCTGGGGCAGATAAGGGTTAACGTCAGTATCCCTGGTGGTCTGGGGCAGATAAGGGTTAACATCAGTATCCATAGTGGTCTGGGGCAGATAAGGGTTAACGTCAGTATCCCTGGTGGTCTTGGGCAGATAAGGTTGAATGTATCCCTAGTGGCCTAGGGCAGATAAGGGTTAATGTTAGTATCCCTGGTGGTCTGGGGCAGATAAGGTTGAATGTTAGTATCCCTGGTGGTCTGGGGCAGATAAGGGTTAATGTCAGCATCCCTGGTGGTCTGGGCCAGATAAGGGTTAACATCGGTATCCCTAGTGGCTTGGGGCAGATAAGGGTTAAAGTCAGTATCCCTGGTGGTCTGGGGCAGATAAGGGTTAATGTTAGTATCCCTGGTGGGCTGGGGCAGATAAGGTTGAATGTTAGTATCCCTGGTGGTCTGGGCAGATAAGGGTTAATGTTAGTATCCCTGGTGGTCTTCGGCAGATAAGGGTTAATGTTAGTATCCCTGGTGGTCTGGGGCAGATAAGGGTTAATGTTAGTTTTCCTGGTGGCCTGGGGCAGATAAAGGTTAACGTCGGTATCCCTGGTGGCCTAGGGCAGATAAGGGTTAATGTTAGTATCCCTGGTGGTCTGGGGCAGATAAGATTGAATGTTAGTATCCCTGGTGGTCTGGGGCAGATAAGGGTTAATGTCAGCATCCCTGGTGGTCTGGGCCAGATAAGGGTTAACATCGGTATCCCTAGTGGCTTGGGGCAGATAAGGGTTAAAGTCAGTATCTCTGGTGGTCTGGGGCAGATAAGGGTTAATGTTAGTATCCCTGGTGGGCTGGGGCAGATAAGGTTGAATGTTAGTATCCCTGGTGGTCTGGGCAGATAAGGGTTAATGTTAGTATCCCTGGTGGTCTTCGGCAGATAAGGGTTAATGTTAGTATCCCTGGTGGTCTGGGGCAGATAAGGGTTAATGTTAGTTTTCCTGGTGGCCTGGGGCAGATAAAGGTTAACGTCGGTATCCCTGGTGGCCTAGGGCAGATAAGGGTTAATGTTAGTATCCCTGGTGGTCTGGGGCAGATAAGGGTTAATGTTAGTATCCCTGGTGGTCTTCGGCAGATAAGGGTTAATGTTAGTATCCCTGGTGGCCTGGGGCAGATAAGGGTTAATGTTAGTTTTCCTGGTGGCCTGGGGCAGATAAGGGTTAATGTTAGTATCCCTGGTGGTCTGGGGCAGATAAGGGTTACTGTTAGTTTCCTTGGTGTTCTTGGACAGATAGGGGTTAATGTTACTGTCCTTATTATCATTATTTATAGAAATGTACTGGAATATACAACATTATAGAAGCCGCTTCTGTTTTCTGGCTATTTTGCGTTTATTTCTAAATTGGTCTCCACCGCCTACCGTACAGTGCGGACTTCAAACCCCGCCCATTTTCAGCGCTAGAGACTACCGGTCCCGGCGTGCCCCGCGCTGGGAGGAGCGTCACGTGACGGGCCTTTCACTGTGTTGACGTCCTCATCTGCCGGTTCTGCTGCCAGATGAGCGGAATCCAGGGGCCGGGAGCGGAACTGTGCGCGGCCGGAGGACGGTCCGGGGAGCGGGGGACGGCGCCGGCAGGTAGGGAGGCGGCTCATATACACACGTGAAGGGGGGACACTGCTATAACGGCTCAAAGGGGGTTTATGGGGGATTCTTAAAGTGATACACCCACACTAACCCACTGCATGAATGGCACGGAAGTGGGTGGAGCTTAGAAGGGGCGGAGCAAGCTGTCTTATCCCTTTAAGGACTCTGTTTGTGTAGAGGACCCCTTTAATAAGCATATGGGTTTTTTTTTTCTATCCTTTATTTCCAGGAATCACTATCTGAGCCCCATGAGGCGTCCGGTGTGAGGACAACGATGGAGTTCCCGGTGTCGCCCCACAGAGCCGCCGGCTGCAGAGGGTTCTTCGCGCAGTACACACATCACCATCTGGCGGTTTTCCTTCTCACGTTTTTCAGGTGGGTAGACATATGCTGTTCTGTTCCTCTGTTACTCCTCCTGGAAATGCCGCCGGTGCATGCCGCATTATCAGATTTTCTGGATTGACAGATTTCCACGTCTCCCCGCTGTTCTGCACTCAGCTCTCTGTAATCTCCGACGTCTCTTGGCCCCCGGCCCAGACGTGCTGCTCTGACCTGAATTCCAGGTGAATGTCAGGACGCCCGGGGCGCGGGTCATGTGATCACCGGCTGCTGAGATTGAGACACTGGGGTGTACGAAATCACAGATTGCTGTCAGTGAATGGAGCCGATCAGGAATCCATCTGATAATCCGGCACGTGTCCGGCTGCCTCCGCCCGCACCGCTGACTCTCCCCTCCCTCCACAGCTACGCTCTGCTGCACGCATCCAGGAAGGCGTTCAGTAATGTGAAGGTCAGCATCAGCAACCAGTGGACCCCGACTGACCTGAACCTCTCCGTATACAGCGTGGACCCCAACACGGTGAGAGACGCCCACAGGGGCTGCTAATCCACCGGCCCACGCCGGGAGATGAGGGGGAGCAGCCGGGGGGGGGGGGGGGGGGGGAATCTGAATGACCCCACTGACACACACACACACACACTGTCTCCTCTCTTCTTCCTCTTACTTTCCTCTTCTCTTCTTCCCCCACCACCATTTTCTTCTTCTCTTCCCCCCCCCATCCACCACTTTCTTCTTCTCTTCCCCCCCCATCCACCACTTTCTTCTTCTCTTCCCCCCCCATCCACCACTTTCTTCTTCTCTACCCCCCCCCCACCACTTTCTTCTTCTTGCTCTTCCCCCCCACCACCACTTTCTTCTTCTTCTCTTCCCCCCCACCACCATTTTCTTCTTCTTCTCTACCCCCCCCCCACCACTTTCTTCTTCTTCTCTTCACCCCCACCACCACCACTTCTTCTTCTCTTCCCCCCCACCACCACTTTCTTCTTCTTCTCTTCCCCCCCCACCACCACTTTCTTCTTCTTCTCTTCCCCCCCCACCACCACTTTCTTCTTCTTCTCTTCCCCCCCCACCACCACTTTCTTCTTCTTCTCTTCCCCCCCCACCACCACTTTCTTCTTCTTCTCTTCCCCCCCCACCACCACTTTCTTCTTCTTCTCTTCCCCCCCCACCACCACTTTCTTCTTCTTCTCTCCCCCCCCCACCACCACTTTCTAATTCTTCTCTCCCCCCCCCCCACTTTCTTCTTGTTCTCTCCCCCCCCCCACCACTTTCTAATTCTTCTCTCCCCCCCCCCCACTTTCTTCTTGTTCTCTCCCCCCCCCACCACCACTTTCTTCTTCTTCTCTCCCCCCCACTTTCTTCTTCTTCTCTTCCCCCACCACCACCACTTTCCTCTTCTTCTCTTCCCCCCCACCACCACTTTCTTCTTCTTCTCTTCCCCCCACCACCACTTTCTTCTTCCCCCCCCCCTCCCCCCCGCTTTCTTCTTCTCTCCCCCCCCGCTTTCTTCTTCTCTCCCCCCCGCTTTCTTCTTCTCTCCCCACCCCCCCACCACTTTCTTCTTCTCTCCCCCCCCCACCACTTTCTTCTTCTCTCCCCCCCCATCACTTTCTTCTTCTCTCCCCACCCCCCCACCACTTTCTTCTTCCCCCCCCCTCCCCCCCGCTTTCTTCTTCTCTCCCCCCCGCTTTCTTCTTCTCTCCCCACCCCACCCCCCACCACTTTCTTCTTCTCTCCCCACCCCCCCACCACTTTCTTCTTCTCTCCCCCCCCCCCATCACTTTCTTCTTCTCTCCCCACCCCCCCCACCACTTTCTTCTTCTCTCCCCCCACCACTTTCTTCTTCTCCCCCCCCCCCCCTTTCTTCTTCTCTCCCCCCCCCCTTTCTTCTTCTCTCCCCCCCCCTTTCTTCTTCTCTCCCCCCCCCCCCCCTTTCTTCTTCTCTCCCCACCCACCCACCCACCTCACTTTTTTTTTTTTTTTTTTTTGCTCTTCACCACCACTTTCCCCTCTTTTTCCTCCCCCATGTGACCTGTGATGGCAGCCATATTGGTTATCCTCCAGCTTTCCCAGGATGCACTGCACGGTCTGTCCCTGATTTATAACATGTTTATCTCTTTCAGACCTGGAATGGCAACCACCTCTTTCCTGACGTCCAGTCGGCCACCATCTTCCTGGGGCTGCTGGACACAATCTTCCTCTTTGCGTATGCAGTGGTGAGTCCGTGCTCCTGCCTGCTCGTCCCTGTTAGGGCCGGTGCCCACAATCCATGTCCGCGGTGTCTTCGCTGCGTTGTACAGCACAGGCACAGTGGGTGGGTTTATAGGAATCTCCGGCCCCTGCGCTCCTCTTAGACCCTCCATACACTGGCACACGGCACGGCGTCCTATCTGCAGCAGGGCAGTGTATTCTTGTGGAGACGCTGTGTCTGGGATCCTGATCTCTCTAGGCCGATCAGTTGATCTCCTATGGCAGGGATCTTGCTCCATCATTGGCCGATCACCTCTTTCCTGCTGCGCGTTAATAGGGGATGTGCCCGTGAAAGCTTGCGAACTGCAGGGGTCCAAACGACCACATTAATAATAGTACTGCTTTTGTTTCAGGGTCTCTTCATCAGCGGGATCATCGGGGATCGGCTGAACATGCGCTACGTCCTCACTTTCGGCATGTGCTCGTCTGCAGTAACGGTAAGGGATGGTTGTGCCTGCCGCTAAATGCTCCATTACAGCAGATTTAATTCCCCTAGAAACAGCGCCACTTCTGTCTAGTGGCCATGTCCGGTACTGCAGGAAGAGGGGCTGATTTAAAGGGAACCTGTAACCAGTTTTTTGCGTTATAAACTAAACCAATAATTTATGAAAGTGACAGCAAACAGCTCAGTAAATGACACTTCGTTGGAATCAGGATCTCCGTCTCTACATTATGCTGCTCTCAGATGGGAAAGCAAAAACCTGGTGACAAATTCCCTTTAAAAGGTGCTAGTTTTCTCTGCTGCAGATCTAGCAGTTATACAGAGCGCATGAATATGCTGGACTACCTGCAGCATGCCAAGTAGTCCTGTAATGATAATCTACTGCTGATTAAACAGTGATTTTATCAAAACTACACTAAGCAACCCCAGTAAGTGACACATCGCTGGAATCAGGGTCTCTGTCTCTACGTTATGCTGCTCTCAGATTTGGTGGCAAAAACCTGGTGACGCATTCTATGAAGGTGCATGATATCCCCTGACTCGCCCTGTACACCCCCACAAATACCTTTTGAAAATCCTCTTGCACTGTATGATAATCCTTGGGTCCGGTCCGATGGTCGTCCTTGGTTGCTGCTCCTCTCTGCATTGATCGCCATCCTCTTCTCATGATTGACGTTTATGATGCCTCCTACGCCAGGCAAAATCTCATGCCTACGCAGAGACATGGCCGGCCGGCTGGCGCAGGCGCAGTTTGCTCTGCCCTAATACAGGTAGTATTGAAAACATAGGTGCGCATGCGTGAGCCACCAATGTCTGCACAGGCGTGAGATTTTGCCCAGCAATGTGGATTACGTCTTCTGCATCATCCACATACCTAGGCTAAATCTTGCCGTTTCGCGCACGCGCACCTATGTATTCTGCACTGCCCTCTGCAGCGCAGAGCGAAGTGCGCTTGCACAAGTCAACAATATCTCTGCGCAGAGCACGAGATTATGCCTCTCAATGTGGATCATGTCTCCTGCGGCATCCACATTCCTAGGCTAAATCTCACTGTTTCGCGCATTGCGCACCTATGTATTCAGCTCTTTCAGCTGCAGCACAGGGCAAAGTGAGCCTGTGCAACCCGGCAGTGTCTCTGCACAGGCGCGAGATTTATCTTGGGTATGTGGATCATGTCTCCTGCGTCATCTAGGCTAAATTTCGCCATTTCGCGCATGTTCACCTATGTATTCATCTCTTCCCGCTGCAGCGAAGTGTGCTTGTGCGAGCCGGCAGTGGCTGTGCGCAGGCACCAGATTTTGCCCAGCAATGTGGATCACGTCTCCGGTCTTTTCCACATACCTAGGCTAAATCTCGCCGTTTCGTGCATGCACACCTATGTATTCTGCACTGCCCACAGTAGGGCAGAGCAAAGTATGCAGGCGCGAGATTTTGCTCAGCAATGTGGATCACATCTCCTGTCTTTTCCACGTAGGCTAAATCTTGCCATTTCGCGCATGCGCACCTATATATTCGCCTTTTCCTGCAGTAGGGCAGAGTGAAGTGCGCTTGCGCAAGCTGGCAGTGGTTGTGCGCAGGCGCAAGATTTTGCCCTACAATGTGGATCACGTCTTCTGCGTCATCCACATACCTAGGCTAAATGTCGCCATTTTGCTCGTGCAAATGTATCTATGTATTCTGCACTGTCCACAGTAGGGCAGAGCGACGTGCGCCTGCGCAAGCCGGCAATGTCTCTGCGTAGGTGAGGGATTTATCCCGGGTATGTGGATGGCGCAGGAGGCGTCATCCTCAATCATCAGCAGAGGACGGAAAGGAGAGGGGGGTCAGGTCCCACAACCACGGACGCCCATCAGAAGGGGGCATTATTTAGAGATTTTTAATTTGGGCAATAACCAGATCACCAGTGATTTACCCCCTTTTAAATGAGGCTAAAACGCAATACCTGTCACAGCCACTGGCCATAAGTGGCGCTGTTTCTGGCAGGGAGTTGACATTTTCTAATATTAAACCACCCCTTTTAACCAAACGAGACAGCGGGTATTTGTAGGGTGGGGCGGCCATTGATGTGTCCGGGGTTCGGATTATTACTGCTGGTTTCCTATAAAGAAAAAGGAAGGTTCCTCTTCGCCACAAAATTTCACAACCGCTTTCTAAATCTGTGTCGCTTCATTTCCGGACTGTAGAAAGGGTTAATTCTGCTTCTTGTGGAGCGGACGCCAATGTGACTGCTGCATTAGGGAATTGTATGACAAAGTGGCCGCCTCCTTCTTGTCATTTAACTTTGGACCCCTCCCCTTTGACTATTTCAGATGTTCGTGTTTGGCACAGTCACTGAATGGCTGCACTTCTACAACAAGATCTTCTACTGCTTCATGTGGGTGATAAACGGACTTCTGCAGTCGACCGGGTGGCCGTGCGTGGTGGCCGTCATGGGGAACTGGTTTGGGAAATCTGGGTACGGTTTTGTATAATGTTCTTTTAATAATGTGTCTTCCATCATTCATAATGGCGTTCTCTGCTGTGGGCAATCAGTCGGGGGAGCGTTGCGCTGCGGGCAGTCGGGGGAGCGTTGCGCTGCGGGCAGTCGGGGGAGCGTTGCGCTGCGGGCAGTCGGGGGAGCGTTGCGCTGCGGGCAGTCGGGGGAGCGTTGCGCTGCGGGCAGTCGGGGGAGCGTTGCGCTGCGGGCAGTCGGGGGAGCGTTGCGCTGCGGGCAGTCGGGGGAGCGTTGCGCTGCGGGCAGTCGGGGGAGCGTTGCGCTGCGGGCAGTCGGGGGAGCGTTGCGCTGCGGGCAGTCGGGGGAGCGTTGCGCTGCGGGCAGTCGGGGGAGCGTTGCGCTGCGGGCAGTCGGGGGAGCGTTGCGCTGCGGGCAGTCGGGGGAGCGTTGCGCTGCGGGCAGTCGGGGGAGCGTTGCGCTGCAATCTGCAGATAGATCTGGTAAGAAGTGGTCCATTTCCCTGCAGCGCCACCACTGGAGACATGCGATATTACACCATCCATTCAAATTCAGAACAGTGAATAGGGGAGAGTTGCTGTATGGCTACTTAGTGGGGTCCCCTACCCCTATATCTAGGCAGAATAGCTGAGTAGCCCCCCGTGGGCGTCTATATCGGTGGTTTAGCTGTCTGCAGGGTCTGCTGGTGACATCCATCTATTTTCCCCTTACAGGCGAGGAGTGGTCTTCGGACTGTGGAGCGCTTGTGCCTCTGTCGGAAATATTTTGGGGGCTTTCCTTGCGTCGTCTGTCCTACAGTATGGATATGAGGTACGCAGCTGTATACTCTGTAGGCTCCAGTATATAAGGGGGGGGGGGGGGTATGTGTATGTGCCCCTCACTGATCCCGGCTCTGTCTCCCCAGTACGCCTTCCTGGTGACGGCTTCTGTGCAGTTCGCCGGGGGTCTGATTATTTTCTTCGGGCTGGTGACCTCTCCGAAAGAGCTGGGTGAGTTGGTGTCAGATCCCTGACCATAGACATCGATCACTGTTCCGCGAGGTCCATCATGTCCTTATATTATCTTCACAGGTCTGCCCGATGCTGGGGAGGAGGAGAGCGAGAGCGCAGCTCAGGAGGAGGAGGCGAATCGACCCCTGATGGGCGAGGACAACGAGGGCGACAGCGAGTCCAGTTACTCCATTCAGGCTCCTGACGCTGCTGTCAGTCAAACCAAAGCGATTGGCTTTGTACAGGCCTGCTGCTTACCCGGAGTATTACTGGTGAGTGGTCAACTCCAGAGCTGCACTCACTATTTTGCTGGAGCAGTCACTGTGTACATACATTACTGATCCTGAGTTACCGCCTGTATTATCCTCCACAGCTGCACTCACTATTCTGCTGGAGCAGTCACTGTGTACATACATTACATTACTGATCCTGAGTTACCTCCTGTATTACACTCCAGAGCTGCACTCACTATTCTGCTGGTGCAGTCACTGTGTACATACATTACATTACTGATCCTGAGTTACCTCCTGTATTATACTCCAGAGCTGCACTCACTATTCTGCTGGTGCAGTCACTGTGTACATACATTACATTACTGATCCTGAGTTACCTCCTGTATTATACTCCAGAGCTGCACTCACTATTCTGCTGGTGGAGTCACTGTGTACATACATTACATTACTGATCCTGAGTTACCTCCTGTATTATACTCCAGAGCTGCACTCACTATTCTGCTGGAGCAGTCACTGTGTACATACATTACATTACTGATCCTGGGTTACCTCCTGTATTATACTCCAGAGCTGCACTCACTATTCTGCTGGTGCAGTCACTGTGTACATACATTACATTACTGATCCTGGGTTACCTCCTGTATTATACTCCAGAGCTGCACTCACTATTCTGCTGGTGCAGTCCCTGTGTACATACATTACATTACTGATCCTGAGTTACCTCCTGTATTATACTCCAGAGCTGCACTCACTATTCTGCTGGTGCAGTCACTGTGTACATACATTACATTACTGATCCTGAGTTACCTCTTGTATTATACTCCAGAGCTGCACTCACTATTCTGCTGGTGCAGTCACTGTGTACATACATTACATTACTGATCCTGAGTTACCTCCTGTATTATACTCCAGAGCTGCACTCACTATTCTGCTGGTGCAGTCACTGTGTATATACATTACATTACTGATCCTGAGTTACCTCTTGTATTATACTCCAGAGCTGCACTCACTATTATGCTGGTGCAGTCACTGTGTACATACATTACATTACTGATCCTGAATGCAATACCAGATACGGCCTGCAGGCGGGGGGGGGCGCTGTTTGTGGACTCTGCTCTGATTCTGTAGGTATGATCTCCCGCCTCCGCAGTACTCTCTGGCCTACGCGTGTCTGAAGTTGGTGAACTATTCCTTCTTCTTCTGGCTGCCTTTCTACCTGAGCATTAACTTCCACTGGAAGGAGGCCGAGGCCGACCAGCTCTCCATCTGGTACGACATCGGAGGAATCGTAGGTGAGACATTTATACCTGGTGGTTATTTTTTTTTTTTTTTTTTTTTTGTCTTTAAATTAAAGGGGCACTCCGATACCTATAATGTATTTTCTATCTATCGTTCTTCACCCCCTGACCACTTCTGTAATATGCAGGACACTTCTCCCAATCGCTCTAATCCCGGTCCTGCTTTTTGTGCGCTCACCAGTCTGTGTGCGCTCACCAGCCTCTGTGCGCTCACCAGCCTCTGTGCGCTCACCAGTCTCTGTCCAGGAATTGTTGCATCCTCTTTTTCAGTAGCAAGTTCTTATTCAGCATTCTGCCAGCACTATTGGTGCTAGAACCTCATTTTCCGCTACCCAACATTTATTGACGTTAAAGGGTTGTTGTCTGGTGGAAAAAAAGTGATCACTTATCCATAGGATAGGTGGTCACTTACTGCTCAGTTGGGGGTCCAACCGATGTCAGAACACACCAGTCTTTCATCCCCATTAGGATGGAGCAGCAGTGCACAGGTGCGATAGCTCCTCCGTCACTGCGTTCGTTATCAGGCTGCCGAGCGCTGCCCCATAGCGAATGAACAGAAGAGGATTCGGGCGTCCAAAGTTCCCTGTTCTGTTAGTCAGTGCTGGTCCCAGTGGTCGGGCCTCCACTAATTGTAACAGTTTTCCTACTACCCTGCTGACTTTTCACTAGACAACCCCGTTAATTGAAAGTCGGCCTCTATTTTGCATGTGTACAATCAGGAAAGCAAGAGTAGAGGGACGCGTGCCCCCTGGGCTTCCCCCGTGGAGGGACGCGTGCCCCCTGGGCTTCCCCCGTGGAGGGACGCGTGCCCCCTGGGCTTCCCCCGTGGAGGGACGCGTGCCCCCTGGGCTTCCCCCGTGGAGGGACGCGGGCCCCCTGGGCTTCCCCCGTGGAGGGACGCGGGCCCCCTGGGCTTCCCCCGTGGAGGGACGCGGGCCCCCTGGGCTTCCCCCGTGGAGGGACGCGGGCCCCCTGGGCTTCCCCCGTGGAGGGACGCAGGCCCCCTGGGCTTCCCCCGTGGAGGGACGCGGGCCCCCTGGGCTTCCCCCGTGGAGGGACGCGGGCCCCCTGGGCTTCCCCCGTGGAGGGACGCGGGCCCCCTGGGCTTCCCCCGTGGAGGGACGCGGGCCCCTGGGCTTCCCCCGTGGAGAGACGCGGGCCCCGGCTTCTGCTTCCTAAGATTACTCTTAGCATCAGTCTGTGGACACAAGTCCCAGAATGGAGACCTCTAGTGGCCAACACTGTACATTACGCCAGAAACCTCGCACCACACTCCGCTGTCAGTGTGGATTATCCCAGCTCGGCCGCTCTCGGCCATTACTGCGTCCATCCTTACGTTACTCTCGTCCACCTTCTCGGTGTCCTATATAAATTGCTTGATGGTGACGTGTTTTTCGCTCTGGTTCCTCCTGCAGGGGGCACTATCCAAGGATATATCTCGGACCTGATGCAGAAGCGCTCCCCGGTTCTGGCCGTCAGTCTGCTGCTCGCCGTGGGCTCGCTGTTTGGATACAGCCGTGAGTTGCTGCGGTTTGTTATTGGGCTGATCCCAGTACAACCAGTACATAGATCACTGGTGCAATCAGCCATACTGGGGGATATTGGTGCTTTGCTCAGAAAAGGGGAAGTAGATAAGGACTATGGCCACGTCTGTGGTTTCTCTGCAGATCAGGGATTGATGTGATATGATGTGGGGAGAAGTATGTGACCCCCCCCACACCCCCTCCTCAGTCATTTGTGGTTTAACCTCTTCATGGCCAACTTTTTTTTTTTTTCCATTATGTCACATTGTGTGTGTTGGTGAGAATGATGGCGCTGGCGTTTGCTTCAGTGTCTCGTTATTTTCTAATGCGTTGGTTTTGCTAATCGCAGATTTTCCTGTTCCCAGGTTCTCCAAACAGTAAACCCATCAACGGTCTCCTCATGGCAATCACAGGTATGGCTTCCTAATTACTCCCCCGGGCTCCCATCTTGTACTCACTCCTGACTTCTTTACATGCAGAGGCTGATATGGCCGATAAGTCATTTGCCGCAGGTGCTGACTACATCCGTGGCGGGGGTACGGTGTTAGTTCAGGTGCTGACTACATCCGTGGCGGGGGTACGTTGTTAGTTCAGGTGCTGACTACATCCGTGGCGGGGGTACGGTGTTAGTTCAGGTGCTGACTACATTTGTGGCGTGGGTACGGTGTTAGTTCAGGTGCTGACTACATCCGTGGCGTGGGTACGGTGTTAGTTCAGGTGCTGACTACATCCGTGGCGTGGGTACGGTGTTAGTTCAGGTGCTGAGTACATCCATGGCGGGTGGTATGGTGTTAGTTCAGGTTATGACTACATCCGCAACGGAGATACAAATCCGCGGCGGGGGTATGTTGTTACTTCAGGTCAGGAGTATATCCGTTGCGGGGGTATGGTGTTAATTTAGGTGCTGACTACATCCATGGCAGGGATATGGTGTTAGTTCAGGTGCTGACTACATCCGTGGCGGGGGTATGGTGTTAGTTCAGGTGCTGACTACATCCGTGGCGGGGGTACAGTGTTAGTTCAGGTGCTGACTACATCCGTGGCGGGGGTGCTGTGATCAGGGGCTGACTACATCCGTGGCGGGGGTACGTTGTTAGTTCAGGTGCTGACTACATCCGTGGCAGGGTTACATTGTTAGTTCGGGTGCTGACTACATTCGTGGCGGGGGTATGGTTTTAGTTTAGGAGCTGACTACATCCGTGGTGGGGGTACTATGTTAATTTAGGTAATGACTACATCCGTGGTGGGGGTACGGGGTTAGTTCAGGTGCTGACTATATCCCTATCGGGGGTACGGGGTTAGTTCAGGTGCTGACTACATCCGTGGCGGGGTACAGTGATCAGGTGCTACGGAAAGTAAAAATTTACTGATAAATGAATATGGGTTTTCTAATCTGGACATCCCCTTTAAGATACTGGGCAATAGGTGGGATCTTTGCCCCGGGTGAAGGGAGACTTAGCAAAAAGTATTAGGACTTTGCCCCAAATGTAGCACCGCCCTTACCAGTTTCTGCCCCCGGAGGTACATTCGATATCCAGCTTCCAATTGCTTCTTCCTAGGGTTTTTTATCGGGGGTCCGTCCAACATGATCAGCTCCGCGATCTCCGCGGATCTCGGGCGGCAGGAGATGGTCAGAGGCAGCAGCGAGGCTCTGGCCACGGTCACCGGCATCGTGGACGGCACAGGCAGCGTCGGAGCCGCTTTAGGCCAGGTAGGTTAATGAGCTGCAGATGTTTTTTCCTCACCATAAATCTTACTCTAGCAATGACTGGAGTAGGATTTCTGGCCACGTAGGTGTAGCCCACTCATTCCACGCTAAATGAGTAGCAACTTACTGCACCACAACTCAAGACGAATGTGAACAGCGCCCGTCTTGATGTATCGGGGTCCATAGTGTCCTAATCAGACATGAAAAGTATCAAGTTCCCATAAAAATTCTAGAATTTTTAAAGGGGACCGCTCAGTAGAATTAACCCTCCTAAGCCGTCTATATGGGCATGTCGGTCATAAGAAGCAGAATAAAATGACACCTTGATATCTGCGATCCGATATTTTATTCCCGAGATACCCACGTTTTTCTTAATATGTAAATGAGCTGTTAAGATCTATGGGTGGGACATAGATCTCCCTTAGACTCCGCCTCCCAAGCTTATTGGAAATGAAAGTGGGTGTTACCAGTGTGAGACATGCAGATCAGGTGGGCAGACTGTCAGTCATTACGTGTCTCACACTAATAACGCTCCACTCATTTATAATATTCTCTGGAGGCGGAGTCTCGGGGAGATCTATGTCCAACCCATAGATCTTAACAGCTCATTTGCATATTAAGAAAAATGTGGATTACTAAGGAACAAAACATTCGATTGCAGATATCAAACTTTTTATGACTGGCTTGCCTGATAAATTTCCCTTTTAAGATATCTAAACATGCGTCCATGTCATCTAGAGCTGCTGATCCCATCGCACGATCTGGTCACCTGCCCTTACCACCTCAAATAGGCATGTAGCTCCCTCCAGGATGCATCTCCCTTTAACTGTGGGCTCCTCGTCATATCATCCTGATATCACTTTTTATGGAAACTTGATTCCTTCCGTGTCTGATTAGGACACTGGATAGAGAAGACATCAATGGTGGCTAGACGAGGGACAGAGAAGATATAGATGGTGGGTAGACGAGGCATAGAGAAGAGATGGATGGTGGGTAGAGAAGACATGAATGGTGGGTAGTCGAGGGATAGAGAAGACATGGCTGGTGGGTAGTCGAGGGATAGAGAAGACATGGCTGGTGGGTAGTCGAGGGATAGAGAAGACATGGCTGGTGGGTAGTCGAGGGATAGAGAAGACATGGCTGGTGGGTAGTCGAGGGATAGAGAAGACATGGCTGGTGGGTAGTCGAGGGATAGAGAAGACATGGCTGGTGGGTAGAGAAGACATGGTGGGTAGACGAGGCATAGAGAAGACATGGCATAGAGAAGACATGGCTGGTGGGTAGTCGAGGCATAGAGAAGACATGGCTGGTGGGTAGTCGAGGCATAGAGAAGACATGGATGGTGGGTAGTCGAGGCATAGAGAAGACATGGATGGTGGGTAGGCGCTGGGTGGATAGATACGAGCTTGACCTATATGTTATATATAGATATGTCATCCATGTGGACTGTTCTGATTCTGACTGTCCCGCAGGTGCTGGTGTCGGTGATCCAGGGCGCTCTGGGCTGGATGTGGGTTTTCTATTTCTTCATCCTTATGGTAAGCGGAGGATTTGTCACATTTCCTTTTTATGACATTTTGTGTTTTTGTTTACCCCATCCCCCTAATTCTAGTATTTTATTTTTTGGGCGGGGGTTGGGATCCAAAATACCCCAAAATCCAGTGATCACATGATCATTGTTTTAAAGGGATTGTTAGCTCGTAGCTGAAAATGAAGCTCCTCTCTGCTTTTCTTGCTGTGATGATCCTCAGCGATCGTCTCTGATCTTTGAAGGATCCTGGTTCATGTTCTGTTTTCCTGCAGCGCCTCCGCAGGAGAAAGGTGGAATTGCATGACTTCAATGGGCTGTCTATGTAAAGAATGGACATGTCGGGTCCTCCAAGGGGAGGGACACGATAGGTCTGTAGTGAGTGCCTCGATGGGGGGAAGATAACAGATTTATGGACCCTGTTTCAGGGTCGTTGGGTGGAATTTGGCTGCCTAGATGAGGTTCTGTGACTGACCCCCACCTTTTATATTCTCTGCAGACGTTCCTCACCATCCTCTTCATCATTCCTCTTATTGTCCGGGAGACCAGACCAGCATCGAGAAACAGGCGGACGTCTCGGCTGGCGGGGTGACAATTACTTCCAATGACCGATGTCAAAACCTATAAAAGACGCCCGGAGGCATCGCTGAGACGGTGAAGGCAAAACGCGCAGAAAGGAGAAGCCGGAGGGGCTGGAAAGTGTGGATTATTTTTGGCAGGATGGAAAGCAATTTCTGGAAATGGATTTTTGTAAAACTGATGCCGTCCGATTTTTTTTTTTTTTTTTTTTTCTCCAAAAACTTAATGCAATTTCCCCCCCCCCTCTTTTATTCTTGTTGTTTAAGACCTACAGTATGTAACGGAAAACTGAACTATCCGCTCTGATTATTTATGGTTAATCCTGTATTTATTTATTTTTTCACTCTAAAGTGGTGGGGGTTTTTTTGGTTTTTTTTTTCTAAATATATTCTAATTTTTTTAATGTTTAAAAAAAGTTTTAAATGTTTCTTACTTTTTAATGGAAAAAATAAATACAGGGTTAATTTATTTTTTTTCCATTAAAAATAAAACATTTTTATATTTTCCACATTTGTTTTTTTTTTGTTTTTTTTTCTTTTCACAAAGAAAATATAAAATACAGGGTTAAACATAAATAATCAAACCATATAGTTCAACATCTTATCTGCAGATCTTGATGCAACGATAAAAACATACCATGAAGAAATTTTATATATGTATGTATATATGTGATATATATATATATATATATATATATATATATATATATATATATATATATATATATATATATATATATATATATATATAAAATGTGTGTATATATATTATATATTATATAATTTTTTATATATATGTATGTATATATATTATATTATATAATTTTTATATATATATTTATATATATATATATATATATGTATATTATATATACAAAAAATTATATAATATATATATATATATATATATATATATATATATATATATATATATATATATATATATATATATATATATATTATAATATATATATATATAAAATTATATAATATATATATATTTATAATAATATTTTGCAGGGTAATCCAAAAGTAGGTGGACAGTATGTGTAATAGGGTTATCAAACATGGTGTAAAGTGAAACTGACTCAGTTGCCCTTAGCAACCAATCAGATTCCACTTTTCATTCTTCACAAACTCTTTGGAAGATGAAAGGTGGAATCTGATCACCTACTTTTGGATTACCCTGCAAAATATAATAAATATATATTTTATTTAATACACACACAATTTTTTTTTATTTTTTTTTTCTTGCGGAACTAGATTTTTGATCCATAGATTTTAAGTCATGGGGGGGGGAGGCAAAAAAAAATGAAAGCGTTTAACCACAAATTAACAGACCGAATAATTCAATTTCTGATCAATAGAGCTGAAGTGTTCTGTTAACCCTGTCTGTTTTTGTTCATTTCAACATTTTTTTTTTCCTCCTTTACATAATATAAATTTATATATAAAAATATATATATATTTTTTTATATATAATTTATATTGGTTTTTTTTTTTTGTTTCTTGCTGACTTAATCTATATAGATAAGAAATTGAATTTTTTTTGATCCGTTAATTTACGGTTGTGTTTTTTTGTTTTTTTTTTTTTGTGGGGGGATGGAGCCCCCCGCCGTACACTACATGTAGCGCTATTTCCGAGCTGCCTCTGCTCTCATCAGACTTCGCCTCCTACGTTCTGTGCCTGGGAACACGCGACTTCTAAAAAAAAAAAAATGAAATTTTAGGAATCTTTTTTTTCTGAATGTTACTGGATTGGAAATTGACTCGTGAGATTTTCTCACTTTTTTTACTGACAATTTTTGGTGCAAAACGAACAAACCTCTCGCTGATGCTTTAACCGTTTCACCTCCGGCACCAGGAGGTGACGCTGACGTTGGTCGATCGGACCCCCATAAGTGACCTAAAGACTCGTCCTACAGCTGCGAAACTCATTTTGTATTGGTGGTGGAGGGAAAAGGACCCTCCCGGGGCCAGGTTTTGCCTTTCCTCCTCTCATGCTGGTTTTTTCAATGCACATCACAAATCATTGGCATTTACAATCGGCAAATTTTGGCAAAATGTTTTCCTTTTCTTTGTCTATTTTTGTGTTTTATACTATTTGGAAAAGTGTCAAGAGGTGATTTACATGGACGCTCGGTGTCCTGTTGAAACTGTAAAACTGACTGTAGACCGGAGCGTTCTGGTGCCCATCCTCCGCCTTCACCGAGACCGGCCACCCCCGGGGGAAGCCTCGGAAAGAAGGATCCGGGTGCTGAATGTCAGCACCCTCCATCCATAGAGAAGCCGCTGCCGGGGGCGTCCGCATATTTCCACTTCCCCATTGAGAGTACATGCACGCTCACCCAAATCGAGCATACATGTGTATGGGGGCGGGATAGGGAGGAAATGTCAGTGGCCAATTAGTAGAGGTGTATTAGTAGAGGCCGGTCATTGTTTGCACATCATGGTACCTTTTGGCTGACGGCACAGGGGAAAAGCTAAACTGTCGGCCATTTCTATGGCCAGCAATCCACAGCTAAAGGGGCTGCGGCCATCATTGTTTACTGGTATACAAGGGAAGATGTTGTGTGGGGTTTTTATGTTGTTTGAAAAAATAAATATATATAGTTATGCTCCCCTTTAAAAAATAAATTCTATAGATTAATAAATCTTTTTTTTTTTTTTTTTTTTTACTAATTATAATTTGAAATATATGTATTTAGTAAAAAATAAATTATATAAATCATCTATATTACTAAATATATATATTTATTTATCTTGTTAAAATAGAATTGGTAAAACAAAAATGAATACATTATAATTAGTAAAGAAAATATATTTTTTTGTTTAGTAATTATATATTTTTTAATTTGTAATTAGAAAAAAATATATATTTTTTTCGAATTATAATTTATTCATTATTTTTATTTTATTAAATATACATTTTTACTAATATATATTTTTTATTCAAATTAATAAATAAATATTAGTAATTATTTTTTTACTAAATATAATTCATTCATTTACTAATATATCATATATAGTTAATATAAAAAAATATATATATATTAAAATGTATAAAAATAATTTTTACTAAATATATAGTAAACATTATTCTTATACATTTTAAAATATATAAAATTATATATATATATATATATATATATATATATATATATATATATATATATATATATATATATATAATTTATTTAGTATATGAATTATATTTAGTAAAAAATTAGAAAAATGTTTTTTTACAAAATATAATTTATTTACTAATTTTAATATATAATTGGTAGACTGTTTAGCAAAAAAAATTTTTACTAGTAAAAATTTGTAAAATATTTTTTACTAAATATAATCTATTCATTTACTATATATATAATATATATATATAATATATATATATATATATATATATATATATATATATATATATATATATATATATATATATATATATTAGTAAATGAATAAATTATATTTAGTAAAAAGTATTTTACAAATATATTTTTTTTTACTAGTTATATATCAAAAATAAATTTTATATTAGTAAAAATTTGTTTATAATATATACATTTTTAAAATAAAATATATAATATTTAAAAAATGTATGATTAGTAAAAATGACTAAATTATAGTTAATTAAAAAAATGTTTTATTTATTATTAAATGGGAGCATAACTGGTCCAAGGCTGTAGCTGTACCTTAGGCAAACTGATCTGTACAACCAACACTGTGCGTCCGTGCAGAGATCCATCCTGAATTAAAGGGGTTCAGGGCCCCGCAGGTATCATGTAGGGGCCTATGCTACCTTTCTAACAGGATATTTTCCCACCTCTCCCAGTGGTAGCGGGCTGTTTCCAGTGCCCATGTACTCCATGGAAATGATCGGGACTGGAAATCCAACCATTATGGGGGAGGGGCGGGGTTTCCTGTATTGGGTCAGAAGCCTTTTAGAAAGGGTTAATGTGTGCCCTCCTGAGAGTTGTATAGTGTCGCCGTCGGCCGCTCGTTATACCTCAGTACACGGACGTGGCGCGGTGCACGGCTGTGCGATCGTTTTAGGCTTTATCTATTGTTTTTGCTTCTAATATATATAATGTGTCTGATATTCTTCGTGTTATTAAAGGGAATCTGGTGTTAGAATTATTTTTTTCTTGTTCTCAAAATAAAAATGTTATTTTTTTCCTTTTTCCACTGTCTCTTAAATATTAACCATAGATAACACTTCCTGTTATTTCAGCGGCCATCTTCACGCTATCGGAGGGCTCCTCCCACTTCCTGTTCCCCTCTCTCTGCACATGCTCACTACGAACTGCGCAGCAATCCTCCCGCTATCGGAGAGCTCCTCCCACTTCCCCCCTCTCTGCACATGCTCACTATGCGGGCTCAGCGCTCCTCCTCCTATTGGAGGGCTCCTCCCACTTCCTGTTCACCTCTCTCTGCACGTGCTCACTACGAACTGCGCAGCAATCCTCCCGCTATCGGAGAGCTCCTCCCACTTCCCCCCTCTCTGCACATGCTCACTATGTGGGCTCAGCCCTCATCCTCCTGCTATTGGAAGGCTCCTCCCACTTCCTGTTCCCCTTTCTCTGCACGTGCTCACTACGAGAGGCGCAGCAATCCTCCCGCTATCAGAGAGCTCCTCCCCCTTCCTGTTCCCCTCTCTCTGCACATGCTCACTACGCCCTGATAGAAGACAGTGGAGGGGAAGGGGTTGTCGTCCACTTCTGGAGCCGCCATGTTTGATTTTTCTGCTGAATTTCCTTTCCTTGCTTTAAAGGGTATGAAAAATCGGGAAAAATTGGCAATCCGGTCAATAAAAATATTTTCTTGTTCTGCCCGGTGTCGTCCATGTTTATAGGGTGGTCCGGGAGGGTTTGTACCTCTCGTTTATTGTATTCCGCTGCGGACCATTGTCATAGAGAGAACAAAGGACTGAATTTATTGTGCGTGTAATTCCCCAGTGTGGCCACCAGAGGGAGCATTACACTACAGCAGAGCAATGTGGCCAGAAATGGAGCGTTATCTGCTTCGTATCAGAGGCGGCAGCCAATAAATGTAATAATAATCAGGGGGCAGCATGATAACTCCATGACAATGGATTTAACCCACTGTAGAGTCAGGTTTACAGGATGGGGTATAATACACTAAAAGGCCCATATTAATAGCCTCAATTAATTGTGCTGTTCCTCAGTTATCCCTCCTGCAAGTACATGAAGAAATTGCTGGTATACCCTTTGTCAACACACTATTGTGCTGATTGCATCCAACTGTGTAGCATCGAAAATAGCTGTTGTCTTCATTTATGCATTTCCAGGAGGAACAACAGAGGAAATTAAAAAAAAAAAAAAAAGTAATCGACTATGTTCCACCATAGCTATCCAGAATAAGAAAATGTATTAGTATCTTTACTTTGTGTTGTTCCTCTGTTTATACCTCCTGGGTAAAATATGGAGAAATTGACTGAGCCTCCTTTATTCCCAATATTACTAGGCACAGTGATGTTAGAGAGTAAGGAGACAGATCAGTGACCTGTTAAAAAGAGCAATCCCTGTTGTGGATGAACTCTTACTTTTCCAGGAGGAGTTACAGAGGAATGCATAAATACTTATAGCAATGGATGCCTAAGAAATGCTATTGTTTTGGGGAAATGTTCCCATGTACATTTCTCAAAATTATATGTTATTCCTTTGTTGTTCCTCCTGGAAAAATATATACATTGACAACCAGACTCCAATGTTCCCCTTCTCAACAGAGTCTGTCCTTGCATAATACCGGTCAGCACTGATTGGATACTGTCACACCCACTTGTAATGAATTCATACATTTCCAAGAGGTGTTACAGAGGAATGTCCCAGCACTGTAGAGAATAAAGATTTTTCTGATTAAGTTTAAATGTAACTCAATACCGTTCCTCTGTTACTCCTCCTGGAAATGTATAAATAAATTGACAACTGGGCACAATCATTCCCCTTGCCTGTAGTGTATGCCCTATACAGTATGGTATAACACTTATCGGTAGAGCTATACATTTCCAGGAGGAATAACAGAGGAATGACACACCTTAAAAATAGTGTGTGTCTGTTATGATATAGTGGTGTCAGTGTGCTCAGGAGCGCGGCCATTACCAACATACATGATAACGCCTAGTTATTAGTGTAGCAATAAATTTCCAGGAGGAATAACAGAGGAACGGCACATACACATTAACAGTAGTGTGTGTTATGATTTAGTGGTGTCAGTGTGCTCAGGAGCACTGCCATTACTAACATACATGATAACACCTAGTTGTTAGTGTAGCAATAAATTTCCAGGAGGAATAACAGAGGAACGGCACCATTTAAAAAAAAAAAAAAAAGGTTTTTAATAACATTATCTTTAACAAAAAAATGCTCTAAAATTTGTATCTTGGGGAGAATGAAAGTTTTTCAGGCAACTTTTTCTTACAACCCCTCTGTTATTCCTCCTTAAATCCTCCCAGTAGTTATATTTCCAGGAAGAACAACAGAGGAAAGTCATAAGAAAAGTCAATATTTAGTAATAACAGAGCTGTGTGGTTTGGGGCCACAGGGAGCAGTGAACCTGAGCCGGCGGAGGCCATTACAGCCACTTAGCTGGTAGGACCGGTTCCTTCTCTGCCAGTAATTAAGAGTCCAGACTGATGTTTAAGGAGGGAGGCGCAGTCCAAACACAGGACTAAGTGTAAGGAGGATGGATTCCCCCCCCCCCCTGACCTGGGCAGCTTCCTAAAATAAGTCCCCGTGACCCCTGGACCCAGACAAGGTAACAGACTGAGTACAAGGAGCCCTTCAGGCCGGTGATGGACGACTTCCGCTCCTTGAGGGTGGAAGTGCTTAAGGAAATGGGCACCAGGAGGCGTCTGCCCAGAAGACACAGACTCCTTAATCCAAGAGGGCGACTCTTAATCCGATTCGGTTGAGCGCCCTCCAAATATAGTGGCCGAGTAGAATTCATATGGTATTTTCCGTTTAATTACACTGAGCTGCAATACCAAACACCGCCTGTAGACAAGGGGGGGCGCTGTTTTACTTAAAAAAAAACAAAACAAAAAAAAAAAAACCCAGTTATAATTCTTTTAATTTCTGCAACCGGGATTGAGAAAAGTTGCTGCACTCCAAAAAGGACATTTAATGACAGCCCAATGCAAAGCAGTATAACAAGAGCGCAGAACAACCCCTTTAAAAGTTATGTATACCCTTAAGGACATATTTTTTTTTTACTTAAATGTATGTATTTCGGGATAAAAATCACTTTTGCAATTGGGTTTCATTAAAAAATTTGCACCATTTATCTTTTACAGTTTCAGGAGTTAACTAAGAGTCCAACAGTGAGCTCCTTCTGAAGAAAATTTGTATTTGTAACTATTATCTCTTCTTTTTTTCTGAGCTCCTCTGTGATGATTTCTGATCACATCAAAGTTCAATTCATCTTTGATGTGGTCTAAAGCAGTATATCAAAAGCAGTATATCAAAAGCGCAGTACAACCCCTTTGAAGGATATAGATACCTTCAGGGACATTTTTTTTTTTTTTACTTAAATGTATGTATTTCGGGATAAAAAAATCACTTTTGCAATTGGGTTTTATTAAAAAATTTGCACCATTTAGCTTTTACAGTTTCAGAAAGAGTAAACTAAGGACCATCAGTGAGCTCCTTCTAAAGAAAATTTGTATTTGTAACTCTTATCTATTTTTTTTTTCTGAGCTCCTCTGTGATGATTTCTGATCACATCAAAGTTCAATTCATCTTTGATGCGGTCTAAAGCAGTATATAAAAGGCGCAGTACAACCTCTTTAAAAGATATAGATACCCTTAGGGACTTTATTTTTACTTAAATGTATGTATTTTGGGATAAAAATCATTTTTGCAATTGGGTTCCATTAAAAAATTTGCACCGTTTCGCTTTTACAGGCCTTTGTTTCCTGGTTTTAGGAAAGGAGTAAACTAAGAATCCATCAGTGAGCTCCTTCTGAAGGAATATTGTATTTAACTCTGTATATAACGCTTATCTTTTTTTTTTTTTTCCCTGAGCTCCTCTGTGATGATTTCTGACCACATCAAAGTTTAAAACTCAACTTCGATGCGATTTACAGAGAAGCTCAGAGAAAAAAGAGGATAAAAGAATCCATCAGCGAGCTCATACTGATGCAGAGTTTGGTATATTGTCTCTAAACTCCTCTGTGCTAATTTATGATTACAGACCACATCTAAGATAAGAAGCTCAGTAAAATACAGACCGAAGAGTTCACTTTCAGAAGGAGCTCACTGTCAGATTCTCAGTTAACTCATTCTACAAAGGCTTATAAAAGCCAAACGGTGCAAACTTTTTAATAACACCTAGTTGCAAAAATATTTTTTAGCCCAAAAGACATTCATTTAAATAAAAAACAAATGTCCCAAGGACTTATCCCTATTCTTTAAGGGCTACGTGTGTATTTGGGGGCAGAAAATCTATCAGCTGCTCCTGATGGGGAGTTTGGTATATTTTTTTTTCTTAACTTCTCTGTGCCAATTTAAGATTACAGACCAGATCTAAGATGAGACGCTCCGTAAAAGACAGACAGAAGAGTTCACGTTCAGAAGGAGCTCACTGTCAGATTCTCAGTTAACTCATTCTACAAAGGCTTATAAAAGCCAAACGGTGCAAAATTTTTAAAAACACCCAATTGCAAAAATATTTTTTAGCCCAAAATACATTCATATAAATAAATAAAAAAAAATGACCCCTGAACTTGTTCCTATTCTTTAGGGGTATGTGTGTATTTGGGGGCAGAAAATCCATCAGCGAGCTCTTTCTGATGGGGAGTTTGGTATATTTTTTTGTTAACTCCTCTGTGCCAATTTATAATTACAGACGAGACAGTCAGTAAAAAACAGACAGAAGAGTTCACTTTCAGAAGGAGCTCACTGGGAGGTTCTCAGTTAACTCATTCTAAAAAAAAAAAAGCTTGTAAAAGCTGAACGGTGCAAATTTTTTAATAACACCCAATTGCAAAAATATTTTTTTTAGCCCAAAACACATTAATTTAAATAAAAAAAAATGTCCCTTTAAAGGACTAAGTGAGAATTTGGGGGCAGAAAGTGATCTCGCCTAACCTCTGCCATGATTTTCTAGACTTCCTATCAGTCATCGAACTAAACAACAACAAAAAATCACCACAATGACCCTCTCCTGCACTTTGGCTGATAACAGGGAACAATAGATTGCATTCACCTGTCCAGTTGATAGAGATAAGATAGACTTTTGGTATTCAGTGTCCAGTAATTGATCATTTGACCACTTGTTTTGGGGAAACTGAAAAAGGATCCACTTGGAGGGTCAGGGGGTCACGTCGGCCCATGTCTGACACCTGCAGATCATGTTCTCGGTAATGTGACCCCAGTCTCAGTCTCTAGGCCCAAAAGGAGAACAAGCCCCCCCCCCATGATCCCGCCACCTGGGCATCCCCACCCCCCACCTGTGCCCTGCCATGACCCAGACGGGGGTGTGCCACATTCCTGCCCTCTCGGTCGCCCCCGTGCAGGTGTCTGGCCTGTGAGAAAAACCCTGACAGCTGAGGCGGCCACACCTGTAAGTAATCACACAAAGGGGGTCCCCGGGGGGACAAGTAGGGGATGATGTAGGGAAAAGGGTCGACCGTTCCTAACAGATTGCAAAACAACCGCCATCCACACCACAAAAAAAAAAAAAACAGAATCTGGTCACCACCTGGGGCCCGGGAGAGGAAAACAAAAAAAACCCAACTTATAGATTGTAAGCTCCGCAGCCCCGAGTGATGTTCGGAGTTAAAGGGTTAAAAAAAACATGGCTGCTTTATTTTAGAAACAGCGCCACCCTGGTGCACAGGTTGGGTCTGGTATTGCAGATCCGCTCCATTGAGCTGCAATACCACATACAACCTGTGCGCCAGGGTGGCGCTGTTTCTAAAATAAAGCCGCCATATTTTTTTTTTTTAATCCCTTTAAGAGCATGAATATTTACCATCCAGAATAAGTGACCAATCGGCACGCCGGCCATATGTGAGGTCACCCAGGGTGTCCTGAGTATCATTTAAAGGGCATTTCCCTCTAAAGTACATATTTATCTCAACATATTCTTAAAGGGAACCTGTCACCTCTGTATCATTGTATTTCCCTTTAAATAATTCTTAAGAATTCTATTTTGTTCCAAGTGTTCCAATCAGGGCCGTGTCCCAACACAGACTGTCCAATCAGGGCTCACAGTGAGGTTGTGTAGACACGCCCCCACATTAATTTCCCTCTGAGCTATAACCCCGATGACGGCCTACTACATTTCCGACATAGATCGGCCCAATCGATGGCATACCGCCCCACAACCAGCGGCTGCAAACTGTTTTACACAGCAGATACCCACCAGTAACCGCTGCAAATGGAGCTAGCTCTGATTGCTGCTGTTAACCGTTTAGATGCTGTGTTGATAGCATCTAAGCGGTTAGATGTGAATTAAGAACCTCGGCAGCCGGGGGGCTAATTTGGACTTTGGGATTTCAATGTGAGCCTAGCAGAGGCGAAAGCGATAGGGACCCCCTACTCTTGCGTCCACCCCTTCCCCCACTTGAAGCTTATAGGCTCCAATGAAAAATCTCTAATAGGGTTCCAACTATCAGCTTTCATGTATGGACTAAAGGCTCTATAACACTGGCACCCGCTCTAGTTACGCCGTGCCTGACCCAAACCCCAATATACTGAAAATGATCGCTGCTTTTTAACCGCTTAGATGCCGCAGTGATGGCATCTAAACGGTTAGATGGGACCTCAACCTGATTGTGGCAACTGAGAGTACCTCTAGTTATGCCCCTGCATGCCCCAGACCCCAATATACCGGGAACTTGCATGCTCCAGACCCCAATATACCGGGAACTCGCATGCCCCAGACCCCAATATACTGGGAACTCGCATGCCCCAGACCCCAATATACCGGGAACTCGCATGCTCCAGACCCCAATATACCGGGAACTCGCATGCCCCAGACTCCAATATACTGGGAACTCGCATGCCTCAGACCCCAATATACTGGGAACTCGCATGCCCCAGACCCCAATATACCGGGAACTCGCATGCCTCAGACCCCAATATACTGGGAACTCGCATGCCTCAGACCCCAATATACTGGGAACTCGCATGCCCCAGACCCCAATATACCGGGAACTCGCATGCCTCAGACCCCAATATATTGGGAACTCGCATGCCACAGACCCCAATGTACCGGGAACTCGCATGCCCCAGACCCTAATATACCGGGAACTCGCATGCCCCAGACCCCAATGTACCGGGAACTCGCATGCCCCAGACCCTAATATACCGGGAACTCGCATGCCCCAGACCCCAATATACCGGAAACTCGCATGCCTCAGACCCCAATGTACCGGGAACTCGCATGCCCCAGACCCTAATATACCGGGAACTCGCATGCCCCAGACCCCAATATACCGGGAACTCGCATGCCTCAGACCCCAATATATTGGGAACTCGCATGCCCCAGACCCCAATGTACCGGGAACTTGCATGCCCCAGACCCCAATATATTGGTAACTCGCATGCCCCAGACCCCAATGTATCGGGAACTCGCATGCCCCAGACCCCAATATACCAGGAACTCGCATGCCCCAGACCCCAATATACCGGGAACTCACTTGCCCCAGACCTCAATGTACCGGGAACTTGCATGCCCCAGACCCTAATATACCGGGAACTCGCATGCACCAGACCCCAATGTACCGGGAACTCGCATGCCCCAGACCCCAATATACCAGGAACTCGCATGCCTTAGACCCTAATATACCGGGAACTTGCATGCTCCAGACCCCAATATACCGGGAACTTGCATGCTCCAGACCCCAATATACCGGGAACTCACATGCCCCAGACCCCAATATACCGGGAACTTGCATGCTCCAGACCCCAATATACCGGGAACTCGCATGCCCCAGAACCCAATATACTGGGAACTCGCATGCCCCAGACCCCAATATACCAGGAACTCGCATGCTCCAGACCCCAATATACCGGGAACTCGCATGCCCCAGACCCCAATATACTGGGAACTCGCATGCCTCAGACCCCAATATACTGGGAACGCGCATGCCCCAGACCCCAATATACCGGGAACTCGCATGCCTCAGACCCCAATATACTGGGAACTCGCATGCCTCAGACCCCAATATACTGGGAACTCGCATGCCCCAGACCCCAATATACCGGGAACTCGCATGCCTCAGACCCCAATATATTGGGAACTCGCATGCCCCAGACCCTAATATACCGGGAACTCGCATGCCCCAGACCCCAATGTACCGGGAACTCGCATGCCCCAGACCCTAATATACCGGGAACTCGCATGCCCCAGACCCCAATATACCAGGAACTCACTTGCCCCAGACCCCAATATACCGGGAACTCGCATGCCCCAGACCCTAATATACCGGGAACTCGCATGCTCCAGACCCCAATGTACCAGGAACTCGCATGCCCCAGACCCCAATATACCGGGAACTCACTTGCCCTAGACCCCAATGTACTGGGAACTTGCATGCCCCAGACCCTAATATACCGGGAACTCGCATGCCCCAGACCCCAATGTACCGGGAACTCGCATGCCCCAGACCCCAATATACCAGGAACTCGCATGCCCCAGACCCTAATATACCGGGAACTTGCATGCTGCAGACCCCAATATACCGGGAACTCGCATGCTCCAGACCCCAATATACTGGGAACTCGCATGCCCCAGACCCCAATATACCAGGAACTCGCATGCTCCATACCCCAATATACCGGGAACTCGCATGCCCCAGACCCCAATATACTGGGAACTCGCATGCCTCAGACCCCAATATACTGGGAACTCGTATGCCCCAGACCCCAATATACCATCAACTCACATGCCTCAGACCCCAATATACTGGGAACTCGCATGCCTCAGACCCCAATATACTGGGAACTCGCATGCCCCAGACCCCAATATACCGGGAACTCGCATGCCTCAGACCCCAATATATTGGGAACTCGTATGCCCCAGACCCCAATGTACCGGGAACTCGCATGCCCCAGACCCCAATATACCGGGAACTCACTTGCCCCAGACCCCAATGTACCGGGAACTCGCATGCCCCAGACCCTAATATACCGGGAACTCGCATGCCCCAGACCCCAATGTACCGGGAACTCGCATGCCCTAGACCCTAATATACCGGGAACTCGCATGCCCCAGACCCCAATATACCGGGAACTCGCATGCCTCAGACCCCAATATATTGGGAACTCGCATGCCCCAGACCCCAATGTACCGGGAACTCGCATGCTCCAGACCCCAATATACCAGGAACTCGCATGCCCCAGACCCCAATATACCGGGAACTCACTTGCCCCAGACCCCAATGTACCGAGAACTTGCATGCCCCAGACCCTAATATACCGGGAACTCGCATGCCCCAGACCCCAATGTACCGGGAACTCGCATGCCCCAGACCCCAATATACCAGGAACTAGCATGCCCCAAACCCTAATATACCGGGAACTCGCATGCCCCAGACCCCAATATACCGGGAACTCGCATGCCCCAGACCCCAATGTACCGGGAACTCGCATGCCCCAGACCCCAATATACCGGGAACTCACTTTCCCCAGACCCCAATGTACCAGGAACTCGCATGCCCCAGACCCTAATATACCGGGAACTCGCATGCCCCAGATCTCAATGTACCGGGAACTCGCATGCCCCAGACCCCAATATACCAGGAACTCGCATGCCCCAGACCCTAATATACCGGGAACTCGCATGCCCCAGGCCCCAATATACTGGGAAGTCGCATGCCCCAGACCCCAATATACCGGGAACTCGCATGCTCCAGACCCCAATATACCGGGAACTCACATGCCCCAGACCCCAATATACCGGGAACGTGCATGCTCCAGACCCCAATATACCGGGAACTCGCATGCCCCAGACCCCAATATACCAGGAACTCGCATGCCCCAGACCCTAATATACCGGGAACTTGCATGCTCCAGACCCCAACATACTGGGAACTCGCATGCCCCAGACCCCAATATACCGGGAACTCGCATGCCCCAGACCCCAACATACTGGGAACTCGCATGCCCCAGACCCCAATATACCGGGAACTCGCATGCTCCAGACCCCAATATACCGGGAACTCACATGCCCCAGACCCCAATATACCGGGAACTTGCATGCTCCAGACCCCAATATACCGGGAACTTGCATGCCCCAGACCCCAATATACCGGGAACTCGCATGCCCCAGACCCCAATATACTGGGAACTCGCATGCCTCAGACCCCAATATACTGGGAACTCGCATGCCCCAGACCCCAATATACCGGGAACTCGCATGCATCAGACCCCAATATACCGGGAACTCGCATGCCTCAGACCCCAATATACTGGGAACTCGCATGCCCCAGGCCCCAATATACCGGGAACTCGCATGCCCCAGACCCCAATATACCGGGAACTCACTTGCCCCAGACCCCAATGTACCGGGAACTCGCATGCCCCAGACCCTAATATACCGGGAACTCGCATGCCCCAGACCCCAATATACCGGGAACTCGCATGCCTCAGACCCCAATATATTGGGAACTCACTTGCCCCAGACCCCAATATACCAGGAACTCGCATGCCCCAGACCCCAATATACTTGGAACTCACTTGCCCCAGACCCCAATGTACCGGGAACTTGCATGCCCCAGACCCTAATATACCGGGAACTCGCATGCTCCAGACCCCAATGTACCGGGAACTCGCATGCCCCAGACCCCAATATACCAGGTACTCGCATGCCCCAAACCCCAATATACCGTGAACTCACTTGCCCCAGACCCCAATGTACCAGGAACTCGCATGCCCCAGACCCTAATATACCGGGAACTCGCATGCCTCAGACCCTAATATACCGGGAACTCGCATGCCCTAGACCCCAATATACCGGGAACTCGCATGCTCCAGACCCCAATATACCGGGAACTCACATGCCCCAGACCCCAATATACCGGGAACTTGCATGCTCCAGACCCCAATATACCGGGAACTCGCATGCCCCAGACCCCAATATACCGGGAACTCGCATGCCCCAGACCCCAATATACTGGGAACGCGCATGCCTCAGATCCCAATATACTGGGAACTCGCATGCCCCAGACCCCAATATACCGGGAACTCGCATGCCTCAGACCCCAATATACTGGGAACTCGCATGCCTCAGACCCCAATATACTGGGAACTCGCATGCCCCAGACCCCAATATATTGGGAACTCGCATGCCCCAGACCCCAATGTACCGTGAACTCGCATGCCCCAGACCCCAATATACCGGGAACTCACTTGCCCCAGACCCCAATGTACCGGGAACTCGCATGCCCCAGACCCTAATATACCGGGAACTCGCATGCTCCAGACCCCAATGTACCGGGAACTCACATGCCCCAGACCCTAATATACCGGGAACTCGCATGCCCCAGACCCCAATATACCGGGAACTCGCTTGCCCCAGACCCCAATATACCAGGAACTCGCATGCCTCAGACCCTAATATACCGGGAACTCGCATGCCCCAGACCCCAATGTACCGGGAACTCACATGCCTCAGACCCCAATATATTGGGAACTCGCATGCCCCAGACCCCAATATACCAGGAACTTGCATGCCCCAGACCCCAATATACCGGGAACTCATTTGCCCCAGACCCCAATGTACCGGGAACTTGCATGCCCCAGACCCTAATATACCGGGAACTCACATGCTCCAGACCCCAATGTACCGGGAACTCGCATGCCCCAGACCCCAATATACTGGGAACTCGCATGCCCCAGACGCCAATATACCGGGAACTCATTTGCCCCAGACCCCAATGTACCGGGAACTTGCATGCCCCAGACCCTAATATACCGGGAACTCACATGCTCCAGACCCCAATGTACCGGGAACTCGCATGCCCCAGACCCCAATATACCGGGAACTCGCATGCCCCAGACGCCAATATACCGGGAACTCACTTGCCCCAGACCCCAATGTACCAGGAACTCGCATGCCCCAGACCCTAATATACCGGGAACTCACTTGCCCCAGACCCCAATGTACCAGGAACTCGCATGCCCCAAACCCCAATATACCGGGAACTCACATGCCCCAGACCCTAATATACCGGGAACTCGCATGCCTCAGACCCTAATATACCGGGAACTCGCATGCCCCAGACCCCAATGTACCGGGAACTCGCATGCCCCAGACCCCAATATACCAGGAACTCGGATGCCCCAGACCCTAATATACCGGGAACTCACATGCCCCAGACCCCAATGTACTGGGAATTCGCATGCCCCAGACTCCAACATACCGATAACTCACTTGCCCCAGACCCCAATGTACCAGGAACTCGCATGCCCCAGACCCCAATGTACTGGGAACTCGCATGCCTCAGACCCCAATGTACCGGGATCTCGCATGCCCCAGACCCCAATGTACCAGGAACACGCATGCTCCAGACCCCATTGTACCGGGAACTCGCATGCTCCAGACCCCAATGTACCGGGAACTCGCATGCCCCAGACCCCAATATACCGGGAACTCGCATGCCCCAGACCTTAATATACCAGGAACTCGCATGCCCCAGACCCCAATATACCGGGAACTCGCATGACCCAGACCTTAATATACCAGGAACTCGCATGCCCCAGACCCCAATATTCTGGGAACTCGCATGCCCCAGACCCCAATATACCGGGAACTCGCATGCCCCAGACCCCAATATACCAGGAACTCGCATGCCCCAGACCCCAATATACCAGGAACTCGCATGCCCCAGACCCCAGTATACCAGGAACTCGCATGCCCCAGACCCCAATATTCCGGGAACTCGCATGCCCCAACCCCAATATACCGGGAACTCCTCTATGATCGGAGCTTTTTAACCGCATACATGCCGTGGCTATGGTATCTAAGCAGATATATGGGAATTAGGAACCTCAACCTCCGTGTCACAACTCGAGAGTCCTCTAGATACCCCCCAGCGTACCCCAAATCCCAATATACTGCCAATTCCTCCATGGTCGCTGCTTTTTAACCGCTTATATGCAGCGGCAACAGCATCTAAGTGGTTACATGGGAATTAGGAACCTCAACCTCCTTGTCACAACCTGAGAGTACCTCTAGTTACGCCTCTGCCTGCCCCAAACCCCTAAATATCATCAACTCCTCTATGATGGCTGCTTTTTAACTGCTTAGATGCCGCGGCGAAAGCATCTAAGCGGTTACATGGGAATCAAGAAACTTGATGGGTTTGTGGCTACCTGATAGTCCTGTAATTACGCCCCTGCGTACCCCAAACCCCAATATACTGTGAACTCCTCTATGATTGCTGCTTTTTAACTGCTTAAATACTGCAGCGATAGCATCTAAGCGGTTGGATGGGAATTAAGAACCTCAACCTGATTGTGGCAACTGATAGTACCTCTAGTTACGCCCCACCTGCCCTAAACCCCAATATACTGTGAACTCTTCTATGATCACTGTTTTTAACCACTTAGATGCCACAGTGATAGCATCTAAGCGGTTAGATGGGAATTAGGAGCCTTAGATGGTGGCAACCTGAGAGTACCTCTAGTTATGCCCCTGCCTGCTCCTCTATGATTGCTGCTTTTGAACTGCTTTGATGCTGTGGCAATAGCGTCTAAGCGGTTAGATGGGAATTAGGAACTGATAGTTACGCCCCTGCCTGCCCCAAACTCCAATATACCAAGATCTTCTCTATGATCGCTGCTTTATAACCTTTTTAACCGCTTAGATGCTGCGGCGATGGCATCTAAGCAGTTAGATGGGAATTAGGAACCTCACCCTGATTGTGGCAACCTGATAGTACCTCTAGTTGCGCCCCTACCTGCCTCAAACCCCAATATACTGTGAACTCTTCTATGCTTGCTTCTTTTTAACCACTTAGATGCTACGGCAACAGCATCTAAGTGGTTAGATGGCATTTAGGGACCTCAACCTGATTGTCACATCCTGATTGCAGCTTTTTAACTGCTTAGATGCCGCGACGACAGCATCTAAACGGTTAGATGGAAATTAGGAACCTCGGTCTGGTTGTGACAACATGAGAGTACATCTAGTTATGCCCCTGCCTGCCCCAAACCCCAAAATATTGCCAACTTTTCTATGATGGCTACTTTTTAACTGCTTAGATGCCACAACAACAGCATCTAAACGGTTAGATGAGAATTTGGAACCTCCACTTGATTGTGACAACATGAGAGTCCTCTAGTTACACCCCTGCCTGCCCCAAACCCCAAAATATCGCCAATTTTTCTATGATGGCTACATTTTAACTGCTTAGATTCCGCGATGACAGCATCTAAATGATTAGATGAGAATTAGGAACCTCCACCTGATTGTGGCAACCTGATAGTACCTCTAGCTACACCCCTGCCTGCCCCAAACCCCAACTCCTCTATGATCGCTGCTTTTTAACCGCTTAGATGCCACGACGACAGCATCTAAACGGTTAGATGGGAATTAGGAACCTCGATCTGGTTGTGGCAACATGAGAGTACCTCTAGTTACGCTTGGCCTGCCCCAAACCCCAATATACCGCTAACTCCTCTATGATTGCTGCTTTTTAACCGCTTAGATGCCGCGGCGATAGCATCTAAACGGTTGGATGGGAATTAGGAACCTCAACCTGCTTGTCACAACCTGATAGTACCTGTAGTTACACCCCTGTCTGTCCCAAACCCCAATATACCGCCAACTCCTCTATGATCAGACGTAAAGGGAAGAAAAAAGTTTCCCGTACAAAGAGATAACGAGGGCTGAAGCCGAATTTTCTCGTCTCGTTTACAACAGTAATTAGCCCCGAACATGAAAGATTAGATGTGGCCCCGCGTTCGGTGCCGCACAATGCCTCGCAATCAAAGTATCGCAGGCATCTATCACTGGAGGGGCTTATTTCAAAGAATGGCAAGAGCCGGGTCTCACCGGGGGCCTCTTCCAGCGCCCGTCAGATCTATGATTAATGAGACAATGCCACGGAGCGGTCTCCTGGGTGAGATGACATCTTTAATGTAGACGAGTCCCCCCCTCCGCCCCGATTGTCACTTGCATGTCTAAACGAGACGCCGTCGTCTGTACAGTCAGCAATAATTATCCGCAGAATAAAAGCGGGGCGGTAATGTATCCGCCGGTGTCGATGCCAATCCCCCGGCTTGGAGCGCTGCCCGATCTCGTCACTGATCGCCCCCCTTTGTGTGGCAGGCAGGTGAGTCCGGGCCTCCACGCTTGTTATAGACAGCTGCAAAACTGCTGCCGCGATAATTTTCTCCGGATCCGTGCCTGTCACCGGGCATGGCGGCTTATCGTATCCACAGCCTCCGGCGCTTAACTCTTTATCGCCCCTCATCATGCCAGCGGAGCGGCGAGGTGTGATCACCGGTCTCCGGAAATAACTAGACATCATTAACGGATTTATTTCTGAGATGTGGAGGAAAGGAGGGAAGGAAGGGGTTAAAAAAAGATTTTACTAAAAAAAATTGTTGGATATTTCAGATTATCTGCAGCAAATACAGAACGTGCGAACGTCACCTAATAATACAGAGCGAGAAGGGACTATCTATCCCTCTATCTATCTATCCATCCCTCTATCCATCCCTGCCTCTATCCATCCCTGCCTCTATCCATCCCTGCCTCTATCCATCCCTGCCTCTATCCATCCCTCCCTCTATCCATCCATCCCTCTATCCATCCATCCCTCCATCCATCCATCCCTCCATCCATCCATCCCTCCATCCATCCATCCCTCCATCCATCTGTCGCGGGCGGAGGAGGGGACGCCGCGCTCTCCCACTGCTCGGGTCCGGCTGGCACTGCGGCTGCTGCGGCCTGCTGCTGCTCGGTGGCTCGAGCGATGGGCCGGATTCCGGGGACTCGAGCGGCGCTCCTCACCCGTGAGTGAAAGGGGATTGGTTGTTGGGATAGTTTATTGTCCGTGACGCCACCCACGGTTGCGGTGATTAAGTCGACACCACCGCTGCTCTGTCTGGGGAGCCCGGGAGTGATGGTACGGAGCAGCCAGTTGTTGGTTTGCCCCTCCGTGGGTAGGGGTGTTGGTGGTCCCGGGGCCCAGTGATGGGGTTGGTATGGTGGACAGGCGGGTATGGGGCCTGTGGTGGTGCAGGGGCGCAGGGGCAGCGCTGTGCCGCACGGCACGGAGGTACTCACTCAGCCAGTAAACACGACACAGTTCTCGGTAAACAAACGGCTGGTTGGACGGGTCCCTCGGGTTGGACGGGTCCCTCAGACGGTTACGGTGCTGCGGTTCCCTGCAGTTAGCGGTGACGGTCTCTTCCCTGCACCTATGAAAAGTCTCTTTGGTAGCGATGGGTTCCCACCGGTTACCCGCTCCCCGGCTTCAATCTGGGCCGGAGGAGCCCCTCTCTTGCCCGCAGGCGCTGGCCCTGGGAAACTGGTGCCCTGGCGGTGGCGGTGTCTCCCCTTCACGGTCGGGCTGTTGCCTTCAATCGGGACTTGGTTGTTAGGAGACAGAGGTCCCCTTCACTGACGGATTTGGCAAATTATGGCGACTCCTAGCCTTGCCAGGATCCGAAAGGCCCCTGCCCTGGTGCTGACTGTTCTTCGTATACTGCTCCGGTACCGCCAGGTCACCACCCGTCCGCGGTCCTTCCAGCAACCTCCAAACAGTCCCCCTGCAGACTATCACCGCCGTCTGCTGACCTTGCTGTCACAGTCCGCGGCACACACCCGGACCAGCTTCAGGCTTGCTTAACTGTCACTTCAGCTTCTCTCTTTAGCTCCTCTACCACTTCACTTCCTTCTACTTTCACTTCCTAAACTGAACTGCCTGGTTCTCCCGCCTCCAGGGCTGTGAACTCCTCGGTGGGCGGAGCCAACCGCCTTGCCCACCCCCTGGTGTGGACATCAGCCCCTGGAGGAAGGCAACAAGGATTTTGGGTTAGCCTTGGTGTTCCTGCAGGGAATGTGGGGTGCATGTGATGTTGTGACCTGTGACCCCTGGCTTGCCCAGGGCGTCACATTCCCCCTTAGCAAAACGCAGACCGTCCTCGGGCTGCCCGTCCAACACCGGTTTTATTTTCCTTTTGTTTTTTTCTGAAAAATGGGGAAAACGGTAACATATATACAAGTTATGACATCATCCCACATCGGGAGGTTCAGTTCTTAAACGTTGCAATTATTAAAACGGTTAACGGTTACGGTCTCCGCTCTCTCCCACCCAAGTAACCTGGCCCTGATGCTGCCCCTAAAACCCAGGCAGCACCCCTTGACCCCAGTCCAGCACAAGTTACCCGAGCGGGATCTGTCCTTCCCCTCCAGAGGGTAGCCACCGGTTCCTGTGGTGGCTGGGCCCCAGCCTGCTCTGCTGCGGGCCCTCCCTCCAACCTGCCTCTCCGGAGGCGGTAATTGCGGAAACGGTAACGGTAACACAACTTATTTACAAGCCACTAGCGTTTGTGGTTGCCCTGCAAGTTCACGGGCTTGTCCATGAGCAGTTCCTCATGCAAACACTTTTCAAGCGGTCCCCACGGGGACAACGGTGCCGGCAACGGCCGGTTTCCAATCACGGTTAGACAATCAGGTTACTTCTCGGTTTCATCTTCTCTTATCATTATCAGCAGAACTTTCAAACAAACACACCTGTGGTCCCAACGGGGACGGTGCAACGGTGCTCCGCTGCCATTACTCAGATTCTTCTGCTGAGGCGGACCCATCCTCTGCCACCAGCATATCAAACATGCACTGACATGCCTGCGGTGACAGGGGCACCCGGTACCCATTTCCACCGGTACGCGGGGTATGGAAAACCACGGGGTCTCCCACATAGCGGGAACGCTCACTTGCCTCTTCAAACTCAGCAGCAGACCCGGGGCTGGGGCCGGAGTCATCATCTCTTGTTCCTGCGCCAGGCGGGTTACCGCCAGCTGCCGCAGCCTCCTGGCCTCCAGCATCCAGCACATCAGATCCCTCTGTAGCAGCACGGGGCAGCAGGTCAGGCGAGTTTACACTGAGGCGCCCCAGAAGTAACGGCAAGGATGATGCATAGGTCGAGACTAGGCCGGGCCCCTCAGCCGCAGCGGCCGGTCCTGGTAGGACATAGGGACGTGGGTCACTAGTCGGTTCCGCTACATCTGTTCCCCCTCCGTACACCGGGGCAGTTGCAATCAGCATCTCCACCTCGTTGGTCCACTGCTCCATCATCCTGAAGATCTGATCCTGCTGACGTTGGTGGAATTGAATCACCCGGGCTTTCATCCATGCCACGGTCCCGGGCTCGGGGTCTGGCACAATCACTGCCGGGGCTTCTGGCACATTTCCATTACAGGGCCGCGGTTCCAGCGGTTCCCCCGGGAACGATTCGGGAACGTCCTGAGTGTCTGCAGCCGGTTGGTCTGCCGGGGCGGATTGGCAGGGTATCGCTACCAGTTGGGCAGGTAGCGGGCCTAGTGGTGGGGCGGCAGCAGCTAACGCGGGTAGCGGGGCGAGAGGCAGGGTGAGCGGAGGCAGGCCGGGCCCCTCAGCTTCAATGGCCGATCCCTCGGGAATACAGGGGCGTGGGTCTCTTACCCGCTCCTCCAAATCCTCTTCCACCTCGCGTCTCCGCATAGCTGCCACCACGTCCGCCATGTCGGTCTCCCACTCCTCCAGGAGGAGTTGCATGTTTGCCTGCAGACGGTTACTCAGCGGGACGGTCCGGTCCCTCAACCACGTCGCCGTGCCGGGCGCGGGGGCTTCCTCGTTGGGAGTTGGGTTGTACATCTTGGCAATCGTGCCTTCCAGGAACCCAGTATTGCTGCAGAGTCCTGGCGTCTCTGCTTTTATAGCCGCGGCTACATGCGGCCAGCCGCCATTTCGTCCCCTCTAGCCTCTTTTCGGCCCCTTCTCTATCGGGGCGGGGTTTTGGCCTTCGCACCTCTGCTACTCGAGAAGACGCTTGAGCGGGAACTTTTCGCGCCAAAGATGGCGACTTCTGAAATTTTCCGGCCGGATAGCTCCGGCGGTCACAAGGCGCACCTCTACCCAACGGCAGAGCGGTAAGATTCTGTTCGTGACGCCAAGTTGTCGCGGGCGGAGGAGGGGACGCTGCGCTCTCCCACTGCTCGGGTCCGGCAGGCACTGCGGCTGCTGCGGCCTGCTGCTGCTGCTGCTCGGTGGCTCGAGCAATGGGCCGGATCCCGGGGACTCGAGCGGCGCTCCTCGCCCGTGAGTGAAAGGGGATTGGGTTTTGGGATAGTTTATTGTCCGTGACGCCACCCACGGTTGTGGTGATTAAGTCGACACTACCGCTGCTCTGTCTGGGGAGCCCGGGAGTGATGGTACGGAGCAGCCAGTTGTTGGTTTGCCCCTCCTTGGGTAGGGGTGTTGGTGGTCCCGGGGCCCAGTGATGGGGTTGGTATGGTGGACAGGCGGGTATGGGGCCTGTGGTGGTGCAAGGGCGCAGGGGAAACGCTGTGCCGCACGGCACGGAGGTACTCACTCAGCCAGTAAACACGACACAGTTCTCGGTAAACAAACGGCTGGTTGGACGGGTCCCTCAGACGGTTACGGTGCTGCGGTTCCCTGCAGTTAGCGGTGACGGTCTCTTCCCTGCACCTATGAAAAGTCTCTTTGGTAGCGATGGGTTCCCACCGGTTACCCGCTCCCCGGCTTCAATCTGGGCCGGAGGAGCCCCTCTCTTGCCCGCAGGCGCTGGCCCTGGGAAACTGGTGCCCTGGCGGTGGCGGTGTCTCCCCTTCACGGTCGGGCTGTTGCCTTCAATCGGGACTTGGTTGTTAGGAGACAGAGGTCCCCTTCACTGACGGATTTGGCAAATTATGGCGACTCCTAGCCTTGCCGGGATCCGAAAGGCCCCTGCCCTGGTGCTGACTGTTCTTCGTATACTGCTCCGGTACCGCCGGGTCACCACCCGTCCGCGGTCCTTCCAGCAACCTCCAAACAGTCCCCCTGCAGACTATCACCGCCGTCTGCTGACCTTGCTGTCACAGTCCGGGGCACACACCCGGACCAACTTCAGACTTGCTTAACTGTCACTTCAGCTTCTCTCTTTAGCTCCTCTACCACTTCACTTCCTTCTACTTTCACTTCCTAAACTGAACTGCCTGGTTCTCCCGCCTCCAGGGCTGTGAACTCCTCGGTGGGCGGAGCCAATCGCCTGGCCCACCCCCTGGTGTGGACATCAGCCCCTGGAGGAAGGCAACAAGGATTTTGGGTTAGCCTTGGTGTTCCTGCAGGGAATGTGGGGTGCATGTGATGTTGTGACCTGTGACCCCTGGCTTGCCCAGGGCGTCAGACATCCATCCCTCCATCCATCCATCCCTCCATCCATCCATCCCTCCATCCATCCCTCCATCTATCCATCCCTCCATCTATCCATCCCTCCATCTATCTGTAACATCCTGGATGTGGATTCACTGGGCCGTGCACCGGACTCGTCCAGAGCGGCAACCCGGAGCTAACCCCTATACAGGGACTGTCTGGTCACCCCGCCAGAGGGCCTAAATGCACGGTAGCCGGAACACAGGAGGTACGAAGTCCAAGTCCTATAGAAGTCTGCAAGAGTCCAAATGGAGCCGTAGGCAGGACGGATGACTGGAACCGGGTTCAGGTGCCGAGTAGAGACAACAGGCAGGATCCGGATCCAGACGAGATGTGCAGAGTGATATAACCAGGGACCGGTGACAAGATCAAACTGACGGATGATGGCGGAAACCACAGCAGACAGTCACGGGACACTTCCTGGAGAACTCCGCAATCGGGACAATGTCAAGGCGGCAGACAGGCTCTGAGGAAGAGACAGAGTTACTCTTGGAGACAAACTACAAAGGGACCTGAGCACCTAGCTATGGGAACACGTTGAACAGGCACCGCCGACCTGGAAAGGGAAGTCTTATATAATCTGCACCTGTATCAGCCATATCCTGTTTCAGGAGTGTTGGGCCTATAAGACAAGATGAGTGGGCGCGGCCCCGCCCTATACACATGGATGAAGCCTAGGAGCCAGAGTCAAGCACAGGAGGCCGGGGACAGGACGCAGGGGAGCGGGAGCGGCGGCCGCGATCAGTAGGCACGTGGACCGGATCAGTGGGTAAGGAGCGGTGCCGTGATGGTGAGACCAGATCAGTGGGTAAGGAGCGGTGCCGGGACACCGGGAGTGTGACAGTACCCCCTCCCTCACGCCCCCCCTCCCCGCGACCGGGACAAGAAGCCGTGTAGAAGAGGAGCAGCAACGTACCCCCGGGGCACCCAGGACCGGGCTTCAGGGCCGCAACCCACCCAATCGACAAGGAAGGACTGCTTACCCCGTACTCTCTTCATGGCCACTATACCGCTTACTGGATACCCCTTGCCATTGGTAACGAGAAGGGGAGGAGCACTGGCAGCAGAAGAGAGGGAACCAAGGACGACCGGCTCGGGTGTCTTGGTCCGGGCACAGGACGGACAAGCAGAGACAAAGGAGGCGACATCCTGACAAAGAGACGGCCACCAATGGTGCCGACCAATAGCGCTCAGGGTTTTCTTTCGACCGGCGTGTCCGGTTGCTTCCGAGGAATGCCCCCACTGGAGAACCTCGAGTCTGTTGGTCTCTGTGACGAAGGTCTTCCCAGGAGGTATCCGTGCCAGGGTGGAGGTAGCCACCGGGACAACCTTACTGGGACCAACGCTGGACTGCTTCGTCTGTTCTTCTTGTTCCTCCGGCATGAAGGACTCCGGTGTCAGTGACTGAGGAATGGGCCGTACGGGCTGTAGACAGTTGTCGTGGCACAACGGGCCCCAATGAGTGATTGCTTCAGAGCGCCAACTGACAACAGGTTCATGGACTCGTAACCAGGGCAGGCCCAACAGGAGCGCGTGAGCCATTTTCGGGATTACATATAGAGCAATCTTTTCGGTATGCAGAGCGCCAACACGGAGTTCCACGGGTTCGGTTATAAACAACACGGGTTCGAATACGGGTTTTACGTCCACGGAGGCGAGCTTGAGGGGTTTAGCAAGCGGGATGACAGGTACCCGGTATCGGTCCACCGTAGCCTGTTGGATGAAATTACCCGCTGCCCCGAATCAATATGAGCCTCTGCCGTGAACCGGGTCTTCTCTGTCGTCACCTGGACAGTCTGCGTAACCGGGACTAAGGGGGTTCCAGTACCTAGGGTGGCATCACCCACCAACCCTAGGACTTAGGGTTTTCCCAGTCTCTCAGGGCAAGAATGAAGCAGGTGTGTACCGCTTCCACAGTAGAAGCACAGACCCAGGGCGAGCCGCTCTGCTCGGCGTTGCTCAGCTAGTCCCAGACGGTCTATTTGGATAGGTTCGGGAGTAGAATCGCAGGATGGCAGTGGCGGGGGAACAGTAGACCTCTGCGGAGTGGAGGTGTGACGAATTGGTCTCCTCTCCTGGGATACTTCCTTGGATCGTTCCTGAAAACGAAGATCGATCTGGGTTGCTAGAGAGACTAGAGCATCCAAAGTACGAGGAACATTACGACCGGCTAATTCATCCTTGATGCGGCCGGAGAGGCCCTCCCAAAAGGCTGCCGTCAATGACTCGTTGTTCCATCCTAACTCAGAGGCAAGCGTACGGAACTGGATGGTGTACTGACCAACCGTTAGGCTTCCTTGGCGTAGCCGGAGGACCGAGGAGGTGACCGCAGTGGTGCGTCCTTGTTCATCAAAGCTGCTACGGAAGGCCTGAAGGAATTCCAGAATGTCGGTAGTCACTGGGTCCTCATTCAGACATCAGAAAGGCTACCTTTGCTCAATCAGAGGCAAAGAGGTGTGGAAGCAACTCGAAATGTAGCGAGCATTGATTTAGAAAACCTCTACAGGTCTTGGGGTCCCCTGCATAACGAGGCGGAGCAGCTAGGCGGAGTTGCGACGCTGAGGAGGAAACAGATGCAGTCGCTGTTTTTGCGTCGATGAGGACGTGGCTGCGGTCTGTAACATATACAAACGGTGGTCCACAGACGTCAAGAAATTCAGTATGCGGGTTAGGGTCTCACGCTGTTGCACCAGTTCCTGGCGCAGTTCAGCCAGTTCAGACGTTTGTGCACCGGTGGAATCCATGGCCTGATCAATCTGTAACGTCCTGGATGTGGATTCACTGGGCCGTGCACCAGACTTCTCCAGAGAGGCAACCCGGAGCTAACCCCTATACAGGGACTGTCCAGTCACCCCGCCAGAGGGCCTTAATGCACGGTAGCCGGAACACGGGAGGTACGAAGTCCAAGTCCTATAGAAGTCTGCAAGAGTCCAAATGGAGCCGTAGGCAGGACGGATGACTGGAACCGGGTTCAGGTGCCGAGTAGAGACAACAGGCAGGATCCGGATCCAGACGAGATGTGCAGAGCGATATAACCAGGGACCGGTGACAAGATCAAACTGACGGATGATGGCGGAAACCACAGCAGTCACGGGACACTTCCTGGAGAACTCCGCAATCGGGACAATGTCAAGGCGGCAGACAGGCTTTGAGGAAAAGACAGAGTTAGTCTTGGGGACAAAGTACAAAGGGACCTGAGCACCTAGCTATGGGAACATGTTGATCAGGCGCCGCCCACCTGGAAAGGGAAGTCTTATATACCCTGCACCTGTATCAGCCATATCCTGTTTCAGGAGTGTTGGGCCTATAAGACAAGGTGAGTGGGCGCGGACCCGCCCTATACACATGCATGAAGCCTAGGAGCCAGAGGCAAACACATGAGGCAGGGGAGCAGGAGCGGGAGCGGCGGCCGCGATCGGTAGGCACGTGGACCGGATCAGTGGGTAAGGAGCGGTGCCGGGACACCGGGAGCGTGACACTATTTATCTATCTATCTATCTATCTATCTATCTATCTATCTATCTATCTATCTATACCTCTATCTATCTATCCCTCTATCTATCTATCTATCTGTCTCTTGTAGACCAGTAGCCGCTATCCACGTTCCATGATTTTGGCGCTGGAGCCTTTTCCGTATCGCCTGAGTCCTGACTGTAATTACAGGGCCATGAATGGCGGCTCGGTGTAATAACCAGGAGTCACCGGCAGCACCGGCCTCTCCGTCGGGAGAACATCCATAAAGCGGCGGCTTCTTTTGTAATTTTGTATTTATTTTTATTACTATTTTTTTATATTTATTTCTTGGGGGGTTTTTTTGCTGCTTTTTTACCTTTAGGCTCTCCGTATTCTAGAGCCGCCTTTCCCAGCTCGCTTTACTTACTGTTCCCTTTGTTTTACTTCAAAACCTCAAAGTGTCCCACGCCAGTTCCTGTAGATATGAGGCCGATCCCGACATGTAAACAGATTATATAACTTCACCCCGTGTTGACACACATTGTACATACCTGAAACCCGAGTCGCGCCCTTCCTTGTACTTTTGGCCAGGTCGGATGTGTTGGCTCTAACCCAATGGGAATGAATAGTTCATGTTCAGTGAGTAGTGTTTGTGCCACCGCTGCTCTACAAAGAGCGTCTCCCGCTCTGGAGGACCCGACCTGTCCTGTACGATACACGGCCTGTAAATATGATTGAGCCCTGTGTAATACCGCATTTCACCAGTGGTGGCACTGCAGAGAAAGTGAGCACTTCCTGTCACATGTCCTCGCGGATCATGGTAGTGGCAGCAGAGGTACACTCTGTGATAGGCTTATCTTCAAGGGATTCTCCAAAGTGGAGAACTCCTTTAATGACCAAGTGAATAGATGTAGCTTCACAGGCCGGGTCCACCTTTGGCATGGAAACATCAGCGACGTTAACCCTCAGTGATCAGTGCTCACCACCAGAGGTAGCCCCAATGTGGCTAATCTATGGTGCCGGCACAGGCAACACTATGGAGTGACATCTGCCTTGGAAATTGAAAGCTTTCCTATATAGAGAAATTTCTAATAGGATGGTTGTAGAAGGGTTAATACCGCGCCGAGGTGAATGAGAGGAAACGCCAAAAAAAATGTGATGGTGATTTTACTAACAACGTGTTTCGCAGATATCTCCTTCATCAGGTCACAATCATAGTTCACATTCAATGTGATTTGGACCTGATGAAGCAGATGATATTTACGAAACGCAAATTATAGTACTTTTATTTTGTATTTTACTCCTGTCACGGGTGTGTCACGAGTGACATACAGTTATGTGGTTTCTGGCAATAAATGTTCGCAGTGTTTGGCTGCGCAAAATGCTCTCTGACTTTCCATTGTTCCTGCTGTTAATACTCATTGTATTAGGTAGCTTTTCTGCAGGGTTTTCATCTCTTCCCCTTTAGGACCCAGTGGAGCCCTCCTTTCATCCAGCTGCTGATTATTAGTATTCCCCTTGTGCTTAAATACTCCCTTTACCCTGGACTGGTGCTGGTGATATTTTCAGTTCATTCTAGCTCTGGACGCAAGCAGGTGGCTTGCACTCCTCTGTGGTATCGTTGCTGAAAACTTTGCTGAACTTCTACCTGAGTCACCTGTGGATAAGTAGCTCATGCCTTTCCTTCTGTGTCTTCCTTGTGTCTTCTATAGTGTTTAGTGGGGTTGATGAAGAGCTCATCCCACCCATTCTGTATTTAGGCCCCAGCACTAGGGATACTTAGGGTCATGTATCCCGGTCGGCCTATAGGTGCGGAACCTATCTAGGGTGGTGAGGGACCCCTAGGACCAGCATTAGGGATATCTAGGGTCAGGCATACCGCCTTGCACATAGGTGTGGAACCTATCTAGGATGGTGAGGGACCCCTGGGACCAGCACTAGGGATACCTAGGGTCAGGTATCCTGCTCGGCGCAGAGTTGTGGAACCTATCTAGGAACCCCTGGGACTAGCATTAGGGATACTTAGGGTAAGGCATACGGCCTGGCACATAGGTGTGGAACCTATCTAGGGTGGTGAGGGACCCCAGGGACCAGCACTAGAAATATATAGGGTCAGGTATCCGGCTCGGTGCATAGGTGTGAAACCTATCTAGGGTGGTGAGGAAACTCAAGGACCAGCAGTAGGTTTGGTCAAGAGTCACCATCTTCCCCTTCCCTAGACACAGGGTTTCCCTTCCCTTTCGCCATTTGCTTAGTACATCCCCTTACTTAGGGGTACTTCACACACAGCGAGATCGCTACTGAGATCGCTGCTGAGTCACGGTTTTTGTGACCTCATTAGCGATCTCGCTGTGTGTGACACTGAGCAGCGATCCTGCCCCTGCTGTGAGATTGCTGCTCGTTACACACAGCCCTGGTTGGTTTTTTTATTGTTGCTCTCCCGCTGATAAGCACACATCGCTGTGTGTGACAGCGAGAGAGCAACAATCCTGAATGTGCAGGGAGCAGGAGCCGGCGTCTGACAGCCTGAGGTAAGCTGTAACCAAGGTAAACATTGGGTAACTTTACCTTCATTACCAGCCTCCGTAGCTCTCACGCTGCCAGTGCCGGCTCCTGCTCCCTGCACACGCTAAGCTAAGCGGTGTGCGCTGGAAACTAAGGTAAACATCGGGTAACCATACCCGATGTTTACCTTAGTTACCAGTGTTTGCAGCTTCCAGATGCCGGCTCCGTGCAAGCGCAGTGTCGCTTGCACGTCGCTGCTGGCTGGGGGCTGGTCACTGGTCGCTGGTGAGATCTGCCTGTTTGACAGCTCACCAGCGACCATGTAGCGATGCAGCAGCGATCCTGACCAGGTCAGATCGCTGGTGGGATCGCTGCTGCGTCGCTAAAGTGTGAAGGTACCTTATTTTTGCCGCGGATTTACCGCGGATTACCGCGATTTTGCCGCGGATTTTGATGCGGATTTTTTTTTCCCATTCTATACCCAAAATCCGCACCAAAATCCGCAACAATAATTGACATGCTGCAGATTTTTCCGGATCAAAATCCGCGGCAAATCCGCCGCGGAAAAATCCGCAGCATGGACACAGCATTTCCAAAATGCCATTGAAATGGCTTGGAAGTGCCGCTGCTGCAGATTTTCGGAAAATCCGCGGTAAATCCGCGGCAAAATCCGCGCAAAATCCGCAGCGTGGGAGTCACAACGTCTCATCATGTCCTATATATTATCTCTAGCACATAAAGTACAATAAAACCAGTAAGTGTGTGTGGGGAGGGTGGGTGTTAGGCTACCCGTGGGGGTCTCAATCTATCTTTTGTATAGATATCAGTGCGTCTATGTTTAGTCTCTGGGTATTTCTCTACGTTTGGCGTAGTGTTGGGGCTCTATTGCATTGATCAATTCAGTAGCTACATTTCTCTTGATTCATATGTTCATGGCAGTAATACAGGTTCCATTTTTCACATTTTCACTCTTGCATATAGCTATTGGATTTTTCAAGTCAGTATTCACACAGCAGTTTCTGCTATTTCATGTATTCCCCTTACATAGTCACTGGTGTGCATACCTTATCTCCCCATATCTTAGCTTTTTCTGTGCCCAGCCTTGATTTACAACAAAAGGTCTGTTGCTGATTACACAGCAAATTTACAGGGATCAAAGTTTTATTTTTTTTTAGTTATTTTTATTGTGTTTGTGTATTTGGACCCCCCACCACCACCACCACCACCCCACCCCAGTGTCACGCTAGGTACGGAAAAGTAGCACCTGTATGGCAACAGGGAAGGGAAACCCTGTGTCTAGGGAAGGGGAAGATGGTGACCCCTGACCAAACCTACCACTGGCCCTTGGCTGTCCTCACCACACTAGATAGGTTCGCACCTATGCGCCAAGCTGGATTCCTGACCCTGACTGACAGTGAACTGGGCCCTAGGTAAGGAACGGATGGGATGAGCGCTTAGTCAACCCCACTAAGCTCTAAAGAAAACACAGGGAGCACAAACAGGGGGAGTATACAAACAACTTATCTCCAAGAAGACTCAGGGAGAGAAACTACAACTGTTTCTTCAGATGATATAAGCCGACTGCTTGCATCCAAGGCCTGTATAGGAATATAACTCTATCACCAGCAATGACCAAGTGGAAATGTGGGTATTTAAGGACAGCAGGGAAGTGATGATGATTAAAAGTTGAAAGGTGAGGATATCCGCAGGGTCCTAAAAGTAATGGGATTAACCCCAAGCAGAGAAGATACATAGGATACTCTTTACACCACAGCTGGAAGAATAAAGAGTCAGGGAGCAGTTTGTGTAGCCAAACGCTGTGAACTTCTACAGCCGGACACCACAGGACTGTCTGTCAAAGGGGGTACCATGACCTAAATTTGTATATGCTCAGGGGTTCTTCTTATGGGACTTCCCTTTTTACAGGACATGTATTTATTATTACCTTAAAAGAAAGAAAGTTTTGGTAGTACCGTGTTTAGCCAGTTGAAAAATGATTGATAGTTAGCCATTAAAAGGTATCACAACTACAAAATTAGAATTTTATTTCTCTCACTGAGAGCAATCAATCATTTTTATTACCTGGTGTGAATGCCACTGTTCTCCTGAATCCGGCGATGTTTTTCTTTCCTTCCTGCGCCTCTCCGTTCCCGAGATATAGCCCCTTCTTTTCAGTACTTAAATCTAGCCTTGATAGCCAAGTGGGCGTTCTATTGTCTTGGCGGCTTTTTAGGGGCCACGCCCAGTTGGTGAAGCGCTAGATTTATATACAAGGAAGAAGGGGCCATATCTCAGGAATGGAGAGGCGCAGGAAGAAAATAAAAATATCGCCGGATTCGGGAGAACAGCGGCTTTTACACCAGGTAACAAAAATACATATTTTTGGGAAGTTACTGGTCCTCTTTAAAACACACACTCATGCTTAAAGGGAATTCTCAGCTCAATTTTAGGCGTTTGACCATAGATGAGATATCTGATCGTGTGGACACGTCATAAAATCTAAATTTTACCGTATTTCGTACTATATCACTAGGATTACACCTGCTCGTAAAGGAGTCATTTCCACTAATCAAAGTATCAAAGTATACGAAGGAATTGCTACTTAGGCAATTTTCTAATCTATTACAGGTAGTTTCCCCTTTAATAGTTGTCTGGAATATGGCGTAAACATACACACGGGATACTTGTAACTGACAAAGGAGCACGTTTCCGATGAGAGCCTCTCAGCCCATTAGGGGAACAATGGTTTTCTTTCTCTCAGTCGCGAGCAGACTGTGTGATTATACCCTAAGGGCAGAAATCTCAGTTTACACGACCGTCCTTCTCCATGAACACAGAGACGAAAATACAGAGGATTAAGAAATAAATAATATACTGCATATAGCATTGTCTATATTTCTAAGGGAAAAAAGTGCATAATAATATAAGTAGTGATAATAGTAAAAAAATAAAATACTATGATTATGAAATAATATAATTTTAATTATGTCACACTTTGCATAAATTAAACATTAGAAGCTTTGTAATGTGTCTTCTAGGAGAAATCAGCTTCTTTCTCCACTTATGAGCCACTTCTCCTCATCGTCTCTGGCTCCTAAGCTCATCATTCTCACTGAAAAAAAAATCTAAAATCCCCAGTCTGCCTGTTCATTAAGGGAGCAGAGTGTAGCTGTCCATTTATTTTATGTAGTGAACAGCAGAGAGGAGCAGAGTTAAAGAGACGGTGCTGCTTTCTAGTAAGTGTTTTATCTCACTCTCTAGAGCTAGAGTCACAGCTACACTGCTCAGTACAGCTGTTCTCAATGCTGTGCCTGAACATGTGCTGAATAATTAGACTCCACGCAGGTCAGGTGCCGGCTGTGCTATACAGATGACACCTGCAGGTAAGAGCAACAATCAAACACCACACAGGGCAGGTGCTGGCTGCGCTATACAGAGGACACCTGTGTGTAAGAGCAGCAATTGAACTCCACACAGAGCAGGTGCTGGCTGCGCTATACAGAGGACACCTGTGTGTAAGAGCAGCAATTGAACTCCACACAGAGCAGGTGCTGGCTGTGCTATACAGATGACACCTGTGTGAAAGCGCAGCAATCACACTCCACACAGGTCAGGTGCTGGCTGCGCTATACAGAGGACACCTGCAGGTAAGAGCAGCAATCGACTCCACACAGAACAGGTGTCGGCTGTGCTCTACAGATAATACCTGTGTGAAAGCGCAGCAATTAGACTCCACATAGGGCAGGTGCCAGCTGTGTTATACAGAGGACACCTACAGGTAAGAGTAGCAATCGGACTCCACACAGAGCAGGTGCCGGCTGTGCTTTACAGATGACACCTGCAGATAGGAGCAGCAATCGGACTGCACACAGGGCAGGTGCCGGCTGTGCTATACAGAGGACACCTACAGGTAAGAGTAGCAATCAGACGCCACATAGGGCAGGTGTCGGCTGTGCTATACAGATGACACCTACAGGTAAGAGTAGCAATCAGACGCCACATAGGGCAGGTGTCGGCTGTGCTATACAGATGACACCTACAGGTAAGAGTAGCAATCAGACGCCACATAGGGCAGGTGCTGGCTGTGCTATACAGAGGACACCTACAGGTAAGAGTAGCAATCAGACGCCACATAGGGCAGGTGTCGGCTGTGCTATACAGATGACACCTACAGGTAAGAGCAGCAATCAAACGGCACATAGGGCAGGTATCGGCTGTGCTATACAGAGGACACCTGTGGGTAAGAGCAGCAATCAAACTCTACACAGTGCAGGTGCTGGCTGTGCTATACAGATGACACCTGTGGGTAAGAGCAGCAATCGGACTCTACACAGAGCAGGTGTAGGCAGTGCTTTACAGATGAAACCTGCAGATAAGAGCAGCAATCAGATGCCACACAGGGCAGGTATCGGCTGTGCTATACAGATGACACCTACAGGTAAGAGCAGTAATGGAACTCCACACAGGGCAGGTGCCGGCTGTGCTATACAGATGACACCTGTGTGTAAGAGCAGCAATCAGACTCCACACAGGTCAGGTGCCACCTGTGCTATACAATTGACACCTGTGTGTAAGAGCAGCAATCAGGCTCCACACAAGGCAGGTGTCGGCTGTGCTGTACAGAGGACACCTACAGGTAAAAGTAGCAATGAAATCCACACAGGTCAGGTGCCGGCTGTGCTATACAGCTGACACCTGCGGGTAAGAACAGCAATCGGACTCCACATAGAGCAGGTGTCGGCTGTGCTATACAGATGACACCTGTGTGTAAGAGCAGCAATCGACTCCACACAGGTTAGGTGCCAGCTGTGTTATACAGATGACGTCTGAGAGGGTAAGAGCAACAATCGGACTCCACACAGTGCAGGTGCCGGCTGTGCTTTACAGATGACACCTGTGGATAAGAGCAACAATCGGACTCCACACAGTGCAGGTGCTGGCTGTGCTTTACAGATGACACCTGTGGATAAGAGCAACAATCGGACTCCACACAGGTCAGGTGCCGGCTGTGCTTTACAGATGACACCTGTGGATAAGAGCAGTAATGGAACTCCACACAGGTCAGGTGCCGGCTGTGCTATACAGATGACACCTGCAGGTAAGAGCAGCAATCGGAGCCGACAGTGACAGATAAGTCCCGTGCCTATGGGTTGGCACAAGCTGCTCTCCGTAGGACATCGTGAATTTTGGAGTTCGAGCGATCGCAGGTTCAAGTTCCTTGGGAAAAATAAAATATAAAGTTTAAAGAGTAAAAAAAAGTTTTTAAAACTATAAAAAAAACATTAAAAAGTAAAGAGAAGAAATATAAAAATAATAAAACATCTCAACGTCAATAAACGTTCGATCTGTGACAACATAAATTTATTTTATCCCTAAGGTAAACACCATGAAGAAAAACGGCAAAATTTCCATTTTATGGTCGTAACACGTCCCCCAAAAATTCAATATAACTCTGTCAGTATATATAGACAGCACATACATGTATACAGGCAGTATAATTAACCCCTATCATGTTATAACAGCTCTTAAAGGGTGACTTCCACACATGACTGACTTCCTATTCCCTGGCTTGTATTTTATTCATGGAGACTCCCTGTATGATGTATTGTTTCCATTTTCTCACACACTTCCCCCTTTGCCGCCTCCTCCTCGCTCCTTCCCCGCCTTCTGCGCCGCCGCCGCCGCTCTCTCCACCTCTCCGTGTCCTTACTTCCCCCCCTGCCCTGGCGTCCCCGTCTCCACGACGACCCGATTCCTCCAGCCAATCAGAGCGCTGCTCACGTTCGGCACGTCCCCCGGCTGGCAGCGGCGTCTGCCCTCCAGTGTGTGAGGCGGGAGGGAGGACGGAGCAAACCATTCTACGACCAAGGGGGAGGCGGGAAGCCTTTTAGCCTCTTTTTTAACACTTTTTAACTCAAATGTTCACCTTAACGATAGATATCGATTAATAAATCTTACTAGTGATCCCTGCACCGACAAAAGGTAATTATATGCTGGATTAAAATATTTATGTCTTAGCCTATTCCTGAAAACACCCCTATTTTGAGAATGGTCAGTGCCGCCACAGGGTCTGTGCTAACATGTCCTTTTTTATTAATGTGTGCTATTTTTGTATATTGTCGGACCTGTCTTATTTATGAGGCTATTAGGGGGGGCTCAGGTTCTGCATTTTGTTGTTTTCTTGCCTTCCTGATGCCTCACCAGTGTCACCCAGGGAAGAAAGGGGCAAATGTGAGAGAAAATGGAGAAATATTCACCTATAAATATGTGTTATATAAAGAAAATCATAAAAAAAGGAAGGAGGGGCGTATAGATAGATATATAGCGAGACAGAAACGCGTCTAATCCGACATTGTCCTATAGGAGGAACGGAAAGGTCCTTTATTCTGGGATAGATAAAAAAATCATTAAAATAGGAATTAAAATATTACATGGAAATTCCTTTAAACTTTTATTGATAGAATGGATAATTCCTGTAATCTGGTACTACCGGATAGATAGAATGGATAATTCCTTTAATCTGTAACTACCGGATAAATAGAATGGATAATTCCTGTAATATGGTACTACCGGATAGATAGAATGGATAATTCCTTTAATCTGGCATTACCGGATAGATAGAATGGATAATTCCTTTGATAGAATGGATAATTCCTTTAATTTGGTACTACCAGATAGATAAAATGGATAATTCCTTTGATAGAATGGATAATTCCTTTAATCTGGTACTTCCGGATAGATAGAATGGATAATTCCTTTAATCTGTAACTACCGGATAGATAGAATGGATCATTCCTTTAATCTGGTACTACCGGATAGATAGAATGGATAATTCCTTTAATCTGTAACTACCGGATAGATAGAATGGATAATTCCTTTAATTTGGTACTACCAGATAGATAAAATGGATAATTCCTTTGATAGAATGGATAATTCCTTTAATCTGTAACTACCGGATAGGTAGTATGGATAATTCCTTTAATCTGGTACTTCCAGATAGATAGAATGGATAATTCCTTCAATCTGTAACTACCGGATAGATAGAATGGATCATTCCTTTAATCTGTAACTACCGGATAGATAGAATGGATCATTCCTTTAATCTGTAACTACCGGATAGATAGAATGGATCATTCCTTTAATCTGTAACTACCGGATAGATAGAATGGATCATTCCTTTAATCTGTAACTACCGGATAGATAGAATGGATAATTCCTTTAATTTGGTACTACCAGATAGATAAAATGGATAATTCCTTTGATAGAATGGATAATTCCTTTAATAATCTGGCACACATTTTACCCGGCCATCATTACATCCCCCCATAATTGTAAACTTAGTGCCCTGTTCACATGATATTAATGGTCTCTGCTTAGCACATAGGCCGGGAAAGTCCCCAACATAATCAGCGAGTTTAAGGTTTCATTGACGAGTAGGTCAAAGAAAAGACCTTATGGACTTAACTAGACTTACATAGAATCCAATGGGTCCACAGAGAAGGTCCAAATTAGGCCCCCGCCGTGAGCCATCAGCTGCCTTCAGGTTGCCCCAATTGTGTCGAGGATCCTCCTTCTCATTTAACTGATTAGATGCGATGGTCGCTGGTAACCGAGGAAGCTAAGCAGCTGAACAGTTAAGTGTAATTGTTACGCCACAAGATAGATAGATAGAGGGATAGATAGAGGGATAGATAGATAGATAGAGGGATAGATAGATAGATAGATAGATAGATAGATAGATAGATAGAGGGATAGATAGATAGATAGATAGATAGAGGGATAGATAGATAGATAGATAGATAGATAGAGGGATAGATAGAGAGATAGATAGATGGATAGATAGAGGGATAGATAGAGGGATAGATAGATAGATAGATAGAGGGATAGATAGATAGATAGATAGAGAGGGATAGATAGATAGATAGATAGAGGGATAGATAGATAGAGGGATAGATAGATAGATAGATAGATAGATAGATAGATAGATAGATAGATAGATAGAGGGATAGATAGAGGGATAGATAGATAGATAGAGGGATAGATAGATAGAGGGATAGATAGATAGATAGATAGATAGAGGGATAGATAGATAGAGGGATAGATAGATAGAGGGATAGATAGATAGATAGATAGATAGATAGAGGGATAGATAGATAGATAGAGGGATAGATAGATAGAGGGATAGATAGATAGATAGATAGATAGATAGAGGGATAGATAGATAGAGGGATAGATAGATAGAGGGATAGATAGATAGATAGATAGATAGATAGAGGGATAGATAGATAGATAGATAGATAGATAGATAGATAGAGGGATAGATAGATAGATAGATAGATAGATAGATAGATAGATAGAGGGATAGATAGCTAGAGGGATAGATAGAGATAGATAGAGGGATAGATAGATAGAGGGATAGATAGATAGATAGAGGGATAGATAGATAGATAGAGGGATAGATAGATAGATAGATAGAGGGATAGATAGAGGGATAGATAGATAGATAGATAGATAGATAGATAGATAGAGGGATAGATAGATAGAGGGATAGATAGATAGAGGGATAGATAGATAGATAGATAGATAGATAGATAGATAGAGGGATAGATAGAAGGATAGATAGATGGATAGATAGATAGATAGAGGGATAGATAGAGGGATAGATAGAGGGATAGATAGAGGGATAGATAGATAGAGGGATAGATAGAGGGATAGATAGAGGGATAGATAGATAGATAGAGGGATAGATAGATAGATAGATAGATAGATAGATAGATAGATAGAGGGATAGAGGGATAGATAGAGGGATAGATAGAGGGATAGATAGAGGGATAGATAGAGGGATAGATAGATAGATAGAGGGATAGAGGGATAGATAGAGGGATAGATTGAGGGATAGATAGAGGGATAGATAGATAGATAGATAGATAGATAGATAGAGGGATAGATAGATAGATAGATAGATAGATAGAGGGATAGATAGAGGGATAGATAGAGGGATAGATAGATAGATAGATAGATAGATAGAGGGATAGATAGAGGGATAGATAGATAGATAGATAGATAGATAGAGGGATAGATAGATAGATAGATAGATAGATAGATAGAGGGATAGATAATTCCTTTAATCTGGTTATTATACAGATACATTTGATTTCATTGATATAATAATTCCTCTATGTCTTTATTCACAGGCCTTAATAAGTTCCGAACTATCAGACATTCAGGATACGAGCAGCTGATGAATCCCCAAATGTGCTGGAAAAACGTGCAGACGACACTCCGCGCGGAGGATTGTACGAAGAGCTGCCCGGGAGCTGTACAATAGGTGACAGATGGCATTTATAGCTCCATCACACGAACTACCGCCCCCTCTACATAAAGCAGAGAGAGATAGAGGGATAGATAGATAGATAGATAGATAGATAGATAGATAGATAGATAGATAGATAGATAGATAGATCGATAGATAGAGGGATAGATAGATAGATAGATAGATAGATAGATAGATAGATAGAGGGATAGATAGATAGATAGATAGAGGGATAGATAGATAGATAGATAGATAGATAGAGGGATAGATAGAGGGATAGATAGATAGATAGATAGATAGAGGGATAGATAGATAGATAGATAGATAGAGGGATAGATAGATAGATAGATAGATAGATAGATAGATAGAGGGATAGATAGAGGGATAGATAGATAGATAGATAGATAGAGGGATAGATAGATAGATAGATAGATAGAGGGATAGATAGATAGATAGATAGATAGATAGATAGATAAATAGAGGGATAGATAGATAGATAGATAGAGGGATAGATAGATAGATAGATAGATAGAGGGATAGAGGAATAGATAGAAAGATAAATAGACAAAGGGATAAATACATTTATTTTTAAAAATTGCCAGTTGGCGCAAAAATGTCAAAAGTCGCTAAATTTTTAACATCAAAAACTTGCAACTTTTCTATTCCAACTTCCAGATAAAAGTTTTAGATAAATTCCCCCAATAGTAGTTTTTTCATAGGAGATAGACAAAATGTCAGTTCTGATTAACCCTTCATAGTCTCTCGCTGCTCAGACAGCTCATGGTAGAATTATCACAGCGGATACCCCTCTTCTGGTTCGGGGCCAGGGTCCTGGGATCGGTCCCTGACTATAGATACATCTCTGTATGGATTCTCTCCAGTCACAGGTCGGGTAACGTCTGACCTAAGGAGGTGACAAGAACAGAGCACACAGGAAGCAGAATGGCAGGGTGGTCACCGAGTGTGAAGGTTCCGCTGTTGCTAAGCAACACTGCCAGAATGAATACACAGATCATATATATCTTTAAATCCAACATATAGAAAATGGCGATTTTTTTTTTTCTTTTTTTGTTCACCCCTCATTGATTTCCACTCATTGTGGACGCGGGTGGAGAAACAAGCTGGGCCGGATATTCTTGTTCAACCATTAAACTCATGGAAAAAAAACAAACAAAACAAATAGTTTCCTTATCAGAGAATCTTAGGTGGTCACAGCATCTGTAAATTGTCTCTAGATCCTATCTTCACCTCCGTCTTTTCACTAGATGGGTGTCTCAGAAAGTTTTAGGGCATGATAATGTCAACTTGCCTCTAATTTGGGGGAAGTTTCCCAGGAATACGCATCGAGGACCTATCCTTAGGAAGGCAATCAATATATGATTCATGTCGGATCAAAATTTACTAGATAGAAATACAGATTGGGTGAAATATATATTGAACACGTCCCCAATTTTCATAGTAAATATATTTGTAAAGGGGCTATTGATGTGAATTTCTCACCAGATGTCGGTAACAACCCATCCAATCCACACAGGCAAAGAAAACAAACCATAGACGTCCATAAATTAAGTTATGTGTAATAATGAGGAATTACACAGGGAAAAAGTATTGAACACATAAAGAAAGAGAGGTGGAAAAAGCCCTGGCAAGTCATGACACCATCTGAAATCTATCAGTAATTAGAAAGCAATCCTGCCATTTAGTGAAAAATAATATCAGCTGGTTCAACTGATGGCCCGATAAAAGGGATGTCTCATTATCTCATTATCAAGGGGCCACACAAGAAACATCTCATGATGGGTAAAACCAGTGAGCTGTCTCGAGACCTTGGCAACCTTATTGTTACAAAACATACTGATGGCATTGGTTATTTCTAAACTCCTGTAGGTTCCAGTGATCACTGTTAGGGCCATAATCCGGAAATGGAAAGATCATCCATGTCACCATAAACCGGCCATGACCAAGTGCTCTCCACAAGATTTCAGACAGAGGAGTGAAAAGGATTATTAGAAGAGTTGGCCAAGAGCCAAAGACACCTGTGGAGCGCTAGAGAAAGACCCTGGAATCAGAAGGTACAAATGTTTCAAAGAAAACAACAACTAATGCACTTCCCTCCATGGCCTGTATGCACGCTCCTGTATGCACGCTCACCATGCAAGACTCCATTGTTGAACATAAATACTGGGAGAATATAGTCTGGTCAGATGAGACCAAAATGTATCTGTTTGGAGGCCATAATACACACCATGTTTGGAGGCCAAAAGGCAAATCACCCCAAAACCACCAACACCAGTGAGGTGTGGAGGTGGGAACATCATGGTGTGGGGCTGTTTTTCAACATTCGTCGCTGGCAAACTTCATATCATTGAAGGAAGGATGAATGGACAAATGTACTAAGACATTCTTGATCAACATCTGCTGCCATCTACCAGATGAGGATGAAACGAGGGAGGACATTTCAGCAAGACAATGATCCCAAACACACAGCCAAGGAAACTACCAACTGGCTTCAGAGGAGGAAACTAAATCTGCTCGAATGGCCGAGCCGATCACCGGAGCTGAATCCAATAGAAAATGTATGGAAGGAACTAAAGCTCAGAATTTATAGAAGGAGCCGGGGCCTGCAGGATGTGAAGAGTGTTTGTGTGGAAGAATGGACCAAATCCCACCTGAGCAATGCAAGCAACTAGTGTCTCCATACCGGAGGCGTCTGTAAGCTTTATCACCAACAAAGACTTTTGTGTGAATTATTAAAGGGAACCAATCATCAGGATTTTCGTGTATAAGCTGCAGCCAGTGCAGTGCTGGCACTATCAGGCACAGTGTGTACATACCATTGGGGTGCAGCTCGGATGTTTAGGCAGTGAAATTCATCTTTATAAAGTTTGAAATTTCGTGCACTTATTGATTGACGTGTGCACCTCTCTGTTAATGTCCGGGCGGGTTATGCAGGAGTTCCCCGCCCCCCCACCAGCCTGTTCCTCCCTCTCTCCTGATGTCCGGGCGGGTTATGCACGTGTTCCCCGCCCCCCCGCGCCGCCTGTTCCTCCCTCCCTCCCTCTGGCTGTATGTAAATATCTAATCTTCAGAAACACGGCGCCGGAGTGGGCCTCTGCGCATAGCGCTTATCTCCGGCGCCATGTTTCTGAAGCCCCCGCATTACACAACTTGGTGTCTGAGAGGGCGGCGCCACAGCGATGTCTCACCGGCTGGTGTGCTGGCCCGGTGTCCTGGGGCGGCACGTCATCGTAGCTACAGCTGATCGCGTCCTCCGATCAGCTGTTCTGCAGTCCTGTTATCGCGCTCGCTCCTGCGGTCACAACGGGATCTGAAGGAGCGAGGGCGCATGCGCCGCCCTCTAACACCAAGCTGTGTGATGCGTGCTTCAGAAACATGGCGCCGAAGATAAGCGCTGTGCGCAGAGGCCCACTCCGGCGCCGTGTTTCTGAAGATTAGATATTTACATACAGCCAGAGGGAGGGAGGGAGGAACAGGCGGCGCGGGGGGGCGGGGAACACGTGCATAACCCGCCCGGACATCAGGAGAGAGGGAGGAACAGGCTGGTGGGGGGGGGCGGGGAACTCCTGCATAACCCGCCCGGACATTAACAGAGAGGTGCACACGTCAATCAAAAAGTGCACGAAATTTCAAACTTTATAAAGATGAATTTCACTGCCTAAACACCCGAGCTGCACCCCAATGGTATGTACACACTGTGCATGATAGTGCCAGCACTGCACTGGCTGCAGCTTATACACGAAAATCCTGATGATTGGTTCCCTTTAAATACATGTCAGTAAGCGTGTTCAATTATTTTTCCTTGTGTCATTTCTCATTATTAATACTTTATGGACATTTATGGTTTGATTTCTTTGCATGTGTGGATTGGATGGGTTGTTACCGACATCTGGTGAGAAATTGATGTCAATAGCACCTATAGAAATATATTTACTTAGAAAATTGGTGACGTGTTCAATACTTATTTCACCCGTTGTATCTATATTTTTTCTCTTTACATAGGAAAACAGGGAAGACAGATTATGTTTTCTGAGATTTTTCAAGCCCCAATAAGTATAAGATACAGAAATAGATAGGGAATGGATAGGTAGATAGAGAAAAGATATCTCTTAGGATGGGTCCTTTGTATGCGTTAAAATGCAATATGCATCGCCAGCCAATCAGAGGCCGGTAGCTGTCGTCAGCTTGCCCGTCACAGGCGGCACATTGCAATGACATCATATGCTGTCTGTGGCTGGCGTGACAAAGTTAGAAGAGGATGCTGCTTATCGTTGAATCATTTGTTTCTTTTTAAAATGTGCTGGAGAAGAAAGGAAGACATTGTTATTGGAAGGGGCCCAGGACGGGGGGTATTATGCCAGTAAGGGGCAAAAAATGAAGGACCTTATGCCAGCTAGGGGTCCAGGATGAAGGACATTATACTAGGAAGGGGCCCAGGATAGGGCCAATATTAAATAAAGGGGTCAGGATGGAGGACATTATTACATGATGAGGCACATTATTTTAGGAAAAGGCCCAGATTAGAGGACATTATATCAGGAAGGGGCCTAGTATGGGAGACATTGTACGAGGAAGGAGTCTGGATAGGGGAGATTGTACAAGGAGGGAGCTCAGCATGGGTGAGATTAATAAAAGAAGGTACCTAGGATGGGGGACATTATTAAATAAAGGGACCCTGGATGGGGGATATTCTACTAGGAAGGGGCCCAGGATACGGACATTATTAATTAAAGGGGCCAGGAGGGAGGACACTATTATATCATGGGGTACATTTTTTTAGGAAAGGGCCCAAGATAGAGGACATTATATCAGGAAGGGGCCCAGGATGGGAGACATTGTACCAGGAAGGAGTTGGGATGGGGACATTATACAAGAAGGGACCCAGCATGGGGGAGATTGATTCAAGAAGGTACCTAGGATGGGGGACACTATTAAATAAAAGGGCCCAGGATGGGGGATATTATATCAGGAAAGTGCCAAGGATAGGGACATTAATACAGGAAGGGTACTAAGATGAGATACATTAGTAACTAAAGAGGCCAGGATGGAGGATATTATTACACGATGGGGGACATTATTTCAGGAAAAGTCCCAAGATAGAGGACATTATATCAGGATGGGGCCCAGGATGAGAAGAGACATTATACCAGGAAGGAGTCTGGATGGTGGGTATTGCACAAGGAGGGAGCCCAGCATGGGAGAGATTAATACAGAAAGGTATCTAGGATGGGGGACAATATTAAGTAAAAAGGCCCATGATGGGGGCTATTATAACAGGAAGGGGCCCAGGATAGGGACATTAATACAGAAAGGGTACCAGGATTAGGGACATTAGTAAACAAAGGGGCCCAGGATGGGGGATTTTATTCAAGGAACGAATCTGGTTGGGGGACATTGAACAAGGAGGGAGCTCAGCATGGCAGAGATTATTACAGAGAGGTACCTAGGATGGAGGACATTATTACATAAAAATACCCAGAATCGCGGATATTATACCAGGAGAAGGAATCTGGATGGGGGAGATTGTACAAGAAGGGAGCCTAGCATGGGGGAGATTAATACAGGAAGATACCGAGGATGGGGAACATTATTAAATAAAGGGACCCATGATGGGGAATATTAAACGAGGAAGGGGCCCAGGATAGGGACATTATTAAATAAAGGGGCCAAGAGGTAGGACACTATTATACCATGGGGAAATTATTTTAGGAAAAGGCCCAGACTAGAGAACATTATATCAGGAAGGGGCCCAGGATGGGAGACATTGTACCAGGAAGGAGTGGGGATGGGGGACATTATACAAGGAGGGAACCCAGCATCATGGTGGAGATTATTACAGAAAGGTACCTAGGATGTGGGACATTAATAAAAAAATGGGCCCAGGATGGTGGATATTATATCAGGAAGGTGCCCAGGATAGGGACATTAATACAACAGGAAGTGTACTAAGATGGGAGACATTAGTAAATAAAGGGGCCAGGATGGAGGACATTATTACACTATGGGGGACATTATTTCAGGAAAAGTCCCAGGATAGAAGACATTACATCAGGAAGGAACCCAGGATGAGAGACATTATACCAGAAAGTAGTCTGGACGGGGGACACTGTACAATGAGGGAGCCCAGCATGGGGGAGAATAATACAGAAAAGTACCTAGGATGGGGGACTTTATTAAATAAAGGGGCTTAGGATGGGGGATATTATACCAGGAAGGGGCCAAGGATAGGGACATTATTAAATAAAGGGGCCAGAAGGGAGGACATTATTACACAATGGGAGACATTATTTGAGGAAATGGCTCAGGATAGAGGACATTATATCAGGAAGGGGCCCAAGATGAAAGACATTATAACAGAAAGTAGTCTGGACGGGGAACATTGTACAATGGGGGAGCCCAGCATGGGGGAGATTAATACAGAAAAGTACCTAAAATGGGGGGTCATTTTTAAATAAAGGGGTTTAGGATGGGGGATTTTATACCAGGAAGGGGCCAAGGATTGGGACATTATTAAATAAAGGGACCAAAAGCAAGGACATTATTACACAATGGGGGCAATATTTCAGGAAATGACCCAGGATAAAGGACATTATATCAGGAATGGGCCCAGGATGAGAGACATTATACCAGAAAGTAGTCTGGACAGGGGACATTGTACAATGAGGAAACCCAGCATGGGGGAGATTAATACAGAAAGGTACCTAGGATGGGGGACATTATTAAATAAAGGGGCTAAGGATGGGGGATATTATACCAGGAAGGGGCCCAGGATAGGGACATTATTAAATAAAGGGGCTAAGGATGGGGGATATTATACCAGGAAGGGGCCAAGGATAGGGACATTATTAAATAAAGGGGCTAAGGATGGGGGATATTATACCAGGAAGGGGCCCAGGATAGGGACATTATTAAATAAAGGGGCTAAGGATGGGGGATATTATACCAGGAAGGGGCCAAGGATAGGGACATTATTAAATAAAGGGGCCAGAAGGAAGGACATTATTACACAATGGGGGACAATATTTTAGAAAATGGCCCAGGATAAAGGACATTATATCAGGAAGGGGCCTAGTATGGGAGACATTGTACCAGGAAGGAGTCTGGATAGGGGAGATTGTACAAGGAGGGAGCTCAGCATGGGTGAGATTAATAAAAGAAGGTACCTAGGATGGGGGACATTATTAAATAAAGTGACCCAGGATGGGGGATATTCTACTAGGAAGGGGCCCAGGATACGGACATTATTAATTAAAGGGGCCAGGAGGGAAGACACTATTATATCATGGGGTAAATTATTTTAGGAAAGGGCCCAAGATAGAGGACATTATATCAGGAAGGGGCCCAGGATGGGAGACATTGTACCAGGAAGGAGTTGGGATGGGGGACATTATACAAGAAGGGACCCAGCATGGGGGAGATTGATTCAAGAAGGTACCTAGGATGGGGGAGACTATTAAATAAAAGGGCCCAGGATGGGGGATATAATATCAGGAAAGTGCCCAGGATAGGGACATTAATACAGGAAGGGTACTAAGATGGGATACATTAGTAACTAAAGAGGCCAGGATGGAGGACATTGTTACACGATGGGGGACATTATTTCAGGAAAAGTCCCAAGATAGAGGACATTATATAAGGATGGGGCCCAGGATGAGAAGAGACATTATACCAGGAAGGAGTCTGGATGGTGGGTATTGCACAAGGAGGGAGCCCAGCATGGGAGAGATTAATACAGAAAGGTATCTAGGATGGGGGACAATATTAAGTAAAAAGGCCCATGATGGGGGCTATTATAACTGGAAGGGGCCCAGGATAGGGACATTAATACAGAAAGGGTACCAGGATTAGGGACATTATTAAACAAAGGGGCCCAGGATGGGGGATTTTATTCAAGGAACAAATCTGGTTGGGGGACATTGAACAAGGAGGGAGCTCAGCATGGCAGAGATTATTACAGAGAGGTACCTAGGATGGAGGACATTATTACATAAAAATACCCAGAATCGCGGATATTATACCTGGAGAAGGAATCTGGATGGGGGAGATTGTACAAGGAGGGAGCCTAGAATGGGGGAGATTAATACAGGAAGGTACCTAGGATGGGGGACATTATTAAATAAAGGGACCCATGATGGGGAATATTATACTGGGAAGGGGCCCAGGATAGGGACATTATTAAATAAAGGGGCCAGGAGGTAGGACACTATTATACCATGGGGAAATTATTTTAGGAAAAGGCCCAGACTAGAGGACATTATATCAGGAAGGGGCCCAGGATGGGAGACATTGTACCAGGAAGGAGTGGGGATGGGGGACATTATACAAGGAGGGAACCCAGCATCATGGTGGAGATTATTACAGAAAGGTACCTAGGATGTGGGACATTAATAAAAAAATGGGCCCAGGATGGTGGATATTATATCAGGAAGGTGCCCAGGATAGGGACATTAATACAACAGGAAGTGTACTAAGATGGGAGACATTAGTAAATAAACGGGCCACGATGGAGGACATTATTACACTATGGGGGACATTATTTCAGGAAAAGTCCCAGGATAGAAGACATTACATCAGGAAGGAACCCAGGATGAGAGACATTATACCAGAAAGTAGTCTGGACGGAAGACACTGTACAATGAGGGAGCCCAGCATGGGGGAGAATAATACAGAAAAGTACCTAGGATGGGGGACTTTATTAAATAAAGGGGCTTAGGATGGGGGATATTATACCAGGAAGGGGCCAAGGATAGGGACATTATTAAATAAAGGGGCCAGAAGGGAGGACATTATTACACAATGGGAGACATTATTTGAGGAAATGGCTCAGGATAGAGGACATTATATCAGGAAAGGGCCCAAGATGAAAGACATTATAACAGAAAGTAGTCTGGACGGGGAACATTGTACAATGGGGGAGCCCAGCATGGGGGAGATTAATACAGAAAAGTACCTAAAATGGGGGGTCATTATTAAATAAAGGGGTTTAGGATGGGGGATTTTATACCAGGAAGGGGCCAAGGATTGGGACATTATTAAATAAAGGGGCCAGAAGCAAGGACATTATTACACAATGGGGGCAATATTTCAGGAAATGGCCCAGGATAAAGGACATTATATCAGGAAGGGGCCCAGGATGAGAGACATTATACCAGAAAGTAGTCTGGACAGGGAACATTGTACAATGAGGGAACCCAGCATGGGGGAGATTAATACAGAAAGGTACCTAGGATGGGGGACATTATTAAATAAAGGGGCTAAGGATGGGGGATATTATACCAGGAAGGGGCCAAGGATAGGGACATAATTAAATAAAGGGGCTAAGAATGGGGGATATTATACCAGGAAGGGGCCAAGGATAGGGACATTATTAAATAAAGGGGCCAGAAGGAAGGACATTATTACACAATGGGGGACAATATTTCAGGAAATGGCCCAGGATAAAGGACATAATATCAGGAAGGGGCCCAGGATGAGAGACATTGTACCAGAAAGTAGTCTGGACAAGGAACATTGTACAATGAGGGAACCCAACATGGGGGAGATTAATACAGAAAGGTACCTAGGATGGGGGACATTATTAAATAAAGGGGCTAAGGATGGGGGATACTATACCAGGAAGGGGCCAAGGATAGGGACATTATTAAATAAAGGGGCCAGAAGGAAGGACATTATTACACAATGGGGGACAATATTTCAGGAAATGGCCCAGGATAAAGGACATTGTATCAGGAAGGGCCCCAGGATAGGGCCATTAATAAATAAAGGGGTCAGAATGAGGGACATTATTACAAGATGGGGCCCAGGATGGGGAAATTATTACATGGAAAAAAGGAAAGGTAGATAGATATTCCTGAATATTTCTCTATATACAAAGATACATCTCCTCTACACATAGACTACTTCTTGTTGGTCCTATCCCCATTGTTTCCGCGCATTTCCAGCTCCTACAGAGATTTATGTAGAAATGTCATCCTGTAATTGGGTTTGTGTTTTTTTTTCTTCCCATCAGATGTGGTTCTACCAGAATCTCTGACATGTATGTTAATGTGCAGCCTCCGCTCCGCTGCAAACAATACATTTTTAATGCGCCCTTTAGGATTCCGAAGCGTTTCCCATCACCGCGTGTAAAGCCTTCGCCCGTCTCCCCTCCGCCCTGAAAGAAGCCTGAGAGCTGAGATATGAGCACTGAGACCTCTTGACAGGGAATGTGCTCAGCAAGGAGCTTTGAAAGGGGGGTCTATAGAGATTTGCAGAACACAAAACCCTCCACACCTGCACCGATGATCCGGGGAGAATTTTTACATGGAAATTCAAAAAGAACAATTCACTCGAGAGAATGAGAGAAAAAAAAAAATGACACCCACCGGGACCCTTATCAGATTTCCTTAAGCGCTTCAGAGGTTACATTGTCAGGAACCTTGGCATTAACTGTACAGTCGGATATTCTTCCATAGATACATTTTTAGGAATTTTTTTAAAAGAAGCAAAAAAATAAATTATTATTATTATTAATAATAATAATAATAATAATAATAATAATAATAATAATAATAATAATAATAATAATAATAAAAATGTGTATATATTTATTTATATACTGTATATATCTAGATATATATTTTTATTCATTTTAAATATTTTTTTATTTATTTGTTAAAATATTTATATATACAGTATTTTTTATATACGGTATATATTTTACACAGCTACCCAAAGAGCTACTATGTAGGATGAGTGGAGGACCCAGCCATTGGATCCAAATAATCAGTGTCCTCAACAAGCTCCCATATACTGTAATGTATATCCATCACTTCTTTTTCCTATTCTATTTCTCATTTTATCCTCAATTAGAAAAACATGGCTGTTTTCTTCTGAAAACAGCGCCACTCCTGTCAACAGGTTGTATGTGGTATTGCAGCTTCACTCAGGTCTCAGTATATGAGCTGCAATACCAAACAGAACTATGGACAGACGTAGCACTGTTCCAGACAGAACCATAGACAGGTTGGGCACGGTTTCAGACATAACCATGGACAAGTGTGGCGCTTTTCCAGACATAAACATGGACAGGTGTGGCGCTCTTCCATACTGAACCGTGGACAGGTGTGGCGCTGTTCCAGATAGAACCATGGACAGGTATCGTACTGTTCCAGACACCAGCATGGACAGGTGTGGCGCTGTTCCAGACAGAACCATGGACAGCTGTGGCGCTGTTCCAGACAGAACCATGGACAGCTGTGGCGCTGTTCCAGACAGAACCATGGACAGCTGTGGCGCTGTTCCAGACAGAACCATAGACAGGTTGGGCACGGTTCCAGGGAGAACCAAGGACAGGTATGGCGCTTTTCCAGACAGAACCAGGGACAGGTGTGGTGCTGTTGTAGACAGAACCATGGTCAGGTGTGGTGCTATCCCAGACTGAACCGTGGACAGGTGTGGTGCTATTCCAGACTGAACCGTGGACAGGTGTGGCGCTGTTCCAGACACAACCATGGACAGGTGTGGTGCTGTTCCAGACAGAACCAGGGACAGGTGTGGCGCTGTTCCAGACAGAACCATGGACAGGTGTGGCGCTATTCCAGACAGAACCAGGGACAGGTGTGGTGCTGTTCTAAACAGAACTGTGGACAGGTGTGACACTGTTCCAGACAGAACCAGGGACAGGTGTGGCGCTATTCCAGACAGAACCATGGACAGGTGTGGCACTGTTCCAGACAGAACCAGGGACAGGTGTGGTGCTGTTCTAGACAGAACTGTGGACAGGTGTGACACTGTTCCAGACAGAACCATGGACAGCTTTGGCGCTGTTCCAGACAGAACTATGGACAGGTGTAGCGCTTTTCCACACAGAACCATGGACAGCTTTGGCACTTTTCCAGACAGAACCATGGACAGGTGTAGCGCTTTTCCACACAGAACCATGGACAGGTGTAGCGCTTTTCCACACAGAACCATGGACAGGTGTAGCGCTTTTCCACACAGAACCATGGACAGGTGTGGCGCTATTCCTGACAGTACCAGAGACAGCTGGTGCGCTGTTCCAGACACAACCATGGACAGGTGTGGCGCTGTTCCAGACAGAACCAGGCACAGGTGGCGCGCTGTTTCACACAGATCTATACACAGGTGTGGCGCTGTTCCAGACAGAAGCATGGACAGGTGTCGCGCTGTTCCAGACCGATCCAAGGACAGGTGTGGCGCTGTTCCAGACAGAACCAGGCACAGGTGGCGCGCTGTTTCACACAGATCTATACACAGGTGTGGCGCTGTTCCAGACAGAAGCATGGACAGGTGTCGCGCTGTTCCAGACCGATCCAAGGACAGGTGTGGCACTGTTCCAGACAGATCCAAGGACAGGTGTGACACTGTTCCAGACACATCCAAGGACAGGTGTGACACTGTTCCAGACAGAAGCATGGACAGGTGTGGCGCTGTTCCAGACAGAACCAGGCACAGGTGGGGCGCTGTTTCACACAGATCTATAGACAGGTGTGGCGCTGTTCCAGACAGAAGCATGGACAGATGTCGTGTTGTTCCAGACAGATCCAAGGACAGGTGTGGCGCTGTTCCAGACAGAACCAGGCACAGGTGGCGCGCTGTTTCACACAGATCTATAGACAGGTGTGGTGCTGTTCCAGACAGAAGCATGGACAGGTGTCGCGCTGTTCCAGACAGATCCAAGGACAGGTGTGGCACTGTTCCAGACAGTTCCAAGGACATGTGTGGCGCTGTTCCAGAAAGTCAAAAGTTCAAAACATTGCTACCCTTTTACTCCTCAGCCACCACTAGAGGGAGCTCAAGATCTTACTGCATACTGAGCACCATGCAATGAGTTCCTGAGCTCCCTCTGGTGGTGACTGCAGGTTGTCCATATTTGGACAGATTTTGGAGCTCTGTTTTAGAAACACGGACCTCCGACCGCTATAAAGGTATATTAAGATATTAATGAGGATAGAATTTTATATCTAAAAATGACATGATAATAAAAAGTGACATTTTGTCCTCCAACCTCCAGTAGAACCCTAATTATTAACCTCTTAAAATTCTATCCCATCCCTTTAAGTGGCTAAAAGAAATCATCAATTATCTATCGTCTAGTAATTAATACCGCCACTAATGCCTTCTTGGAAAGTAGGAGCATATGCCGACCTTAGCATTTTCTACACTGATGTCATTAGGAATTCCAGTAAAGATTTCTTAGATTAATAGTTTCTCGATTACACGTGCGGTCGAAAATGAATGAGCAATTAGTAGGAAAAAAAAAAAAAAGTGCTCTGAATTCTGAGAAGGCCGCGCCGTGCAATAAAAACGGAGCGAAAAAGCGATAGGAGGACGCAGGGAAGCGATGGAGCCGGGGACGCGGTGAACTTCGACAAAGATAAACAAGTGCCATATTGTGTGTAGGAAGCAAATAGAAAAAAAAACATGGACTTTGATGTGTAGTTGCCGGGCAGAAACCGAGAACTTTCCTCCTCGTCGCTCTATAACAGATGAATGGCCTTCAATGGAAATGTTCAGCAGCCACCATGAGAAGGAGAGAGCGGGGGATATCGTGGACCCCCCTATATAAGTCACAATGGAGGACAGCCGCTTAGTGACATCACTACCCCTCATTTCCTGAATATATGACATCATTCCACTTCAGGTGTTAGTTATATGTAACACCAGTGACATCACCAAATAAAGACAAGGATGATGACATCATTGCTCCCTGGATATTAGTTATATTGTACAGAAGTGACATCATCACTCACATATAATAGAATATATTGTACAGGAAGTTACATCATTGCTTACCTATCATGGGTTAATTTTACAGGACGTGACATCATCACTCACAAACAATGGCTGATTTTGTGCAGAAGAGACCTCATGGGTTATATTGTATAAAAGTGACATCATCACTCACATATAAAGGTTCATATTGTACAGATGTGACATCATCACTCACATATGATGGGTTATATTGTACATTATATTGTACAGGAAGTGACATCATTACTCATATAATTGGTTATACTGTACAGGAAGTGACATCATTACTACGATATAATGGGTTATATTGTGCAGAAGCGACATCACTACTCGCATATAATGGATTATACTGTACAGGAAGTGACATCATTACTCACATAGTGGGTTATATTGTACAGAAGTGACATCATCACTCACACATAATGGGTTATATTGTACAGGAAGTGACATCATCACTCACACATAATGGGTTATATTGTACAGGAAGTGACATCACTACTCGCATATAATGGATTATACTGTACAGGAAGTGACATCATTGCTCACATAGTGGGTTATATTGTACAGAAGTGACATCATCACTCACACATAATGGGTTATATTGTACAGGAAGTGACATCATCACTCACACATAATGGGTTATATTGTACAGGAAGTGACATCATCACTCACACATAATGGGTTATATTGTACAGGAAGTGACATCATCACTCACACATAATGGGTTATATTGTACAGGAAGTGACATCATCACTCACACATAATGGGTTATATTGTACAGGAAGTGACATCATCACTCACAAATAATGGTTGATTTTGTACTGAAGTGACATCATGGGTTATTTTGTATAGAAGCGACATCATCACTCACATATAATGGGTTATATTGTACAGAAGTGACATCATTACTCCCATATAAAGGGTTATATTGTACAGAAGTGAAATAATTATTCACATATAATGGGTTATATTGTACAGGAAGTGACATCATTACTCACATATATTGGGTTATATTTTACAGGAAGTGATTTCATTACTCACATATAATGGATTATATACAGAAGTGACATCACTCACATATAATGTGTTATATTGTACAGAAGTGACATCATTACTGACATATAAATGGTTATATTGTACAGGAAGTGATATCATTGCCTACATTTAGTAGAATATATTGTACAGGAAGTGACATCATTACCTACATTTAGTAGATTATATTGTACAGGAAGTGACATCATCACCCACATTTAGTAGATGATATTGTACCTTGTAGGATATTTGATATCATTATTCTTCAGATATTAGTTTTATTGTAGAGGAATGACACTATTACTAGTCATTTGTTATGTGATACATGACATCACTACTCGTTCGCATATTAGTAATATTGTACGATGGTGACAATCTTTTAGTGGGTTACATTGTACAGGAGTGACATCATCAATCTCTCAATATTACTCACCAGTATAGGGACTTAGGCTACATTTTATTTTTTGGGTTCTGGCGAGTTTCTTGCTGTGGGTGGTTTTTTTTTGGGGGTTCTGGCGCGTTTCACGCCATGGATGATGTTGATTATTAATGACAATGATGTTTTCAGTTCTGGAGGATAATGCACGTAGAGTGCTGAGAGCTATACACCGGGCAGATAGTACAGGCTGAATGAATCCTCCGGGGAACAAACAGCTCAAATGGAAGAAGGGGAGGAAGTAAAGACTCGGATACATTGAGGAACTCGTCTGGATGACTTCATTCACAGTCTGTTCCGTTCTGACACATTGTGTAACAGAACACAGGGGGCTTGTGTAGGAGGCAGAGGCAGGAGAACAGGCTTGATGACTGCAGAAGAAAAAAACACTGACGTCTGTGTTCTTGGGGGGGACAGGGGAATCCTGAATCACAAAATTGTTCCTTTTTTTCTTCTTATTTTTGAAAGTCTTACGTGGGCGGTAAAGTGACTCAGTGATTTCTATTCAACGGGGGACGGCGTGCAGCCTTTACAGGCAGCGTGATCCTCGCAAAACGTTCATTCAGGATCAAGAAAAGCAAATTGTATCAATCCCATCAATTAATCCTACTGACAAGTGTTTGATTTCCCCACAGCACTCCCGGAGGCCAAATGGGGTATTACACAGTTACTACAAAAATACAAAGTTTGGTTCTTAGTGGCTGATTTCACCACAAATTGTATCAATCCCATCAAATCTCCTACTGACAAGTGTTTGATTTCCCCACAGCACTCCCGGAGGCCAAATGGGGTATTACACAGTTACTACAAAAATACAAAGTTTGGTTCTCAGTAGCTGATTTCACCACAAATTGTATCAATCCCATCAATTCTCCTACTGACAAGTGTTTGATTTCCCCACAGCACTCCCGGAGGCCAAATGGGGTATTACAAGTTACTACAAAAATAAAAAGTTTGGTTCTTAGTGGCTGATTTCGCCGCAAATTGTATCAATCCCATCAATTAATCGTACTGACAAGTGTTTGATTTCCCCACAGCACTCCCGGAGGCCAAATGGGGTATTACAAGTTACTACAAAAATAAAAAGTTTGGTTCTTAGTGGCTGATTTCGCCGCAAATTGTATCAATCCCATCAATTAATCCTACTGACAAGTGTTTGATTTCCCCACAGCACTCCCGGAGGCCAAATGGGGTATTACACAGTTACTACAAAAATACAAAGTTTGGTTCTCAGTAGCTGATTTCACCACAAATTGTATCAATCCCATCAATTCTCCTACTGACAAGTGTTTGATTTCCCCACAGCACTCCCGGAGGCCAAATGGGGTATTACAAGTTACTACAAAAATAAAAAGTTTGGTTCTTAGTAGCTGATTTCGCCGCAAATTGTATCAATCCCATCAATTAATCCTACTGACAAGTGTTTGATTTCCCCACAGCACTCCCGGAGGCCAAATGGGGTATTACAAGTTACTATGAAAATATAAAGCTTGGTCCTCCATGGTTCTTAGTAGCTGATTTTGCTGAAAATTCTGTCAATCCCATCAATTAATCCTACTGACAAGTGTTTGATTTCCCTACAGCACTCCCAGAGGTCAAATGGGGTATTACACATTTACTACAGAAATAAAAAGTTTGGTCCTACATTGTTCTTAGTAGCTGATTTCGCTGCAAATTGTATCAATCCCATCCAGTGTTTGATTTCCCCACAGCACTCCCAGAGGCGAAATGGAGTATTACACAGTTACTACAAAAATACACAGTTACTACAAAAATACAAAGTTTGGACCTCCATGGTCCTTAGTAGCTGATTTTGCTGCAAATTGTATCAATTAAGCCTACTAACAAGTGTTTGATTTCCTTACAGCACTCCCGGAGGCCAAATGCGGTATTACAAGTTACTACAAAAATACAAAGTTTGGTCCTGCATGATTCTTAGTAGCTGATTTTGCTACAAATTGTATCAATCCCATCAAGAGTTTGATTTCCCCACAGCACTCCCAGAGGCGAAATGGGGTATTACACATGTAGTACAAAAATAAAAAGTTGGTTCTCAGTAGCTGATTTCGCCACAAATTGTATCAATCCCATTAATTAATCCTACTGGCAAGTGTTTGATTTCTCTACAGCACTCCCAGAGGCGAAATGTGGTATTACACATATAGTACAAAAATACAAAGTTTGGTCCTCCATGGTTGTTAGTAGCTGATTTTGACGCAAATTGTATCAATCCCATTAATTAATCCTACTGGCAAGTGTTTGATTTCCCCCCAGCACTCCCGGAAGTCAAATGGGGTATTACACATGTACTACAAAAATACAAAGTTTGGTCCTCCATGGTCCTTAGTACCTGATTTTTCTGCAAATTGTATCAATCCCATCAAGTGTTTGATTTTCCCCCAGCACTCCCGGAGGCCAAATGCGGTATTACAAGTTACTACAAAAATACAAAGTTTGGTCCTCCATGGTCCTTAGTAGCTGATTTTGCTGCAAATTGTATCAATCCCATCAATTAATCCTACTGAAAAGTGTTTGATTTCCCCTACAGCACTCCTGGAGGCGAAATGGGGTATTACACATGTAGTACAAAAATACAAAGTTTGGTTCTTAGTAGCTGATTTTGCCACAAATTGTATCAATCCCATTAATTAATCCTACTGAAAAGTGTTTGATTTCCCCCACAGCACCCCCGGAGGCCAAATGGGGTATTACAATTTACTACAAAAATACAATGTTTGGTCCTCCATGGTTCCTAGTAGCTGATTTCACCAAAAATGTTATCAATACCATTAATCAATTCTAATGACAAGTGTTTGATTTCCCTACAGCACTCCCGGAGGCCAAATGGGGTATTACACAGTTACTACAAAAATAAAAAGTTTAGTCCTCCATGGTTCATAGTAGTTGATTTCACCACAAATTGTATCAATCCCATTAATTAATTCTACTGACGAGTGTTTGATTTCCCCGCAGCACTCCTGGAGGCCAAATTGGGTATTACACATGTAGTACAAAAATACAAAGTTTGGTCCTCCATGGTTCTTTGTAGCCGATTTCGGCCTCTCTCTTTAACCCCTTCCCCCCCCTCCGTCCCAATCTAATTTAAATATTGAAACCAAATTTACATAAAAATAGTTTTTAACATAATCTGATTTTAAGGTGTTTTCTAGTCTGGTATCACTACTCATTAAGTAATCACCTAGTCACATCAGATTCAAGTTATAACTTGCTGATCTCTGGGGGTCCGACCATTAAGGAGCCCCATTGGGATACCTTACTGGTCTCTATGGGTCCGACCATTAGTGACACCCACTGGGATACCTTATTGATCTCTGGGAGTCTGACCATTAGGAACCCCCACCAGGATACCTTACTAATTTCTGGGGGTCCGAACATTAGGGACCCCAACTGGGATACCTTACTGATCTCTGGGGGTCTGACCATTAGGGACCCCACCAGGATACCTTACTGATCTGTGGGGGTCCAACCATTAGGGACCCCTACTGGGACACCTTACTGATCTCTGGGCGTCACACCATTTGGGACCCCCATCAGGATACCTTACTGATCTCTGGTAGTCCGACCATTAGGGACCCCCATTGGGATATCTTATTGATCTCTAGGGGTTTGATCATTAGGGACCCCCATCAGGATACCTTACCGATCTCTAGGGGTCCAACCATTAGGAACCCCCACCGGGATACCTTACTGATCTCTGTTGGTCTGACCATCAGAGACCCCCCACTGGGATACCTTACTGATCTATGAGGATCCAACAGTCAGGGACTACCACTGGGATACCTTACTAATCTCTGGGGGTCCAACCATTAGGGACCCCCACCAGGATACCTTACTGATCTCTGGGGGTCTGACCATCAGAGACCCCCACCAGGATATCTTTCTGATCTCTGCAGGTCTGACCATCAGGGATCTCCACTGGAATAATGAAATGACCCCCAAAAATGGAGTGAGAGTTACGTAGAGTATATTCATCGGTAGGGCTGGTCGGTTAATGTGTCGGGAATCTGGCGATGGTAATGATTAAACAGGAAAATAAAATTATAATTAAAATAACATGTTATCATAAACTTCACACTTCTGGAAGTCAATGTGTTGTCAATGTGGCAGCGGACCAGCTGGATAAGGAGTCGTGTCTGCCACTGAAGAAACAGACGCTCACTCAGCGCCTCTACGTTAGCTCCATCTAAGACGGTGGGCGAAATTCATGTTGCCCATTTAAGAGCATTTCCTTCTTAAATGTGAAAAAATATGAGTCATCTGTGGTCATACAGCTTTTCTCACAGTCTAGAGCTGTAATTGTGTCAAGTTATGTAATTTCCTAGCTGTATCAGCGCTATAATACTGCTCATAAGTACAAGAATATAACTACTATAATACTGCTCCTATGTACAAGAATATAACTACTATAATACTGCTCATAAGTACAAGAATATAACTACTATAATACTGCCCCCTATGTACAAGAATATAACTACTATAATACTGCCCCTATGTACAAGAATATAACTACTATAATACTGCCCCTATATACAAGAATATAACTACTATAATACTGCCCCTATGTACAAGAATATAACTACTATAATACTGCTCAAATGTACAAGAATATAACTACTATAATACTGCCCCCTATGTACAAGAATATAACTGCTATAATACATGTTATTTCTTCCTATTTCTGGTCATGTAATGTTTATTGACACTTTACTATAATTTCTTTTGTTATATTAGGTAACTGCTGACACTTCCCTTATATAATAATAATAATAGTGGCGATATAACACGGCAGTGACCGGCAGTGGATGCTGCGGAGGAAAATCATCTCTGCCCCAAGCAGCTTACAGTGTAATTAGGTTAATGGAAATCAAGCGAGGACAGTAGGTCACAATGAAAAGCCGAATGCAGAGACCGTCACGAGCTGTCACTTCTCTGCAGCCATGTTGGTTATATAGGGATCATGTGAGACCCCTCTAATTAGGGCAACTATACAGGCGCTGGGTGTTAGGTAAAGGGGTTTCCCAGTGAAAACAAGTTACGTCCTATTCATAGAGGATAGGGGATCACTAGGGATCGCTGGTGTCCGATCACAAACATTTATCCCCAATGTTGTGATTTATTGCGGCAGGTCGGACTTAATCTCTGGGGGGCCTCCAAAAAAAGCCGAATGATGTGACCTTCACTAATTGGTCAAGGAAGGTCACCTGATGAGCTCACGACAGTCAGCTATTGGCTTTTCCACCAGTTCCCTAGTTGTATTTCTTCGACTCTCTGGCTGACACTGTGTATGGGGGCACTCCCCAGGATTATGGGGCACTGTGTATGGGGGCACTCCCCAGGATTATGGGGCACTGTTTATGGGGGCACTCCCCAGGATTATGGGGCACTGTTTATGGGGGCACTCCCCAGGATTATGGGGCACTGTGTATGGGGGCACTCCCCAGGATTATGGGGCACTGTTTATGGGGGCACTCCCCAGGATTATGGGGCACTGTGTATGGGGGCACTCCCCAGGATTATGGTACACTGTGGCTGACAGCTCCATGGGCACACTCTATAACTGTCTCTCAATGGGAACCTTTGGGCTGCCCCTGTAATGGGGGCACATTTGGTTCGTAAAGTTTTATGGGTGACATTGTTTATAGGAACAGACTCTTTCTATCACTGATTATGGAGCATTGGCTATCTGACACTCTGTTTATGGGGACTTTGTCTTACGCTGATTACGGGGGACTCTCTGTCCAGCACTGACTATAGGGGACTCTCTGTAAGACACTGCTTGTGGGGGACTATCTGTCCAGCACTGCTTATGTGGGACTCTCTATCAAGCACTACTTATGTGGACTTTTTTTCCAGCACTGCTTATGGGAAACTCTTTGTTCAGCACTGCTCATGGGGAACTCGCTGGATGAGACTGCTTATGGGGGACTCTCGGTCCAACACCGATTATGAGGGACTCTCTGTCCTGCACTGATTATCAGGGACTCTCTGAATGACACTGCTTTTAGGGGGGACTCTCTGGATGACACTTCTTATGGGGGACTCTCTGTCCAGCACTGACTATAGGGGATTCTCTGTAAGACACTGCTTGTGGGGGACTATCTGTCCAGCACTGCTTATGTGGGACTCTCTATCAAGCACTACTTATGTGGACTTTTTTTCCAGCACTGCTTATGGGAAACTCTTTGTTCAGCACTGCTCATGGGGAACTCGCTGGATGACACTGCTTATGGGGGACTCTCGGTCCAACACCGATTATGAGGGACTCTCTGTCCTGCACTGATTATCAGGGACTCTCTGAATGACACTGCTTTTAGGGGGGACTCTCTGGATGACACTTCTTATGGGGGACTCTGTCCAGCACTGCTTATGGGGGACTCTCTGGATGACACTGCTTATGGGAGACTCTGTCCAGCACTGCTTATGGGGGACTCTCTGGATGACACTACTAATGGGGCTCACTGTCCAGCACTGCTTATGGGGGACTCTCTGTATTACACTGCTTATGGGAGACTCTTTCTGGCCACCATTGCTTATGGGGAACTCTCTGTCCAGCTCTGCTTATGATGGACACTATGACACTGATTATGGGGGACTCTGTCCAGCAGTGCTTATGAGGAACACTTTATGACACTGCTTATGGGGGACTCTCTATCCAGCACTGCTTATGAGGAACACTTTATGACACTGCTTATGGGGGACTCTCTATCCAGCACTGCTTATGAGGAACACTTTGTATGACACTGCTTATGGGGCACTCTGGATGATACTGCTTATGGGGCACTCTGGATGATACTGCTTATGGGGCACTCTGAATGATACTGCTTATGGGGCACTCTGGATGATACTGCTTATGGGGCACTCTGGATGATACTGCTTATGGGGCACTCTGGATGATACTGCTTATGCGACACTCTGAATGATACTGCTTATGGGGCACTCTGGATGATACTGCTTATGGGGCACTCTGTATGATACTGCTTATGGGGCACTCTGTATGATACTGCTTATGGGGCACTCTGGATGATACTGCTTATGGGGCACTCTGGATGATACTGCTTATGGGGCACTCTGTATGATACTGCTTATGGGGCACTCTGGATGATACTGCTTATGGGGCACTCTGGATGATACTGCTTATGGGGCACTCTGGATGATACTGCTTATGGGGCACTCTGGATGATACTGCTTATGGGGTACTCTGGATGATACTGCTTATGGGGCACTCTGGATGATACTGCTTATGGGGCACTCTGGATGACACTGCTTATGGGGCACTCTGGATGATACTGCTTATGGGGCACTCTGGATGATACTGCTTATGGGGCACTCTGGATGATACTGCTTATGGGGCATTCTGAATAATACTGCTTATGGGGCACTCTGGATGATACTGCTTATGGGGCACTCTGGATGATACTGCTTATGGGGCACTCTGGATGATACTGCTTATGGGGCACTCTGGATGATACTGCTTATGGGGCACTCTGGATGATACTGCTTATGGGGCACTCTGGATGATACTGCTTATGGGGCACTCTGGATGATACTGCTTATGGGGCACTCTGGATGATACTGCTTATGGGGCACTCTGGATGATACTGCTTATGGGGTACTCTGGATGATACTGCTTATGGGGCACTCTGGATGATACTGCTTATGGGGCACTCTGGGTGATACTGCTTATGGGGCACTCTGGATGATACTGCTTATGGGGCACTCTGGGTGATACTGCTTATGGGGCACTCTGGGTGATACTGCTTATGGGGCACTCTGGGTGATACTGCTTATGGGGCACTCTGGGTGATACTGCTTATGGGGCACTCTGGATGACAGCATTATCCTGCTCTACCTATTCCTAGAAACAAGAAATACTGGAGACTGGTTTGTGTGACTCTTGTATCTGGGCACCGTGTGTCGGCGTCTATAGCTTGTACAGACCGGCTGCATTCACAAATCCGGAGCAGCCGCTCATGAATGATTGTCTATAGACAGACGCACCCGGTGAGGCGCGGATAATTCATATCATTACATAACGAGCGCTGATCACCGCCGCCGGGTCCATTACTGTCAGCTCAATGAGGGGAACTGCCCAAACTAGTGTGCACCTACAAATGTCTGTAATAGGGGCACCGATACTGCCATAGGGAAAGATATGGGGGCACTATGGCTAGCATTGTTATGGGGGCACTATGGCATTAACTGTTATGGGGCACTATACCTGGCACTGTTATGGGGGCACTATGGCTGGCACTATAATTAAGGCACTATGGCTAACACTCTTATGGGGCACTATGGCTGGCACTGTTATGGGGCCACTATGGCATTAACTGTTATGGGGCACTATCCCTGGCACTATTATAGGGGCACTATGGCTAACCCTCTTATGGGGCACTATGGCTGGCACTGTTATGGGGGTGCTATGGCTGACATTGTTATGGGGCACTATGGCTGTCACTGTTATGGGGGGAGTATGGCTGGCACTGTTATGGGAGCACTATGACTTTCACATTTATGGGAGCACTATGGCTGACACTGTTATGGGGACACTATACCTGGCATTGTTTTGGGGGCACTATGGCTGGCACTATAATTGGCACAGCACCATGGCCAACACTGCTATGGGGCCACTATGGCTTGCAGTGTTGTTGGGGCACTATGGCTGGCACTCTTTTGGGGGCACTATGGCTGGCACTGTTATGGAGGTACTATGAGTGGCACTGTTATGGGGGATCTATGGCTGGCACTGTTATGGGGGATCTATGACTGGCACCACTGTTATAGGACACTATGGCTGGCACTGTTATGGGGGCACTATGGCTGGCACTGTTATGGGGGCACTAAGGCTGGCATTGTTATGGAGGCAATACGGCTGGCACTGTTATGGGGGCACTATTGCTGGAACTGTTATGGGGGCATTAATGATGGTACTATTATGGGGCACTATGACTGGCACTGTTATGGGGGCTCTATAGCTGGCACTGTTATGGGGTACTATGGCTGGCATTGTTGTGGGGGCACCATGGCTGGCACTGTTATGGGGGCATTATGGCTTGCAATGTTATGGGGGCACTATGGCTGTCAATGTTATGGGGGCACTATGGCTGGCACTGTTATGGGGGCATTATGGCTTGCAATGTTATGGGGGCACTATGGCTGTCAATGTTATGGGGGCACTATGGCTGGCACTGTAATGGGGGCACTATGGCTGGCACTGTTATGGGGGCACTATGGCTGTCAATGTTATGGGAGCAACAGACAGATACTTTATACATAACAGATTAATATAATAATTCCCACTTTATTTATTCCAGGCCATTATTATTATTATTACTTTCCCCCTAATTAGAGAGGCTATTGTTACTTCACTCCATTTTCATTCATAATTACTGTTGTATCCCTTTAAATGAAGATGTCATTACACTCGGCAATTTCCGGAATATTTCGTCACCTTTCGTCAATGATTCCTTCTCGGCTATTGCTTTGAGGCTGGCGAATGACCACGCCCCCCAGTGTACGACTTCCTGGTCCAATCAGAATGCAGGAACTAGGGCAGAGTGTGTGTGTGTATGTGCCGGGAGGGGGGTAAGTTGGCACATGCGCAGTGCGGCCCTCCCCCGCTCCGTGCTGTGTGTGTGATGTCTGGGCTGGAGAGTGGATTTTAAAGATGGCCGGAGCGGCTCCCGTCTACTGTGTCTGCCGGCAGCCGTACGATGTGAGCCGGTTCATGATCGAATGCGACATCTGCAAGGACTGGTTCCACAGCAGGTGAGGGGGCGCCGGTGCGGCCGTGGGGGGCAGCTGGGGGCTGAGGCTGCGGGGGTCCGGGGGCACGGCTGGGACAGGGAGGCTAATAACAATAAGGTGGTCTCCGAGGGGCTGAGAAGTCAGGGCCCAGGCTGGCACCCCTCCTAACGTGGGCACCAACTGCGCTGGGAGTACCAGATCTGGGGGATCCTGACCCGAGAATACCCGAAACTGTGCGACCCCCGACTAAAAGTGTCACTGTGTCTCTGGCTGCAGTGGTGCCCCCCAAAAGTAGTAACATGCCTGGTATACAGGTGCCCCCAAAAGTAGAGGCGAGCGCAGGTCGTCCCCCAAGTGATGACAGTTGCTTTCTAAAGTGTAACCCATGCCTATGTTATAGCAGACCCCCCAACACTATAGCGGAAAGTGACTGACACCCCCCACATTGTAAAATGTGCTCATGCCTATGCTATAGCAGACCTCCAAAAAAGTGACGTCACTGGCAGAGACTAGCGGCATGCCTATGTTATACCAGAGACTAGCGGCATGCCTATGTTATACCAGAGACTAGCGGCATGCCTATGTTATACCAGAGACTAGCGGCATGCCTATGTTATACCAGAGACTAGCGGCGTGCCTATGTTATACCAGAGACTAGCGGCGTGCCTATGTTATACCAGAGACTAGCGGCGTGCCTATGTTATACCAGAGACTAGCGGCATGCCTATGTTATACCAGAGACTAGCGGCATGCCTATGTTATACCAGAGACTAGCGGCACGCCTATGTTATACCAGAGACTAGCGGCACGCCTATGTTATACCAGAGACTAGCGGCACGCCTATGTTATACCAGAGACTAGCGGCACGCCTATGTTATACCAGAGACTAGCGGCACGCCTATGTTATACCAGAGACTAGCGGCACGCCTATGTTATACCAGAGACTAGCGGCACGCCTATGTTATACCAGAGACTAGCGGCACGCCTATGTTATACCAGAGACTAGCGGCACGCCTATGTTATACCAGAGACTAGCGGCACGCCTATGTTATACCAGAGACTAGCGGCACGCCTATGTTATACCAGAGACTAGCGGCACGCCTATGTTATACCAGAGACTAGCGGCACGCCTATGTTATACCAGAGACTAGCGGCACGCCTATGTTATACCAGACACTAGGGGCACGCCTATGTTATACCAGAGACTAGGGGCACGCCTATGTTATACCAGAGACTAGCGGCACGCCTATGTTATACCAGAGACTAGCGGCATGCCTATGTTATACCAGAGACTTGCGGCATGCCTATGTTATACCAGAGACTTGCGGCATGCCTATGTTATACCAGAGACTTGCGGCATGCCTATGTTATACCAGAGACTTGCGGCATGCCTATGTTATACCAGAGACTAGCGGCATGCCTATGTTATACCAGAGACTAGCGGCGTGCCTATGTTATATAGGCCTCCAAAGACTAGCCATGTGCCTATGTTGTGGTGGCCTCTAAATGCTAGCCATGTGCCTATGTTGTGGTGGCCACTAAATGCTAGCCATGCGCCTATGTTGTGGTGGCCTCTAAATGCTAGCCATGCGCCTATGTTGTGGTGGCCACTAAATGCTAGCCATGCGCCTATGTTGTGGTGGCCACTAAATGCTAGCCATGCGCCTATGTTGTGGTGGCCACTAAATGCTAGCCATGCGCCTATGTTGTGGTGGCCACTAAATGCTAGCCATGTGCTTATGTTGTGGTGGCCACTAAATGCTAGCCATGTGCCTATGTTGTGGTGGCCTCTAAATGCTAGCCATGTGCCTATGTTGTGGTGGCCACTAAATGCTAGCCATGTGCCTATGTTGTGGTGGCCACTAAATGCTAGCCATGTGCCTATGTTGTGGTGGCCACTAAATGCTAGCCATGTGCCTATGTTGTGGTGGCCACTAAATGCTAGCCATGTGCCTATGTTGTGGTGGCCACTAAATGCTAGCCATGTGCTTATGTTGTGGTGGCCACTAAATGCTAGCCATGTGCCTATGTTGTGGTGGCCACTAAATGCTAGCCATGTGCTTATGTTGTGGTGGCCACTAAATGCTAGCCATGTGCCTATGTTGTGGTGGCCACTAAATGCTAGCCATGTGCCTATGTTGTGGTGGCCACTAAATGCTAGCCATGTGCCTATGTTGTGGTGGCCACTAAATGCTAGCCATGTGCCTATGTTGTGGTGGCCACTAAATGCTAGCCATGTGCTTATGTTGTGGTGGCCACTAAATGCTAGCCATGTGCCTATGTTGTGGTGGCCACTAAATGCTAGCCATGTGCTTATGTTGTGGTGGCCACTAAATGCTAGCCATGTGCCTATGTTGTGGTGGCCACTAAATGCTAGCCATGTGCCTATGTTGTGGTGGCCACTAAATGCTAGCCATGTGCCTATGTTGTGGTGGCCACTAAATGCTAGCCATGTGCCTATGTTGTGGTGGCCACTAAATGCTAGCCATGTGCCTATGTTGTGGTGGCCACTAAATGCTAGCCATGTGCTTATGTTGTGGTGGCCACTAAATGCTAGCCATGTGCTTATGTTGTGGTGGCCACTAAATGCTAGCCATGTGCTTATGATGTGGTGGCCTCCAAAGACTAGCCATGTGCCTATGTTGTGGTGGCCTCCAAAGACTAGCCATGTGCCTATGTTGTAGGTACCCATTTCCTCTTCCTAGAAATTAAAAAAAAACACAAGTTGCTTTGTAAAGTATGGTCATGCCTATGTTATAGCAGCTTCATGCATAGTTTCTACCAGCCACCAAGACTAATGACATGCCTATGTTATAGCACGTTGCCCCCCACCTCTCCCCAACGCACTCACAAAAGGGACAACCTTACTTTATCGTTGACACCCCCACAAGTTTCTTTCCAAAGTATGACCATGCCTATGTTATAGCAGCCACCACCCCCTAAAATAACTTGACTAGTGACTTGCCTATGTTAAAGCAGCCGCTGCCACAAATAACGTTTGCTTATCATCTTTCCAACATGTTGTGATGTACGTTGACCCCAAACGTCCCCTCCTTAAGTATGGCCGGGCCTATATTCTAGCATTTTGGTTTATTGGTTATCCTTGAGTTATACCAGCCCCCAGGACTAGTCCCATGCCTGCGTTATATCAGCTCTCCAAAACATTTCTAAATTATACCAGCCCCTCGATGCCTATGTTATAGCAGTCTCCAGAGCATCACATCCAGTTTATTGCTTATAAATCAGTTATACCAGTCCCTTTATGCCTATGTTATAGCAGCTCCCCTACACATTCTTTGGTTTATTGTTTATACCAGCCCCTCTATGCCTATGTTATAGCAGTTTTTAAAGCATCATGTCTGGTGTATTGGTTTTAAATACATTTTACCAGTCTCATTATGCCCATGTTATAGCAGTTTCTCAAAACATTACTGGTTTATTGTTTATAGAATATACCAGCCCCTTTATGCCTATGTTATAGCACTTCCCATTACTTTGCTGGTTTATATAATATACCAGCCCCTTTATGCTTATGTTATAGCAGCTCCACAAAACATTGCTGGTTTATAGATTATACCAGCCCCTTTATGCCTATGTTAGAGCAGTTTTCCAAGCATTACATCCACTTTGTTTACAAATAGATTATACCAGGCCCTTCATGCCTATGTTATAGCAGCTTCCCAAAACATAGCTGGTTTATAGCTTATTCCAGCCCCATTATGCCTATGTTATAGCAGCTTCCCAAAAAGATTGCTTGTTTTATTGTCTATAGCTTATTCTAGCCCCTTTATGCTTATGTTATAGCAGCTCCCCATAACATTGCTGGTTTATAGATTATACCAGCGCCTTTATGCCTATGTTAGAGCAGTTTTCAAAGCATCACATCCACTTTTATAGATTTATACCGGGCCCTCCATGCCTATGTTATAGCAGCACCCCCAAAACATTTGTCTCGGCTTTACCGTTTATAAATATAGGCATAGAGGGTTTGATATAATCTATTTATAAACAATAAACCAGACAATGTTTTGGGGTGCTGCTTTAACATAGGCATGGAGGGGCTGGTATAATCTAAGCATAACTAAAAATTGGACTTTGATGCTTTGGAGACTGCTATAACATAGGTATAAAGGGTCTGATATAATCTGTTATAGCAGTCTCCAAAGCATCAAAGTCCAATTTTTAGTTATGCTTAGATTATACCAGCCCCTCCATGCCTATGTTAAAGCAGCACCCCAAAACATTGTCTGGTTTATTGTTGATAAATAGGTATAGAGGGGTCTGATAGATTATATTAGACCCTCTATATCTATTTATAAACAATAAACCAATTTTGGGGTGCTGCTTTAACATAGGCATGGAGGGGCTGGTATAATCTATGCATTACTAAATTTGGACTTTGATGCTTTGGAGACCGCTATAACATAGGCATAAAGGGTCTGATATAATCTATTTTTATAAACAATAAACCAGAGACAATATTTCGAGCAGCTGCTACAACATAGGCATGGAGGGGCTGCTGTACGCTATGCATCATCAAGAAACTGGACGTCATGCTTTGTTATATATACAGTATATATTGGCTCTAACATAGGTATCTTGAGAGGTTGATATGGCACATGGACAGCCAGTGTACTAGGGATCATGCGTTTGGGGGACTGCTTTAACATAGGCATGGAGGGGCTGGTATAATCTGGATTATCAGACCCTCTATGCCTATGTTATAGCGGTCTCCAAAGCATCAAAGACCAATTTTAGTAATGCATAGATTATACCAGCCCCTCCATGCCTATGTTAAAGCAGCTCCCCAAACGCATGATCCCTAGGTTACTAGCTCTCCATGTGTTCTATCAACCTGTCAAGATACCTATGTTAGAGCAGCTTCCCCCCCCCAAAAAAAAAAAAATAAATATATATATATAAGTATGATCCCTAGGTTACTGGCTGTCCATTTGCTCTAGCAACCTGTCAAGATACCTATGTTAGAGCAGCCCCCCCAAACTCAATATGTATAACTATATATTAGCCATAGTGTCTAGAAAATAAGTGCCCCCCCTTTCAAAGTGATGGTTTTATAACCCAGCTGGTATAACCTGGGTATACAGATGTGACGAGGACGGGGACGGGAAGGGAGGGGGGGTGTAATCCGGGGTCTGCCGTTAATGACCTGTCTAGAAGTTGTGTTGGAGGCAGCGTGGGCTCCGCTATAACATGGGCTTTGTGACCTTTCTTCTCAGTCATGTTGTGATGATGGCTGTGATATCAGGCGTCTGATCTCCGCAGACAATGCCCGGTAATACCGCACATTAGCAGTGCCCTTATTAGATCCCGGTGCCTTTTGTTCCCCCGTTACCTAATAACCGGTGATGGTGGGATCCTGTGGGCACGGAAATGACAGGAGGGAACTTCGTGGACCCCAATCATTAGGGACAGGAGTGCGGATCAGACATGTGGGGGGTGAGATGTGGGGGGTGTAATTATTTATATGTAAGGATTGTGGTCATTTAAACAAAGGCAGTAGTTAATGCTCGGTCCCCGGTGTCCCCCATACAGGTTTTCCCTAAGTTATAGCAGCAGTTTTCTCTTTTTTTTCTTATTGTGTGGCTTGTTTTGCTCTGCTCTGGTCTCAGCTTTGTTTTCAGGCATCAGCCGGGGGAGGAGGGAGGCTGTGATTGTGAGGGGAGCCGCCGCTGACTGACAGCATGGCTGCTGCGAGGACATTTAAATCCTCCCTTTTAAACAAAACAAGAGAGCTCTCCGTTGCCCCCGGTGGCCGCAGTCGTGAATCGCACCCTGGTGTGACAATGCTGCTGTTCCGGGTGATGTTTGGCTGCGGTCCGGGGCCTATTGTGCACGAGAAGAATGTCACTTTTTGTAATAAAGGGACCGGATTTATCCTCTTTTTCTTTTTTTTTTTTTAGTTGCCTGATCCTGATTGGCTGTTTCAGGTTTTGACTTTTGTGGGGGACCTAAATGAGTGGGGTTTGTAGATGATAGGGTTGTCCTGTTAACGTTTGTCTTCTATCCACAGAATAGATGTTGACTATATGATTGCCGGGGGTCCCAGAGTCCTCTGTGTGATGGAACTGTACTGAGCATGTGCGACCACCGCTCCTATAACAGTGGTTGCACATGCTCACGACTTCTCCATTCGTACAGGGACTGTCGCCTTCGCTCTTGGGATCAGTCAGATTTCCAGTGATCGTACATTTGTGACGTGCCTTGTGGAGAGGTGATAGAAGATGTTTTTGGTTTAACATGTTTTTGGGACACTTCTTGTAGGAGATAAACATTTTGACAGGTGCCGGTGCGTTTCACGGGAACCTTGGCGGCAGCTGTCTCACCTTCCTGGGGCTCTGGCTGGTTTTTCTCCCGGGACCTTGGCAAAGGTAACTGCATCGTCCCTGGAGGGGGTCTAATCCTTGCCAGGGAGCCGGCACTTCTCACTCCCCGTGCGTGGGGAACCTTTGCTAGGGGACCAACGTGTCTCACTCCCAGTGGCTGGGGAACCCTTGTCAGGGGGCCGGAGCTTCTCACTCCCCGTAGGTGGGGAGCCCTTGTTAGGGGGGCCGGACCTTCTGTCTCTCCCTGTGATAGGGAACCTTTGTAAGAGTGGGGTGACGTCTCTCACTTCCCATAGGTTGGGAAACCTATCCAGGGGGGCCGGTGCTTCTCACTCCCCATGTGTAGGAAACCTTTGCCAGGGGACCAACGCGTCTCACTCCCTATGAGTGGGGAACCCTTGCCAGGGGCCGGCAATTCTCACTCCCCTTGGATGGGGAACCTTTTTCAGGGCACCAACGTCTTTCACGGCCCATGGGTGGGGAACCCTTTCCAGGGGCTGGCACTTCTCACTGCCAATAGGTGGGGAACTCTTGCCAGGGGCCCGGCGCTTCTCGCTCCCCGTGGATGGGGAACTCTTTCCAAGGAGCCTACGCTTCTCACTCCCCGTGGGTGGAGAGCCCTTGCCAGGGGGCCTGCGCCTCTCACTCCCTGTGGGTGGGGAATCCTTGCCAGGGGGCCGGCGCTTCTACCTCTTTATGGGTGGAGAACCCTTGTCCGGAACCGGTGCATCCCTCCCTTTGGTTAGGGGAATGGTGCCTCTATCCCTATGGGTAGCCCTGGCAAGGGAGGTGATTCCTCTCACTACCCATTGATGGGAAACACTTGCAGGAAGGGCAACGCCTCGGTCTTTGTGGGGAGCCCTTGCCAGGGGGATGGCGCCTCTCCCCACTGGTGGGGAACCCTTCACAGGGGCCTGGTGCCTCTGTCTCTGTGGATAGCCCTTGCCATGGAGTGGCACCTCTCTCTCCTCGAGGGTGCAGACCCTCAGCCTGGTTACGTTTTGTGTTACCGGCTCTTGGTCCGGTCTTGTCTGTCGTCACCCGTCTTCTCTGGTACTGCACCTCCCATCCGGCGCCCCCGTTTTCCGTTCTGTAGATATTGTAATGTATTCCCCCATGATTGAGCCGCCGGCGGTGCAGTGATCGGCGTGCGCTCCGGGGCTTTGACAGCAGAACCGCTCTGCTGTGACGGGAAGCTCCTCATCCTTTCAGATGTGATATTGACTCCGCTCGCGCTCGCTGACGGAGGCCGCGCCGCTGATTTAGGACTGAAAAGTGGATTTTGATGATAATGCTTTGTGGTGCGTGCAGGGGGCGCCGGCGATACCGGTGATGGATGGCTGCACTAGATTGGGCCCCCCCGGCCTGTAATTCATGGCTTCCTAATGTTCTTTATTCTATTTGTTTTTCTCATCATGGCAGAAAGCATCTTTTGGGAAGTTTTTGAAAGTTTTGGCCTGGTTTGTGGCGATATATGGGGCTGACGGATGTCCTCGCTGGCCTTAAATGAGGACCCACTAATCCGATGATCAACGGGTGTCCGGCAGGTTAATCCCCCCCCCCCCCCCCCCCACGATCAGCCGAGAAGCTGCAGGACGTTGCCCATGGCCTCCGACAGTCTCCTAACGTCTTCTTCCAACAGGGAGCGTCACATGAGCAGAGCAACCAATAAGTGACCACCGGCTGCAGCAGCGCTACTACGTCTGAGCCTGAAGAGACCGTCTCCAAGCTCAGACGGAACATTACTGCAGCTAGTTAGTGGCGAGGGGAGGAGACTGGCGGGGGACGGTGGGCAGGGGCGCGAGGAGAGGAGACTGGCAGGGGACGTGAGTAGGGGCGCGAGGAGAGGAGACTGGCGGGGGACGTGAGTAGGGGCGCGAGGAGAGGAGACTGGCGGAGGACGTGAGTAGGGGCGCGAGGAGAGGAGACTGGCGGGGGACATGAGAAGGGGCGCGAGGAGAGGAGACTGGCGGAGGACGTGAGTAGGGGCGCGCGGAGAGGAGACTGGCGGGGGACGGGAGCAGGGTCGCGAGGAGAGGAGACTGGCGGGGGAAAGTGGGCAGGGGCGCGAGGAGAGGAGACTGGCGGAGGACGTGAGTATTAGCGCCAGGAGAGGAGACTGGCGGAGGACGTGAGTATTAGCGCCAGGAGAGGAGACTGGCGGAGGACGTGAGTATTAGCGCCAGGAGAGGAGACTGGCGGAGGACGTGAGTATTAGCGCGAGAAGAGGAGACTGGAGGAGGACATAAGTAGGAGCGCGAGGAGAGGAGACTGGTGGGAGACAGTGGGCAGGGGCACGAGGAGAGGAGACTGGCGGGGGACGGGAGCAGGGTCGCGAGGAGAGGAGACTGGCGGGGGAAAGTGGGCAGGGGCGCGAGGAGGAGGAGACTGGCGGGGGACGGTGGGCAGAGGCGCGAGGAGTGGAGACTGGCGGGGGACGGTGTGCAGAGGCGCGAGAAGAGGAGACTGGCGGGGGGGGGGGGTGGTGGTGGTCAGAGGCGCCATGAGAGGAGATTGGCGGGGGACGGTGGGCAGGGGTGCGATGTGAGGAGACTGGCGAGGGGCAGTGGCTCAATGAGAGGAGACTGATGGGGGATATGAGAAGAGGTGTGAGGAGACTGGCGGGGGATGAGGGGCCGGGTCACGATGTGAGGAGACTAGTGGGGGATATGAGTAGGGGCGCGAGGAGAGAAGACTTGCGGGAGATGTGGGCAGGGGAATGAGGAGAAAAAACTGGTGAGGGACGTGAATAGGGGTGCGAGGAGAGGAGACTGGTTGGGGCTGTGGGCAGGGGTGCGAGGAGAGCAGACTAATGGGGAATGCAGGCAGCAGCAATGGAAGCGGAGACTGACGGGTGCCAGGAGAAGAGACTGACGGTGGGTGCGGGCACAGGCGCCTGGAGAGGAGACTTAACAGGGGATGTGGCCAGGCTGGTTGGGGACGCGGGCTACTAACTAGTTGTTTGTTTGTTTTTTTGGTTTTTTGTTAAAGAAATGTGTCAGATATTCCTTTAAATCTTTTCTGGGGACTCTTCTCGGGCCTCAGAGGCCAGATTTTTCTCTCCTCATCCTCCTCACTAGTGTCTGGTTGTAAGACAACTGACTGCAGCAGGAGCCTCTCCCCTTTTTTTCCTGAATGCAGAAGATATTCAATATTGATGTAACCAAGAAACGTGACACAGACGTGACAGAAAAGACACCTCTAATTTATCCTCCTTTCCCCCGCCCTCCCCCCGATGCACCCTGAGCGCCTGTTTTTGGGCCCGGCAGTCGCCCCGGGTATCCGGGAAGGTATTGTAATCGTCGTTTTGTGTGTTGAAAAGATAAAGGATTTCCTTTGATGTTGCAGAAGGGGATAATCCATCATCAATGGATCCGCAGAATTACAGGCGCTCTCCATTGTCCGCACAGCCGCTGAATTTGGTGCGGATCGTCCTTTGGCTGCGATAAGTTTCAGCCAATTAAAACCTCGCAATTAAGATGCCACAAAGTACCTAAAAGATTGTCATGAAAAGGATCCGCTGCTCCAGAAACAGCGCTTATAATCTGCTCCTAATGTGATTATACCGGACTCACTAATACTTTATTTACAAATCCGCCCCCGTCTTCATAGATCGGGGGGCTGGAGCGCGATATGAGTGAGTGTCCTATATATGAGGGCTGTGTATACAGGGGATGGCGGACGGGATCATAGCAGTGCCTAAGTCAGAACCCTCCACTGTCATGGCCAATGTATCCTGTATTATACTCCAGAGCTGCACTCACTATTCTGCTGGTGCAGTCACCGGATCAGTAATGTATGTACAGAGTGACTGCACCAGCAGAATAGTGAGTGCAGCTCTGGAGTATAATACAGGATGTAACTCAGGATCAGTAATGTAATGTATGTACAGAGTGACTGCACCAGCAGAGTAGTGAGTGCAGCTCTGGAGTATAATACAGGATGTAACTCAGGATCAGTAATGTAATGTATGTACAGAGTGACTGCACCAGCAGAGTAGTGAGTGCAGCTCTGGAGTATAATACAGGAGGTAACTCTGTGTACATACATTACTGATCCTGAGTTACATCCTGTATTATATTCCAGAGCTGCACTCACTATTCTGCTGATGTAGTCACTGTGCACATACATTACATTACTGATCCTGAGTTACCTCTTGTATTATACTCCAGAGCTGCACTCACTATTCTGCTGGTGCAGTCACTATGTACATACATTACATTACTGATCCTGAGTTACCTCCTGTATTATACTCCAGAGCTGCACTCACTATTCTGTTGGTGCAGTCACTGTGTACATACATTACATTACTGATCCTGAGTTACCTCCTGTATTATACCCCAGAGCTGCACTCACTATTCTGCTGGTGCAGTCACTGTGTACACACATTACATTACTGATCCTGAGTTACCTCTTGTATTATACTCCAGAGCTGCACTCACTATTCTGCTGGTGCAGTCACTATGTACATACATTACATTACTGATCCTGAGTTACCTCCTGTATTATACTCCAGAGCTGCACTCACTATTCTGCTGGTGCAGTCACTGTGTACATACATTACATTACTGATCCTGAGTTACCTCCTGTATTATACCCCAGAGCTGCACTCACTATTCTGCTGGTGCAGTCACTGTGTACATACATTACATTACTGATCCTGAGTTACCTCCTGTATTATACTCCAGAGCTGCACTCACTATTCTGCTGGGGCAGTCACTGTGTACATACATTACATTACTAATCCTGAGTTACTCCCGGTATTATACGCCAGAGCTGCACTCACTATTCTGCTGGGGCAGTCACTGTGTACATACATTACATTACTGATCCTGGGTTACCTCCTGTATTATACTCCAGAGCTGCACTCACTATTCTGCTGGTGCAGTCACTGTGTACATACATTACATTACTAATCCTGAGTTACTCCCGGTATTATACGCCAGAGCTGCACTCACTATTCTACTTTAGAGTTCCTATATGCTTCCTGTTTCCAATGGCAACTGACAGAATTGTGATTGCAGCTCTGGGATATTCTGATCATTACTTCAGGTGCATAGGATTTGTATCTTAGCAAATGGGATTTTTTTGAAAATAGAAAAGGGATTTGGTCGTCGTCTTTTGGGCAGTAACTTGCTGTTTAGCTGCGGGTGGATTGGAGCTGGAGTGTGGATCCCCCGGTGGTGATGCTAATCAGTGGGTCTCATGTGCGGCGGGTGCCGTGTGTGTACCCGCATTGATTGTCTGCGTGAACGCCACTTGGAATGAATTGCTGTGTAAATATTTAGCGCTCTCGCGGTGTAGCGTCGCTCCGCTCTTACATAATGTCCCACCTGCTGCCTCGGATTTTATTTCCCCCCTCTGCAGATCTGTAATGAGCCTTTCTCGTTAGCGATTTTTTTTTTTTCTTCCCTCTTAATCGTCATTTGCTTAAGCGAGTGTCTAATTTCCGTTGATTGGTGTCGGGATTCAAGTGCGGAATCATTTGGAAACGTTTCGATACACGGGGCAAGTAATAAGGAGCCGTAATGACTCCCGGCCCATCTGGCGTCTGGGACCGTTCCCAGCGCTGTGCATAGCCAGTTACTGGCCGGGACCCCGGCAGTGAGACATATATATACTGGACATTTGCTTAATTTCTCTCTTTTTCTAAATTTTTGGAATTGGAGGCCCAGGCGAGAAGCCGGGCTCTTGTGCCTAAAGGTGGCCCATTTGGCTACCAACTTTGTGTTTCAGCTCCTGCGTCTCTCGGCCGATCGTTCATGAGCTCAGACAACTCTGGTTAGAAGCTTATCTCTTGTGAGAAGGGAAAAAATAATGATCAAGCATGTTGATATTCGACATGCCCAATCTTTTTTTTTTTTTCCTCCCCCTTTCCAAGATGTCTGGCATCACTTGTATGCCCCTCCGTAATGAATCGGGAGAAAAAGTCATGCCCTTGAGCCTTTACATGACCACTTTATAGATGTGGCCTCCTTTACTTGAGATTGGGCATGTTGGATCTCTGCATGCCCAATCCCTTCTTCTTGCCAGAGATCCCCCCTGTAAGGGACTTTTGCTGGATTTACGCATGGTCTTTTCCATATAATGCCATCAGTAGTTGCTCAATGGCCTGTTTTAGACCGGTTGAACGCATTTCCACATAACACAATGTCTCCGGCACTGTTGAGAATGATAATTTATAGTTGAGCCTAAAAATTATTTCACTCGACGCAGAAGCTTTTTGCTTGTTCGTCGGGTAATAGGCAGATTGTATAGATGGGACGATCATTTATTGTCAGGAATTGTTATTACACCTTTATTCTCCTTTTCCCAACAACAAATGATTAGTGATGAGCGGGCACTACCATGCTCGGGTGCTCAGTACTAGTAACTAGTGATGAGCGGGCACTACCATGCTCGGGTGCTCAGTACTGGTAACTAGTGATGAGCGGGCACTACCATGCTCAGGTGCTCAGTACTGGTAACTAGTGATGAGCGGGCACTACCATGCTCGGGTGCTCAGTACTTGTAACTAGTGATGAGCGGGCACTACCATGCTCGGGTGCTCTGTACTGGTAACTAGTGGTGAGCGGGCACTACCATGCTCGGGTGCTCAGTACTCGTAACTAGTGATGAGCGGGCACTACTATGCTCGGGTGCTCAGTACTTGTAACTAGTGATGAGTGGGCACTACCATGCTCGGGTGCTCTGTACTGGTAACTAGTGATGAGCGGGCACTACCATGCTCGGGTGCTCAGTACTCGTAACTAGTGATGAGCGGGCACTACCATGCTCGGGTGCTCAGTACTCGTAACTAGTGATGAGCGGGCACTACCATGCTCGGGTGCTCAGTACTGGTAACTAGTGATGAGCAGACTCTACCATGCTCAGGTGCTCAGTACTTGTAACTAGTGATGAGCGGGCACTACCATGCTCAGATGCTCAGTACTGGTAACTAGTGATGAGCGGGCACTACCATGCTCGGGTGCTATGTACTCGTAACTAGTGATGAGCGAGCACTACCATGCTCAGGTGCTTAGTACTTGTAACTAGTGATGAGCGAGCACTACCATGCTCGGGTGCTTAGTACTTGTAACTAGTGATGAGCGGGCACTACCATGCTCAGGTGCTCGGTACTCGTAACTAGTGATGAGGGTGCACTACCATGCTCGGGTGCTCAGTACTCGTAACTAGTGATGAGCGGGCACTACCATGCTCAGGTGCTTAGTACTTGTAACTAGTGATGAGGGGGCACTACCATGCTCGGGTGCTCGGTACTCGTAACTAGTGATGAGCGGGCACTACCATGCTCGGGTGCTCTGTACTCGTAACTAGTGATGAGCGGGCACTACCATGCTCGGGTGCTCGGTACTCGTAACTAGTGATGAGGGTGCACTACCATGCTCGGGTGCTGTTTATTCATTAAGAGCAGTTGGAGGGGCGCAACATGAGCATCCGTGTATAATAATGAAAGTCAATGGGGAACTTGAGCATTTTTCTGGGAAATCTGCCATAAAAATGCTTGCGTCCCACATTGACTTCCATTATACTTGGGCACATGAGTTGGGCCCATTTGAGAATCCATCTCCTACAGAGCACCCGAGCATAGTAGTGCCCGCTCATCACTAGTTACGAGTACTGAGCACCCGAGCATGGTAGTGCCCGCTCATCACTAGTTACGAGTACTGAGCACCCGAGCATGGTAGTGCCCGCTCATCACTAGTTACGAGTACTGAGCACCCGAGCATGGTAGTGCCCGCTCATCACTAGTTACGAGTACTGAGCACCCGAGCATGGTAGTGCCCGCTCATCACTAGTTACGAGTACTGAGCACCCGAGCATGGTAGTGCCCGCTCATCACTAGTTACGAGTACTGAGCACCCGAGCATGGTAGTGCCCGCTCATCACTAGTTACGAGTACTGAGCACCCGAGCATGGTAGTGCCCGCTCATCACTAGTTACGAGTACTGAGTACCCGAGCATGGTAGTGCCCGCTCATCACTAGTTACGAGTACTGAGCACCTGAGCATGGTAGTGCTCGCTCATCACTAGTTACAAGGACAGACCATGCTCGGGTGGAGCATGATAGTGCCCTATCATCACCAGAAATGATACCTGACCCTTGAGGGATGTGATGGGAAGACTAGCTGGCATCTGGCCTACATCTATCAAAGGCAGTGACCACACAGCGGGCATGCTGGGAGTTGTAGTTTCTCAACAGCTAGAGAAGCTGCAGGTTGGAGACCACTGATTGAAGATGCTTGGCCTCCTTAATTTGTGGATTGAGTAATAAGGAATAGACCCGATTGACTCCATGTAGGCCCACAGGAAGGTCCTCGGCCATTCTTATGTGCCAGTCCAACCTTTCCGAGAAATCGGCACCTTCTGCAGGAGTCGGTCGTTTGATTTCCAACCCTAAAAAGGTCTTCTCTTCACCTTGGCTGGCGATGGAGGAGGAACAAGCGGGCCGAGTTGTTGTGGAGCCGGAGTTCTTGAGTAATGTTTTACCTCAGGATCTCCGTACGACGAGTGAAGACGTCTGGTCCCGGTGGCTCTCGGAGTGGCAGCTTCTGTGCGGAGATAGCAGGTGCACATGGAACTTGTGCTCGAGGACCGGTCTGGGATTGTTTCCTGCCGTCCTCACGAGCTGTTTGGCTTCAGAGCTCCGAACAGATTAGATTGTTCCACTTCACAGTCCCTTGTGGAAACCATTGTCTAGCAGTGGACGTGAGCCGGACGGGGACAGGACAGCGCGTACTTGGCGATTCACGGCCGACGCTTCAGGTCTGATTTCCAGGTTTGTTTTTTTTTCCTTCTTGGTCAAGGTATGTTGTATTGGCACCGATCCCAGTTGCGATGAGGGGGGCTATATCCCCTCCTGATAGCAGCAGCTCCGGGTTTGGCCTCTCAAGTACCTCGCAATGCGTTGACTAAGCAATTTGTTTTTATTTTAGATTCAATATCCCGTCGGAAATTTCAGAGCAAAGAGAAGAAAAATATACTAAAATTTTTTAAAAATTATTTGTTAAAAATTTTACCCAAATTTTCATTTTTTTCTTCGTTTTTATTATTTCTTTGTAGATCAATTTATTTATCTAATGCTCCTTACAGACCGAGCTTTCTGTACGTTACTACTTTACGTCTCATCAATAAGAAATTACTAAAATTTTTCAAAAATTATTTGAAATGGTTTCTTTAAAAGTTGCCAAAATTTTCAATTTTTTTTTCTTTACCCTTTTAATTTAGTTTATATTATTATTAGTGCTCTGTAGCTCGATTTATTGATCACATTTTTTTTTTACATGCCGTATCAGAGAAAGAAAAGAGAAAATTACTAACATTTTTCAAACATTTAAAATAGTTTTTGTTTAAAATTTACCAAAATTTTCCATTTTTCTTTACCCTTTTTAATTTAGTTATTATTATTATTGCGCTGTAGCTTGATTTATATATAGAATCTTCTTTCCATGCTGTCAGAGAAAAAAGAAAAAAAATGTAACATTTTTCAAACATTATTTAAAATAGTTTGTTTAAAATTTTACCAAAATTTTTTTTTTTTTAACCTTAGTTTTTTCTATTTTTTTACGTTTTGCTTGCTCTGTGGGTCGATTTTATCGATTGAGTCCGCCTTACCCAGACTGAGCTTTCTGTACGTTGCTTCCTTACAGGTCTGATTTCACTTGGCTCTAACAAACACGAGACTTTGCGGCTTTTAACCCCTCTGCTCCACGCGGCCAATCGGCCTGTAATATAATCCTTCATGCTTTCTTTTCTACGTAGCGTTTCGGCACCTCAGGGGGAAAACACGGCACATTTGGCTGAGGCTAGGGCCTGGCTTAAATATTTTTTTTTTCTCACACCCCCTGAATATATAGTTCTGGTATAAAACAACACACCTGGCGTGCAGTTGCGCGGTAGCACGGAGTGTGTAGACCCTTCTCAAATTTTTTTTTTTTTCCTCGTGTCCTCATGTGAACTTGACTTGTATGTGATGGTTTTAGTTTAGTACTCCGTCTGTCTGTGTGTTTATGTATATATTATACTTCATTTCATTATATTTTATCATATATATATATATATATTTATTTTAGTTTGGGTTTTTTTATACTTTTTTTTATATACTTTATTATACCTTATTTTATACTTTAATTTTATATTTCTATTTTATACTTTTATACTTTTTTTTTTTTTTTCTTATACGTTTATACTTTTTGCACTTTTTTGTTTTAGACCCTTTTTTTTTAGACCCTTTTTTTAGACCCTTTTTTTTTAGACCCTTTTTTTAGACCCTTTTTTTTTAGACCCTTTTTTTAGACCCTTTTTTTTTTAGACCCTTTTTTAGACCCTTTTTTAGACCCTTTTTTTAGACCCTTTTTTTAGACCCTTTTTTTAGACCCTTTTTTTAGACCCTTTTTTTAGACCCTTTTTTTAGACCCTTTTTTTAGACCCTTTTTTTAGACCCTTTTTTTAGACCCTTTTTTTAGACCCTTTTTTTAGACCCTTTTTTTAGACCCTTTTTTTAGACCCTTTTTTTAGACCCTTTTTTTAGACCCTTTTTTTAGACCCTTTTTTTAGACCCTTTTATAGACCCTTTAATAGACCCTTTTTTTAGACCCTTTTTTTTTAGACCCTTTTTTTTAGACCCTTTTTTTTAGACCCTTTTTTTTTAGACCCTTTTTTTTTAGACCCTTTTTTTTTTAGACCCTTTTTTTTTAGACCCTTTTTTTTTAGACCCTTTTTTTTAGACCCTTTTTTTTTTAGACCCCCCTTTTTTATACCTTTTATGCAAAGAGATTAAAAATTGCTCAATGTCTTCAGGGGTCATTGATGCTTTAGGTTCAGCCCATTGAGCCCCCGTGGATTGATATACACATATTACCGGCAGCGCATTAATTGTCAGTAAAGTGCTTATGAATGGCCTGATAAATCCGACTGTCAGCGCGGTCATCGATCTCTGGGAAAATTGCACCTTCCTTCCTATCTGCTTAGACCACAGCTGAACCAGGATCGTAGATCAGCTTTTTGCTGGGAACATTGACAGGAGCATTTTTTTTTTTTTGTCTTCTGCTGATTTATAGGTGAGAATTTTTAACCCTTGGCTAGTTATTTCCCCATATTTTAGACTCTGGGATACTCCTGACTTAGAGGCGCTGTCCAATCTACGCCAGAGCATCTTTTCTTTAAAATTCCTCTGTTACTCTTCCTGGAAATGGGAATCAATAAGGGCGTACGGTACTAACAAGAGAAGTGGTTCCCACTCTGAATATTAACTTGGGGTCTATTCGCACAGCATTTCAATTTTTGACCATATCGCCATATGGTGCCTATGTTAAAAACACCTATACCGTGCGGAATATATTTTGCGGTATGCCTCCTGCATAGAATATCACAGCTTACTGGGCCAGTCCAGAAAGACGAGGTGGCGGTGGAAGTCATGCTCTTGTATTAGAAGCCTAGTCTTGACCTCCAGTGAATATTGGCCTATATACCGGTTATACATCAGGTTAACGCGACCATTTCCAGGAGGAGTAAATGAAGCGCAACAATGCAGGGTTCCGAGAAAAGATGAATATGGAGTGGCGACGGGAGACCTGTAGTCTTGGTGTCAGAGTCTTGTATTTCTTAGGCCCAGAAGGCTCCTCATAGACGAGCCAGTAATGGGGAATGTGACATTAAAGTGATATACAGAGGACGCCTGAGGGAACGCAGCGGACGGCATTGTCTCTGCTTCCCCATTCTTAAAATCGCAAGGCTAGAAGTGGCCGGGCCTGTTTTTGAAATATTTATCACTGTTGTCCTTTAACGAAAAAATATGAGTGACGCCGCCGAGGCCTTTTGTATTACAGCCCACAATAGGGTCAGTGGCTAAAAGTGAATAGTTGCCTTAAAGGGGCTCTTTATCATTTTAATACATGGGTGTTGTTGGATAGGGCTTTTAAAAACGAGCACTTTTCCAATTTAATGTTTGTTAAAATTTTCGATCGATCCTGAGATAGTAACTTTTTTTTCTTTTTGTTTGTAGCGTGTTGCCTTGGAAACCGACCACCACTACGGTTTAGCATCTGTAGCGAAACGCGCGCAGTGTTTACAAGCTATTTTCTATTGAGCTTGTAAACATTACTGTAACGCTGTTGGCTCTTTTTACCAGTGCCGTGCTAGACAACAGTGGTCGTGGGTCTCCTCCAAGGAGACGGGATGTAAACAAAAGTGTTAATATCTCAAAAAACGCTTCAAATTTTAACAAACAGTAAATTGCAAAATGGCCTGTTTTTACAAGAACTATCCGATTATACTGTTCACCGAAAATGGTAATTACCCTTTTAAATTGACGAAAAGGGGAAAGAGAGGCGTTATGAAGGGCCGCAGTGACGTTACATCTCGTTAGGAGGATGCGCTTTTCTGCCACTTGATTACACCCGGCACAATGGACGCCTGGCTTGAGTAGCCCGTTGTGATCGACCGGTCTTTACAGAGCAACTGGTGCTGCGTCTGCTCTCGAGACAGAAAGTGATCAAAGACGATGCTTGAAAGAGCAATTTAGGTCACCGTGTCGAGTGTACCCATCCCCCGCTTTTTACTCTATTTATTTTTTTTTTTTTTTGGTCTCTACCTTTAAGACACCCACATTTTCTTGTGGGCGCCGTCTACTGTACAAGGTTCACGCGATACGCTGCCATATGGTCGTTCATAAATTATTAGTAGAAGTCGGTGCCATTTGCTTTTCAAGAGCTGCCGCCATGTATCATAACCGTGTAACGCAACCCCGTGAAACATTAATGCGAGCCTCATGCCTGTATATCGTTATCCGCTCGTAAATTAGGGAACTCTTTTAACACGCTTTCTCAATGTGTAAAGGAAGTATTGAGGCGCGGGACACACCGGGGCTCATCCTTTATGCCACAAAATGCCTCAAAATACCGTAATTTTCCTTAATTTTTTTTTTTTTTAAATTTCCATATTTATTATTACTGCTCAGTACTCGTAACTAGTGATGAGCGGGCACTACCATGCTCGGGTGCTCAGTATTTGTAACTAGTGATGAATGGGCACTACCATGCTCGGGTGCTCAGTTCTTGTAACTAGTGATGAATGGGCACTACCATGCTCGGGTGCTCAGTATTTGTAACTAGTGATGAGCGAGCACTACAATGCTCAGGTTCTCTGTACTCGTAACTAGTGATGAGCGGGCACTACCATGCTCGGGTGCTCAGTACTTGTAACTAGTTATGAGTGGGCACTACCATGCTCGGGTGCTCAGTATTTGTAACTAGTTATGAGTGGGCACTACCATGCTCGGGTGCTCAGTACTTGTAACTAGTGATGAGCGGGCACTACCATGCTCAGGTGCTCAGTATTTGTAACTAGTGATGAGCGGGCACTACCATGCTCGGGTGCTCTGTACTGGTAACTAGTGATGAGCGAGCACTACCATGCTCAGGTGCTCTGTACTCGTAACTAGTGATGAGCGGGCACTACCATGCTCGGGTGCTCAGTACTGGTAACTAGTGATGAGCGGGCACTACCATGCTCGGGTGCTCTGTACTGGTAACTAGTGATGAGCGGGCACTACCATGCTCGGGTGCTCTGTACTGGTAACTAGTGATGAGCGGGCACTACCATGCTCGGGTGCTCGGTACTCGTAACTAGTGATGAGCGGGCACTACCATGCTCGGGTGCTCAGTACTGGTAACTAGTGATGAGCGGGCACTACCATCCTCGGGTGCTCTGTACTGGTAACTAGTGATGAGCGGGCACTACCATGCTCGGGTGCTCAGTACTGGTAACTAGTGATGAGCGGGCACTACCATGCTCGGGTGCTCAGTACTGGTAACTAGTGATGAGCGGGCACTACCATGCTCGGGTGCTCTGTACTGGTAACTAGTGATGAGCGGGCACTACCATGCTCGGGTGCTCTGTACTGGTAACTAGTGATGAGCGAGCACTACCATGCTCGGGTGCTCAGTACTCGTAACTCCTGATGAGCGGGCACTACCATGCTCGGGTGCTCAGTGCTCGTAACTAGTGATGAGCGGGCACTACCATGCTCGGGTGCTCAGTACTCGTAACTCCTGATGAGCGGGCATTACCATGCTTGGGTGCTCAGTACTCGTAACTAGTGATGAGCGGGCACTACCATGCTCGGGTGCTCAGTACTCGTAACTAGTGATGAGCGGGCACTACCATGCTCGGGTGCGCAGTACTCGTAACTAGTGATGAGCGGGCATTACCATGCTTGGGTGCTCAGTACTCGTAACTAGTGATGAGCGGGCACTACCATGCTCGGGTGCTCGGTACTCGTAACTAGTGATGAGCGGGCACTACCATGCTCGGGTGCTCTGTACTGGTAACTAGTGATGAGCGGGCACTACCATGCTCGGGTGCTCAGTACTCGTAACTCCTGATGAGCGGGCACTACCATGCTCGGGTGCTCAGTACTCGTAACTCCTGATGAGCGGGCATTACCATGCTCGGGTGCTCAGTACTCGTAACTAGTGATGAGCGGGCATTACCATGCTTGGGTGCTCAGTACTCGTAACTAGTGATGAGCGGGCACTACCATGCTCGGGTGCTCAGTACTCGTAACTAGTGATGAGCGGGCATTACCATGCTCGGGTGCTCAGTACTCGTAACTAGTGATGAGCGGGCACTACCATGCTCGGGTGCGCAGTACTCGTAACTAGTGAAGAGCGGGCACTACCATGCTCGGGTGCGCAGTACTCGTAACTAGTGATGAGCGGGCACTACCATGCTCGGGTGCTCAGTACTCGTAACTAGTGATGAGCGGGCACTACCATGCTCGGGTGCTCAGTGCTCGTAACTAGTGATGAGCGGGCACTACCATGCTCGGGTTCTCTGTACTGGTAACTAGTGATGAGCGGGCACTACCATGCTCGGGTGCTCAGTACTCGTAACTAGTGATGAGCGGGCACTACCATGCTTGGGTGCTCAGTACTCGTAACTAGTAATGAGCAGGCACTACCATGCTCAGGTGCTCAGTACTCGTAACTCCTGATGAGCGGGCACTACCATGCTCGGGTGCTCAGTACTCGTAACTCCTGATGAGCGGGCATTACCATGCTTGGGTGCTCAGTACTCGTAACTAGTGATGAGCGGGCATTACCATGCTCGGGTGCTCAGTACTCGTAACTAGTGATGAGCGGGCACTACCATGCTCGGGTGCGCAGTACTCGTAACTCCTGATGAGCGGGCATTACCATGCTCGGGTGCTCAGTACTCGTAACTAGTGATGAGCGGGCATTACCATGCTTGGGTGCTCAGTACTCGTAACTAGTGATGAGCGGGCATTACCATGCTCGGGTGCTCAGTACTCGTAACTAGTGATGAGCGGGCACTACCATGCTCGGGTGCTCAGTACTCGTAACTCCTGATGAGCGGGCATTACCATGCTCGGGTGCTCAGTACTCGTAACTAGTGATGAGCGGGCACTACCATGCTCGGGTGCTCAGTACTCGTAACTAGTGATGAGCGGGCACTACCATGCTCGGGTGCGCAGTACTCGTAACTAGTGATGAGCGGGCATTACCATGCTCGGGTGCTCAGTACTCGTAACTAGTGATGAGCGGGCACTACCATGCTCGGGTGCGCAGTACTCGTAACTAGTGATGAGCGGGCACTACCATGCTCGGGTGCGCAGTACTCATAACTAGTGATGAGTGGGCACTACCATGCTCGGGTGCTCTGTACTCGTAACTAGTGATGAGCGGGCACTACCATGCTCGGGTGCTCTGTACTCGTAACTAGTGATGAGCGGGCACTACCATGCTCGGGTGCTCAGTGCTCGTAACTAGTGATGAGCGGGCACTACCATGCTCGGGTTCTCTGTACTGGTAACTAGTGATGAGCGGGCACTACCATGCTCGGGTGCTCAGTACTCGTAACTAGTGATGAGCGGGCACTACCATGCTCGGGTGCTCAGTACTCGTAACTAGTGATGAGTGGGCACTACCATGCTCGGGTGCTCAGTACTCGTAACTAGTGATGAGCGGGCACTACCATGCTCGGGTGCTCAGTACTCGTAACTAGTGATGAGCGGGCACTACCATGCTCGGGTGCTCAGTACTCGTAACTAGTGATGAGCGGGCACTACCATGCTCGGGTGCTCAGTACTCGTAACTATTGATGAGTGGCCACTACCATAATATAAAAATTCGGCCTGTGCTGAGAACCATTATACCGACTAGGCCGTGTTGCCTATAGCAACCAATCAGAGCTCAGCTTTCATTTCTGAAACTGCCCTGGGAAAATGAAAGCTGCTCGACGATTGGTTGCTAGGGCCCCAGTGTTCCTATAAATACAAATCCGTTTGTTTTGAGGGGTTTTTTTTTACACTTTATGCCCAGATCATAGTGCGACATGATGACACCGGTCGTTGCTCGGTGCAGTGCGGCACGTGTGACAACACATTGTGAAATATAATGTTGGCAATTGTCGTAGTCGGACCGCGATGATTGTTTTGGCAGGGTTAGGTTTTCTGGGAGATCATTTTGACCACACATGGGGGGGGAGTGGTCTCTCCTTGGGGTGTGGGGTCTCTCCATTTCCCATGGGTGTTATGATTCAGGTCGGGGGACCCGTGGTCCGACCGGACATTGTCGTCCACGTATGACCCGTGAAATACGTCCTTGTGAACCCGGTTGTTATATAACTGAAATCCTGCAACTTTCCAATATACTTTCTGTTTCAATTCCTCTGCTTGCTGTCAGTGACTAGATACATCCTATTCGGATATGATCAAACACGACTCACGGTAGAGGCTTTGCCGCCATACGATCCAGTGACGACAAATCTGTCTCCTAATTCTGTTCAGGCTGATAGCAGAGAACAATAACTTGTATCCCGTTAAGTCCGACCATCATCCATTTTTCATCCACAGACGGCGCTTTTTTTTTTTTTTTTTTTTTTTTCCCATACACAGACGCCATTTTTTATTTTTCACAGACCCATTGATTTGAATCATAACTTTGATCAAAAACTAGCGCTTTTTTTCTGCTAAGGCTACAAGGGTTTTTATTTTTTTATTTTTTTTTTCCTTATTTTTCTTTCTTTTGTTCTTTTTTTTTTTATCTTGTGTTTATTTTCACGTCTGCAAACACTACACAAATAGGGCGTGTAGGGCAGTCGCACCTTCTAAGAAGATAAGCATCAAAGTCTTTTTGACCGGATGGGAATGTGCCTATAACGTGTTGGTTATTTTTTTTTTTTTTTTCTGTTTTTTTTTCTTTTTTTATAATCTACTGGTTATGTCCATAGAGATTTTATTTTTTTTTTTTTTTTTTTTTTAAAAGACATAAACTGAATACCTCCTCCGATTGTCACTGTTCCACTGGTTCTGGTATAGTTTTTCTTTTTCTTCTGTGACCCTTCATTCCAAAGTTATGCCCCCCCAGTAATAATGGCGCAAATTTTACCTATTTGTGGGCGTTTGCTTTTTCTCCTTTCAAACTGGCCAATCAGAACATGGCCCTGCCCACTGAGGTCTGTACTACAGTCATGGCCAAAAGTTTTGAGAATGCTACAAATACTAATTTTTACAAAGTCTACTGCTTACATTTTTCTAATGGCAATTTGCATATACTCCAGAATGTCATAAAGAGTGATCAGCTTAACAGCAATTACTTGCAAAGTCAATATTGGTAAGAAAATGAACTTCAACCCCCAAAACACGTCAACATCATTGCATTCCTGCCTTAAAAGGAGCAGCTAACATTGTTTTAGTGATTGTTCCAGTAACACAGGTGTGGGTGTTGATGAGGACAGGGCTGGCGATCAATCAGTCATGATTAAGTAAGAATGACACCACTGGACACTTTAAAAGGAGGCTGGTGCTTGGTATCATTGTTTCTCTTCAGTTAACCATGGTTATCTCTAAAGAAACAAGTGCAGCCATCATTGCTCTGCACAAAAATGGCCTAACAGGGAAGAGTATCGCAGCTACAAAGATTGCACCTCAGTCAACAATCTATCGCATCATCAAGAACTTCAAGGAGAGAGCTTCCATTGTTGCCAAAAAGGCTCCAGGATGCCCAAGAAGGACCAACAAGCGCCAGGACCGTATCTTAAAACCGTTTCAGCTGCGGGATGGGACTACCAGCAGTGGCGAGCTAGCTCAGCAATGGCAGCAGGCTGGTGTGAGGGCTTCTGCACGCACTGTGAGGCGGAGACTCTGAGCAAGGCCTGGTTTCAAGGAGGGCAGCAAAGAAGCCAGTTCTCTCCAGAAAAAACATCAGGGACCGACTGATATTCTGCAAAAGGTACAGGGAGTGGACTGCTGAGGACTGGGGGAAAGGCATTTCCTCAGATGAATCCCCTATTCGATTGTTTGGGACGTCTGGAAAACAGCTTATTAGGAGGAGAAGAGGTGACGCTAGCACCAGTCTTGTCTCATGCCAACTGTTAAGCATCCTGAAACCATTCATGTGTGGGGTTGCTTCTCAGCCAAGGGAATCGCACCACTCACAGTCTGGCCTAAAAACACAGCCATGAATAAAGAATGGCACCAGAATGTCCTCCAAGAGCAACTTCTCCCAACTGTCCAAGAGCAGTTTGGCGCCCAACAATGCCTTTTCCAGCATGATGGAGCACCTTGCCATAAAGCAAAGGTGATCACTTAATGGCTCATGGAACAAAACATAGAGATTTTGGGTCCATGGCCTGGAAACTCCCCAGATCTTAATCCCATTGAGAACTTGTGGGCAATCATCAAGAGACGGGTGGACAAACAAAAACCAACAAATTCTGTCAAAATGCAAGCATTGCTTATGCAAGAATGGACAGCGATCAGTCAGGATTTGCTCCAGAAGATGAGTGAGAGCATGCCAGGGAGAATGCAGAGGTCCTGAAGAAGAAGGGGCAACACTGCAAATATTGACTTGCTGCATTAACTCATTCTAACTGTCAATAGAACCTTCTGGTCTCATAATATGATTGCAATTATATTTCTGTATGTGATGTAAACATCAGACAAACACAATTAAAAACCAGAGGGCAACAGATCATGTGAAAAATAGCATTGTGGTGTCATTCTCAAAACTTTTGGCCATGACTGTACACACCCAGTTGACGGAAGGGAAATATTGCACCATTATTACTGGAGGGCATAACTTTAGAACGAAAGGGCACAGATGAAAAAGAAAAACTGTTCCAGAATCAGTAGAACAGCAGCAATGAGAAGAGCTACTCTGCTTAAATAAAAAAAAATAGTGAGAAATCCCCTTTAAATGCTTTTAAGGCCCTGCTCACTGAACAATTTATAGTTTTACCATCATGGAATATCTAGTTTTCATATTTGTATTCATAATTACCTAAAGGATTGAGGGGGAAAAAAAATGTTTTCGTTGCTGGACCCCTCTCCCCTTGACTATCTTAAAGGGGATGTCCAGGATTAGAAAAAGATGCTTGTTTTTTGGACTTAAATATTGTTGATAGTAACTAAAATGGGAGGATGTGTGGGCTATATGGCGACTTGCTTTTTCTACTCCACAATATCAATGCTATTTTTTTTTTTTTTTTTTTGTTGTTTTTTCTATAAACCAAGAAAATTGTGCACCACCTGGCAGAATCTGTCCTCCAAAGTTATCTGGAGAGTCTGGCAGATGTGGAAGAAACACAGCTGTCCAACTTTTTTTTTTTGTGTACACATGGAAAGGTTTGCTTTTTTTTTTTTCTCTTTTTCTTTGTCGCTCCATTGGGAGACCCAGACAATTGGGTGTATAGGCTATGCCTCCGGAGGCCGCACAAAGTATTACACTAAAAGTGTAAAGCCCCTCCCCTTCTGCCTATACACCCCCCGTGCTCCCACGGGCTCCTCAGTTTTTTGCTTTGTGCGAAGGAGGCAGACATGCACGCATAGCTCCACAGATTAGTCAGCAGCAGCTGCTGACTATGTCGGATGGAAGAAAAGTGGGCCCATATAGGGCCCCCAGCATGCTCCCTTCTCACCCCACTCTTGTTGGCGGTGTTGTTAAGGTTGAGGTATCCATTGCGGGTACGGAGGCTGGAGCCCACATGCTGTTTTCCTTCCCCATCCCCCTTAGGGCTCTGGGTGAAGTGGGATCCTAACGGTCTCCAGGCACTGAGACCGTGCTCCATCCACAGCTCCTGAGGACCCTGCTGGATAGGAGCCGAGTATCGTTCAGGGACATGGCCCTGCTACTTTGAGGTACTCTGTGTCCCCGTGGGGACCGTGCACAGCAACACTCCAGCATTGCTGGGTGTGCTAGTGCACCGGGGACCGCGGCGCTGACCGCGTTTGTGCCATTATACACTGCAGCGTCGCTGAGTGTGTTTGTGTATGGGGACTACCGCGCTGACCGCCGCTGCCATTGTTATTACTGAGACGCGGCTGGGACTGTTAGTGCGCCGGGGACTCTGCGCTGGCCGCGCTTATACGGCGGCCGCGCTTATAACTCGAGTCCCCGGCTTTTGGGCCTAGTCTCTTTTTCTTCCCGCCCCCAGCCCTGCCAGTCAGGGGAAGGGCGGGACGCTGTAAGGAAACCAACGTCCGCCAAGATCTACCACAGGACGTGGAAAATATTCCTGTCGTGGTGCTCTGCTCAGGGTTTTTCTCCCTGGCCATTTGCCTTGCCCACTTTTCTGTCCTTTCTTCAATCCGGATTGGAAAAGGGTTTGTCGCTCGGCTCCCTTAAGGGACAAGTCTCTGCGCTCTCTGTGTTTTTCCAGAAGCGCCTAGCCAGACTTCCACAGGTACGCACGTTCCTGCAGGGGGTTTGTCACATCGTCCCTCCTTACAAACGTCCGTTAGAACCCTGGGATCTGAACAGGGTGCTGATGGTTCTTCAGAAACCACCGTTCGAGCCAATGAGGGATATTCCTCTCGCACGCCTTTCGCAGAAAGTGGTTTTTCTAGTAGCAGTCACTTCACTTCGGAGAGTGTCTGAGCTGGCAGCGCTGTCATGCAAAGCCCCTTTCCTGGTGTTTCACCAGGACAAGGTGGTTCTGCGTCCGGTTCCGGAATTCCTTCCTAAGGTGGTATCCCCCTTTCATCTCAATCAGGATATCTCCTTACCTTCTTTTTGTCCTCATCCAGTTCACCAATGTGAAAAGGATTTGCACTTGTTAGATCTGGTGAGAGCACTCAGATTCTACATTTCTCGTACGGCGCCCCTGCGCCGCTCGGATGCACTCTTTGTCCTTGTCGCTGGCCAGCGTAAAGGGTCACAGGCTTCCAAATCAACCCTGGCTCGGTGGATCAAGGAACCAATTCTCGAAGCTTATCGTTCCTCGGGGCTTCCGGTTCCCTCAGGGCTGAAGGCCCATTCTACCAGGGCCGTGGGATCGTCCTGGGCCTTGCGGCACCAGGCTACGGCTCAGCAGGTGTGTCAGGCGGCTACCTGGTCGAGCCTGCACACTTTCACGAAACACTATCAGGTGCATACCTATGCTTCGGCGGATGCCAGCCTAGGTAGGCGAGTCCTTCAGGCGGCGGTTGCCCACCTGTAGGACGGAGCCGTTACGGCTCTATTATGAGGTATTATTTACCCGCCCAGGGACTGCTTTTGGACGTCCCAATTGTCTGGGTCTCCCAATTAGGAGCGACAAAGAAGAAGGGAATTTTGTTTACTTACCGTAAATTCCTTTTCTTCTAGCTCCAATTGGGAGACCCAGCACCCGCCCCTGTTCCCTTCGGGCTGTTGTTTTTTTGTGTACACATGTTGTTCATGTTGAATGGTTTCAGTTCTCCGATATTCCTTCGGATTGAATTTACTTTAAACCAGTTTATAATTTCTTTCCTCCTTCTTGCTTTTGCACCAAAACTGAGGAGCCCGTGGGAGCACGGGGGGTGTATAGGCAGAAGGGGAGGGGTTTACACTTTTAGTGTAATACTTTGTGCGGCCTCCGGAGGCATAAGCTATACACCCAAGTGTCTGGGTCTCCCAATTGGAGCTAGAAGAAAAGGAATTTACGGTAAGTAAACAAAATTCCCTTCTTTTCTTCCCTGTGTTTTTTTTTTTCTCTCGGTTTTTTTCGTCTCTTGGTTTTTTTTTTCCGTCCCTTGTTTTTTTGTTTTGTTTTTTTTTTACGTCTCGTTTTTTTTTCTTTCTTGTTTTCTGCCTTTTCTTTTTTTCGCTTTTTTTTTCTTCTCTTTTTTTTATACTTTTTAAAGGGACAGCACGGTTTTGGGGCAAATCGTCCTCAGGCTGGCAATAGAGGGCGATGTATCACCCAATTCGGTTTTGTCACTGCGGCATACATGATTTCATGTGTGTTTTCTGTTCTTAAAGGGCTTGTCTCTGTAAAGTCATTGATGACGTGGATTGGATGGATATGCGATCAATGTCTGATCAGAGGATGTCTGTCGATCGCTAGAACAAAATACCGTGCCGCTTTACCTGACAATATCTGCTTTTTTTTTTTTTTCTGTAAAGCAATTATACTGTTACTAAAAAAACTAATTTGGCCTCATATGATTTTCAACCAGACGTCTCAAGGCCTGTTTTTGGTAGATATAAAAAACCCTCAGCACTATAATCTGTGTCAATTTCTTTAATGGAAATGTACCTCCTCTAATTGCTGCTTCTCCACTGATTCTGGAACAGTTTTTCTTTTTCTTCTGCGCCTCTCCGTTCCAAAGTTATGTCCTCCGGAAATAATGGTGCAATTTTCCCTTCAGCCAACTGGGAGTATTCAACAGAACTGCCCCTTTTTTGTCATGGCCATGTTTGATTGGAGAGAAAAAAAGCAAACGCCCACAGAAAAGTTAGTTGGTTCACGCCCAGTTGTCCAAAGAGAAAATTTGGCATAACTTTGGAACAGAAGGGGGTAGAAGAAAAAGAAAAACTGTTCCCGAATCAGAGGAGTAACGGCAATCGGAGGAAGTACAAAAGTAAAATAAAAAAATCCAATGAAAGTTTTCCTTTTAAGGCGTGCTTGTAAGGTTTTGCTCACCTAAGTGATCTATCAATCCACCATTTATTTATTTTTTTTTTCCCCATAATTTTTGGATTTTTAAGTTTCTTTTCATGTGAGACTGTCGTTTTTAAAAGGGCATGTCCAGCCTATTGCAAAAGACTCGATCCTCGCTTTCCAGTCTATTGCAAAAGACTCAATCCTCGCTGTCCAGCCTGTTGCAAAAGACTCGATCCTCGCTTTCCAGCCTGTTGCAAAAGACTCGATCCTCGCTTTCCAGCCTGTTGCAAAAGACTCGATCCTCGCTTTCTAGTCTATTGCAAAAGACTCGATCCTCGCTTTCCAGCCTGTTGGAAAAAGACTCGATCCTCGCTTTCCAGCCTGTTGGAAAAAGACTCGATCCTCGCTTTCCAGCCTGTTGGAAAAAGACTCGATCCTCGCTTTCCAGCCTGTTGCAAAAGACTCGATCCTCGCTTTCCAGCCTGTTGCAAAAGACTCGATCCTCGCTTTCCAGCCTGTTGCAAAAGACTCGATCCTCGCTTTCCAGCCTGTTGCAAAAGACTCGATCCTCGCTTTCCAGCCTGTTGCAAAAGACTCGATCCTCGCTTTCCAGCCTGTTGCAAAAGACTCGATCCTCGCTTTCCAGCCTGTTGCAAAAGACTCGATCCTCGCTTTCCAGCCTGTTGCAAAAGACTCGATCCTCGCTTTCCAGCCTGTTGCAAAAGACTCGATCCTCGCTTTCCAGCCTGTTGCAAAAGACTCGATCCTCGCTTTCCAGCCTGTTGCAAAAGACTCGATCCTCGCTTTCCAGCCTGTTGCAAAAGACTCGATCCTCGCCGATCATTAGATCATGCTTTGGTATCTGCTCTGAACATACATTTGACTGCAGCGATCTTCTCATTCCTCTGCCCCCTGCAGTCGGCACAGCCGGGAGTCGTCACTGATACAATTTTCTGTCTGCAGTTGTGTTTTTTTTTTCTGTACATTTTAAAGGGAATTGCCCTAATTACGCTGTGCAGCCTGTTTCCTGTAATTAAGATCAAAGCCGCGTTTCTCTCCTTTACAGCTCTCCATAGCAGGCGATCACTCAGGCAGCAGATTCCCTTTGGCTGCATCTTCACAATTTCATAGCTTTTTTTTTTTTATTTACTGGAGAATAAATGCCCTATAAAGTCATTTTATGCTGAATTACAGTTCAGGGTTTCAATTTTTTTTTTTTAATTTTTAATTTTTTTTTTATTTTTAACTCTTAAAATTCTACTTTTTCGTTCATTCGCTCCCATAGAGGACCATTTCTTGCTGCAAACTAGACTCGTGATCGAGCAGTTCATCCTGAGCAGCCTGTTTCATCACTATAATTCCAGAAAGACTGACAGACTAATAGAAGCAGTTTCATGCTGGGGCGGCCGGGACCCTCCAGTAACATTGACTCTGGGGGCCACTGATCAACTACATCAAAAAATTACATTCACAAATTTACCTATGCTTCTATATAATAATAATAAACTGGGTAATTTGTAGGGCAGCATGGTGGCTCAGTGGTTAGCACTGCAGTCTTGTGGCGGCTCAGTGGTTAGCACTGCAGTCTTGTGGCGGCTCAGTGGTTAGCACTGCAGTCTTGTGGCGGCTCAGTGGTTAGCACTGCAGTCTTGTGGCGGCTCAGTGGTTAGCACTGCAGTCTTGTGGCGGCTCAGTGGTTAGCACTGCAGTCTTGTGGCGGCTCAGTGGTTAGCACTGCAGTCTTGCAGCGCTGGGGTCCTGGGTTCAATTCCCACCAAGGACACCATCTGCAAGGAGTTTGTATGTTCTCCCTGTGTGTGTGGGTTTTCTCTGGGGTCTCCGGTTTCCTCCCACACTCCAAAAACATACAGATAGGGTCCTTAGATTGTGAGCCCCAATGGGGACAGTGTTGCCAATGTATGTAAAGCGCTGTGGAATTAATAGCGCTATATAAATTAATAAATTATTAATAATAATAATAATAATAATTAATTGTAAATTTGATGAGATGCTCCCTTTTGTATGTAGTGAAACAAGTGTATTGTGTCAACTATTGATTATTTTGGGGGGTAATGCCTAGGTACTCTTGTGGTAGGGCATTCCACCATCTGGCTACTCTAACTGTAAGGAACCCTTTCCTATTTTACTCACAGAAAGGCGATTTCCATTTATAACTGACAATGTTGTGTGCAGTGAGGAAATCATCCAGCCCTTTTTAAAAAGCTGTTATAGCGTCTGCCATTACTACCTCTTGTGGTCCGCATTCCACAGTCTGACTGCTCTAACTGTAAAGAACCCTTTCCTATTTAGCTGCTGGAAAAGCCTGGCAGCTAAATAGTAAAGAGTTCTTTACAGTTAAAGCCGTCTACAATCTGACTGCTCTAACTGTAAAGAACTCTTTCCTATTTGGCTGCCAGAAAGGCGATTCCAGCAGCTAAATAAGAGTTATTTACAGTTAAAGCAGTCAGATTGTGGAATGCCCTAACTGTAAAGATCCATTTCATTTTTAACTGCCTCAATCGCCTTTCTGGCAGCTAAGTAAGAAAGGTTTCTTTACAGTTAGGGAATTTCACAATCTAACTGCTTTAACTGTAAAGAAGCCTTTCCTATATAGCTACCAGAAAGGCAATTCCAGCAGCTAAATTGGAAAGGGTTCTTTACAGTTAGTGTATTCCCCAATATGACTGCTTTAGCTGTAAAGAACCCTTTCCAATTTAACTGCTGGTATCGCCTTTCTGGCAGCTAAATCGGAATGGTTCTTCACAATTAGAGCACTCAGATTGTAGAATGCTTTAACTGTAAAGAACCCTTTTTGTTATTTAGCTGCCAAGCTATTCCAGCAGCTAAATTGGAAAGGGTTCTTCACAGTTAAAGCACTATAAAAATGGGGAATGCTTTAACTGTAAAGAACCCTTTTTGTTATTTAGCTGCCAGGCTATTTCAGCAGCTAAATAGGAAAGGGTTCTTTACAGTTAGAGCAGTCAGACTGTGGAATGCCGACCACAAGAGGTAGTAATGGCAGATACTATAACAGCTTTTAAAAAAGGGCTGGATGATTTTCCCAGTACACAAAACATTGTCAGTTATAAATGATTTACTGACAAAATATATAATTGGCGGAGGAAGGTTAACTAAGTTGTTTTTTTTTTCTTCTTTTCTTCAACCTATGTAACTACATAAGTGACATATATATTATCGCAGAGAGGCCCACCGGAGGATTCTCCTTCCTTCCGGTGGCCAGTCCTAGCCGGAGTGGAAGGCAACATATTGGGTAGAGTATGCAACTGAAGTCACATTTCCAGTACTGAGCGTTCTGCTAGGGCGAGCGGTGGACTTTTTTTTTTTTTTTTTTTTGTGTGCAGCTTTGGGTGTGACTAGAGTACAAAGTGATGATTGCAACTTGGAATCGGTTTAGGAAGTTTGTGATTGTAGTTTTGACTGTGACATGAAGTTGTAAAGAACCAAGATGGGCAGGATTTCAAGAAAAATATTTTTTTATTTTTTTTTTTTTGACTCTTGGCATCTGTTTCTCCCTCCCCCTAGTTGTGACTTTCTCAGCCGAGTGTTGGCAGGTCCGTCGCCAAACAATTTTATGCAGCGCTCTGGAAACAGCTGCTGCTGTACGTTATGTGCTGCGTGACGGAGCGAGCGAGAGGGCCTGTCACCGACCCCGCGCGTGCTATGTTATTCCTCATATCGATGAATATGTCATGGCCGTATTATTCCGAGTGATTTATGTAATATTAATCATCAATTTGCACGGAAGACCCCTCTGGAGGTCACTAGTCTGCAGAATGAGGCTTCTTCTCTTGGTTTCCTCCTGGACCTTCCACATTCTTATACTAGAAAGTTTCCGGAAAGTCGTACAGTTACCTATATTCACAAGAACCAAAAATTGGTAAGATGGATAAAAAAAGACCTACTTACTACTCCGGCCATCATAACATCAATGTTTTGCCCCTGTGTTGGCATCGTATCGGCAAGTAACCTCCCGCTATGGAGAGCTGAGATCCTCTTAGAGGAACCGTCACTAGGTCAGAAGTGGCCACTTATTAGTCTGTGTTATTTCCACTGTTCCCCTGAGTATTCCAGTTTTTTCTTTTTTTAAATCCGCCATACGGTTCCAGAGATATGAGACTTTTTCTTTGGAGCTAATTTTTATATCCTCAGGGGCGTGCCTCACATGGATCCTCAGGGGCGTGTCTTTAGACCATTGCACTAAATAGGCCCATATCTCTGAAACCGTATGGCGGATTTTGAAAAAGAAAAAAGCGGATTACTCAGCCGATCAGCAGGAATAACATATGATTAAAAAATGGCCACTTTTGACCTGTTTTAAGAGAAGTCTCTTAAAGGGATGCTCTACAGTGCAGCTGCCAAATATGTTACTGGTATAGAAATGCTACAGGAACCTTATGCTTTAGTGTGGATGCATGCAGCAGTGTTACCATGTCACCTATTGTTAAAGGGAAAGTTTACACATGGTCATCCTTCCTAATTATGTTGAAGGTTATCCTTACATTTTGAAGGGGGGGGGAAAGGGGGCACATACTTCCATAAAGAGTTTGAGCCCTCGTGGCTGATTGGAAATGTTGTTAAAAGGGGATGTCTGGTGGGGGTCCACACCCATAGGCAGAAGGGAGATTTTATTCCTAATGGGGAACTGTTCAACAAATAACCCCTTTATCGCTTCATGATGAATCCGGAGCTTCAACCATGGAATTATTTACATATAAACCCACATTTGTAGAAATGTTACCTGCCCGATGCCACCACTAGGGGGCCTATCTGTAGACAGCCATATACAGATCAACCCTATGTTGGTGGCAAGTCAATATGATGAGGCCTCACCTGTAAACCCCTTTCCCAACAAAAAACAATAAAACATTTTTTTTATGAAAGAATTGCCCAAATAATTGCACCAACTGTGCCTTAAAAGAAATTAAGTGTTTTTTTTCAATTCAATTGTATGAATAATAATCTATACAAAATATTAATATTATAACATTTTTTTATTTTTTATATATATATTTTTTAAAATTATATAAAATATGTAAAAAATAATTTTATACTTATTGCATTTTTTTATTATGTAAAATATATAAAAATGTTGTTGATATAAATAAAATAACTAATTTTATTAATATAATATACTATTTTTTTTTTTATTGTATAAAATTGATAATCATTTTATATCATATAAAATATTTATAATAACATTTTATAATAATTTTGTTTATATAAAATATATAAAGTATTAATGCATTTTTTTATACATATATAATTTTATATTTTGTTTTCTATAATATTTTTTATATGTTATATAATATAAATTTTTTATATATATTTTATACAATAAATAAAATTAACTTTATATATTTTATATAAAAATAAAATATATTTTATATTGTTTTATATCTTAATAAAATATATTTTATATAATATAAAATATAATATAAAAATAAAATATATTTTATGTTTTATATATTAATAAAATATATTTTATATATTAAAATATATTTTATATAATATAAAATATAATATAAAAATATATATTTTATGGTTTATATATTAATAAAATATATTTTATATAAAATATAATATAAAAATAAAATACATTTTTTATATTGTTTTATATATTAATAAAATATATTTTATATAATATAAAATATAATCAATTTTTATATAATATCAAAATAAAATTTTTATTATAATGGCTGTTATTTTGTTTATTAATAGTAATATTTTTTATTATTATTTATTTTATTTTTTTTATTACAAATTCTGATTTACCAACACATTATTTTTCTTTCCCCCCTTCCTACAGCTGTGTAAAAGTTGAAGAGCATCAGGCGGCAGATATCGACCTCTACCACTGTCCAAACTGTGAAGTGCTTCACGGGTCCTCCCAGTGTAAGTATAGAGAGCCACGGCGTTTTTCGGGACCCAGGTCTGCCACTTTTTTTTTTTTTTTTTTTTGTGCCACTATATGGAATAAAGTAGACAATTACAGTATTCTATATAGTAGGAGGTAAAAAAATAATCACTCCGATGGACGTCACAAGAACACTCCTGACACGTGACGCATGCACTTTGTGGATTTCTGGCGCAAGCGCAAAAATGAGTGAACTTTGAAGAGTTTTGACGATTGGAAAGCATGTTAGAGGATTATGTCACTCGGAGTGGGCCTGTGATCATCACTTCCCCTTACACCCTCTTATTTTTAACCAGCTCCTATGACACATGTATGATCCCAGCTTTTCTGTGAGCCATTTCCTGGAGAGTACATGAGCCGGCCGCCGCGGGTGCTCATTATTTGTCTGAGTCAGCCTCCTCCGCTCAGTCTTGTAGGTACAAGTCTTCCTCCTATGAACCCTTGGCAGATTTTTTTCTCTTGAAGGATGAACAAAAGAACATTTATCAATTTTAATGCCATTAGCTTAAACAAAAAGTTGGGCTTTCGCAGCCTCCACCTGGTACTGTGTATCAGATCTGCCCACTTACATTAGGGTGGCATTCCTGTACAAAACAGGTTATAATTGCCCTTTAAAAGCGGAAAAAAACTGGGCTGTTGCTTCCTCCACCTGGTACTGGGTAGGAGATCTGTCTACATACAGTGCCTTGCAAAAGTATTCATATCCTGTGAAGTTTTCCACATTTTTTTTCACGTTCCCACCACCATAAACCTAAATATATCTTATTGTGATTTAATGTATCTGGAATGATATATGGTCTTCTAAGTCTGAAAATTGTGAGTTGCATTTGTATTCAGCCCCCTGTAGTCTGTTACCCCTAAATAAAATCCTGAGTGACCGATTGCCTCCAGAAGTTGCCTAATTAGTAAATTGAGACGACCTGGGGGGTGTAATTTCCTTTTAGTTAAACTACTGCTCTTCTGTGAAGGCGTCAGAGGTTTGTGTGAGAACATTAGGAACCAAACAGCATCATGAAAAACCAAGGAACACACCAGACAGGTCAGGGATAAAGTTGTGGAGAAGAGCAAAGCAGGGTTAGGTTATAAAATGAAAAATAGCCCAAGCTCTGAACATGTCACGGAGCATTGTTCAGTCCATCATCCCAAAATGGAAAGAGTATGGTACAACTGGAATCCTACCAAGACATGGCCGCCACCTAAACTGACATCCCAAGCAAGGCGAGCACTAAGAGAAGCAGCCAAAAGGCTCATGATCACTGGAGGAACCGCAGAGATCACAGCTCAGGGGAGAGAATATGTCCACAGGACAACTATTAGCCATATACTCCACAAATCTGGCTTTTATAGAACATTAGCAAGAAGAGAGGCATAAGAAGTCCCGTTTGCAAAAAGCCATATAGGGGACACGGTGAGTAGCGGAAGAAGGTGTTCTGGTCAGATGAGACCATGGAAGAACTTTTTGGGCTAAATCCAAAACGCTGTGGGTGGTAGAAATCCTCTAACCTTGCACATCACCCTGGAAACACCATCCCCACAGTCACACATGGTGGTGGCCGCATCATTCTGTGGGAAAGCTTTACTTCAGCAGGGGCAGGGAAGCAGGTCCGAGTTGATTGGAAGATGGATGGAGCTAAATAGAAGGCAAATAGTGGAGGAAAACCTGTTAGAGGCTGCAAAGGACTTGACACTAGAGCGTATTATTATATTATTATAGCGCCATTTAATCTATGGCGCTTTACAAGTGAAAGAGGGTATACGTACAACAATCATTAACAGTACAAAACAGGCTGGTATAGGAGGAGAGAGGACCCTGCCCGCGAGGGCTCACAGTCTACAGGAGGAGAGAGGACCCTGCCCGCGAGGGCTCACAGTCTACAGGAGGAGAGAGGACCCTGCCCGCGAGGGCTCACAGTCTACAGGAGGAGAGAGGACCCTGCCCGCGAGGGCTCACAGTCTACAGGGAATGTGTGATGGTGCAAGAGGTGAGGACAGAGCTGGTTGCGCAGTGGTCTACTGGACTGAGGGCTATTGTAGGTTGTAGGCTTGTTGGAAGAGGTGGGTCTTGAGGTTCCTCTTGAAGCTTTCCACGGTAGGGGAGAGTCTGATATGCTGAGGTAGAGCGTTCCAGAGTATGGGGGAGGCACGGGAGAAATCTTGTACGCGATTGTGGGAAGAGGAGATAAGTGAGGAGCAGAGAAGGAGATCTTGTGAGGATCTGAGGTTGCGTGCAGGTAGGTACCGGGAGACTAGGTCACAGATGTAAGGAGGAGACAGGTTGTGGATGGCTTTGTATGTCATGGTTAATATTTTGAACTGGAGTCGTTGGGCCGATGGGAAGCCAGTGAAGGGATTGGCAGAGTGGCGAGGCTGGGGAATAGCGGGGGGAGAGGTGGATTAAGCGGGCCGCAGAGTTTAGGATAGATTGGAGGGGTGCAAGAGTGTTGGAAGGGAGGCCAGAGAGCAGGAGGTTGCAGTAGTTGAGGCGGGAGATGATGAGGGCATGCACTAATGTTTTTGCTGATTCTTGGTTAAGGAAAGCACGGATCCGGGAGATATTTTTGAGTTGTAGTCTGCATGAGGTGAAGAGGGCTTGGATGTGTGGCTTGAAGGATAGAGCAGAGTCGAGGGTTACTCCAAGCGTAGGTTCCACTTCCAGCAGGACAACAACCCTAGACATCCTGCCAGAGCTACAATGGAGGGTTTAGATGAGGGCATATTCATGTGTGTGAGCGGCCCAGTCACAGTCCAGACCGAAATCCGAGAGAATGTATGACAGACCTGAAAACTGCTGATCACAGACGTCTCCATTCAATCTCACTGAGCGAGAGCGAGTGTGCAAAGGAGCAGAGGAAACATGTCACCTCTAGATGTGCAAAACTGGTAGAGACATCCCAAAAGAGTCACCGCAGTAATCGCAGCTAAAGGTGGTCCTACAAACTATTGACTCGGGGGAGTGAATACAAATGCAGACTTATAATTTTTAATATATTTAGAAAACCAGATGTCGTCCCTTTACACTCCACAAATATCTGCTACTTAGTGTTAGAATATATATTTAATAATACAAACTGAGGAAGAAAGAGCGCAAATAGGGTCTTACTAGATATAAAAAAAAAAAAAAAAAAAATTGTTTTATTAATAAATATTTTATTCCATAGGTCCATGCGTTTCAAGGTTCAAGACCTCTTCTTCAGGACCAAAAAAAGAGGAAAAATCAACAATACATTGTATACATTGTATTGTTGCTTTTTCTTTTCTTTTTTTGTCCTGAAAAAGAGGTCTTGAACCTTGAAACGCGTGGACCTATGGAATAAAATATTTATTAGTAAATCAACAATTTTTTTTCATCATGTTTGGCGACAGCGCAGCATTAACCCCTTCTCCTCTCCAGCATTGAACATATATTTACGGTAAGTTTGTGGGTGTAACGTGGAAAAAAAAAAGTGGAAATGTTCACATGGTATGAATACTTGTGCAAGACATAGCTGTAGGATTAAGAAGATACTGGTAGAAAACCGGGAAGATTTTTCATTTAGGAGTCTGGAAATACTGGGCTGTTTGCAGTTTTCATCTGGTACTGAGTAGCAGATCTGTCCACGTGTGTGACACTACGATTGTGAAGATTGAACAGATAAAGATGGACGCTTATACAGTGTGTCCACCCATATCCTGTCCACCGCCATTAACTTGAGAACAGCGGCAGCTATAGGCATAGAAGTGGTGTCTAGGTATAGTAAAGTAGCCATGCGCTACACAATGTAACCACCTATAGCGCCACCTGGTGGAAAACAACGGAGTTAGCATTTTTATCTCGAAAACGGAACCAGATAGAGAAAAAAAGTGAATTATAAAGTTGTATGGCATCAATTCAATACGAATCGACACCTTGCATACAGAAATGCTATGATTAGAACGTGTAAAACTCACAAGGCTGCGGACGTGAAGCGACACCTCATGGAGACCTTCCTACAAGTCATTGGGTATGGTGGCTGTGTGGAGTTGGCCTCCGCTCACCTGTCCTGACCCCATTGGACTTCTTTCTGTGAGGTCACATCAAACAGCAGGTGTATGCGACCCCTCCACCAACATTGCAGGACCTACGACGACGTATCACAGATGCTTGTGCAAACGTGTCACCTACCATATTGCAAAGCGTGCAGCAAGATACAGTATGCTGTGCAGAGCCCAGATGTGCATTGCAGCTGACGGGGGACAGTAATGAGCGCCATATGCGTGACCAGCATTCAATGTTGGGGGTGTTTCATGGGTATCATAGCATTTCTGTATGCAAAGTGTCGATTCGTATTGAATTGATGATGCCTGCAACTTTGTAATTCACTTTTTTTCTCTATCTCGTTCCGTTTTCGAGATAAAAATGCAAGCGCCGTTGTTTTCCACCAGGTGGCGCTATAAGTGGTTTCATTGCGTAGCGCATGGCTACTTTACTATACCTAGACACCACTTCTATGCCTATAGCTGCCGCCGTTCTCAAGTTAATGGCGGTGGACAGGATATGGGTGGACACACTGTATATTAGTATAGTATAGGTTCTCTTTAAATGCTTTGCATACCCTTTTGAGGTTTTTCGTTTTTTTCAGGGGGTAAGTCATTATGTTGTACATATCTATTATTACTATGCGGTTGCGGTCGTGTGTTATATATTTTCATATGATGTGTTGGCTTCTTTTTTCTCCTCTTCTGTGATGACAGTAATTATTTTGACCCGCCGGCATTGTGTGTGTGTTTTGCCTTGTGGCAGATAAAGGCAAGTGAGGACAATGCGGCCGCTCTGGTCACAGGCATCTCTGGTATTTGATGTCTCGCCCCGCACGCTCCGTTGTGGGCGCTATCCCCGCTATAAGCCGTCCGCCGTGGTAAATGGATTTTAAAACTGGTGCATAGTGATAAAATATCCTCCGGGAAACAAAAAAAGGAAAAAAATTCTGTTCAAATCAGACCGTAATACAAGATGTTAATGGCCCGGGTCCTCTAATGTGGATATCGGCGGCAGAGCCAGACAGTCTGCTTTCCCTCATACATTATTTTAGCGCTTTTTTTTTTTTTTTAGTAAAATTGATTATCGCGGAAGGTTAAGCACTCTGCTCTGAAATCCGGGATCTGCTGTAATGGAGAGATAACTGGATCATTGATCCGGTGACATGTCGGCTGCGGCTCGTCCTAATGAAATACAGTAATGTGCCCTGGATGGCGCGAGCCCCGGCTGCTCTTATCATGTTCGGAAATAGGGCCGCGAGAAAAAGACATTTTCAAAGCTGATGGACTGAAAAAAAAAAGGCGATATATCCGCCGAAAAATTATTATAACCTGACGTTACATGAGCCCGAGAGATCAATAATACCAGAGCAATCACTAGATGGGACCCGGCCGCCGCTCCCTCCTCCTCCTCACCCACCACTGCCTTGTGGCAGCTACCTCTCTGCCCCCTTGTGGCTCCAACTGCCCCCCCCCCCACACTTCTTCTCCTCCATTTCCCCTGCCCTTTGCCGGCTGACTCCCTACCCCCTGGTTACTCCAATTGTGTCCAACACCCCCCCGCTCCGTTGCGCTGGCTGCCTTACCCTCTCTCCTCCCCCTTTCCGCTAGCTGCCTTCTCCCCCCTCCCCTTTTGCGCCAGCTGCCCTCTCCCCTGCCTGTCCCCATTTTTGTCGGCTGCCTTCTCGCCCCTCCCCTTTTTCTGCCGGCTGCCTTCTCGCTCCTCCCCTTTTTCTGCCGGCTGCCTTCTCGCCCCTCCCCTTTTTCTGCCGGCTGCCTTCTCGCCCCTCCCCTTTTTCTGCCGGCTGCCTTCTCGCCCCTCCCCTTTTTCTGCCGGCTGCCTTCTCGCCCCTCCCCTTTTTCTGCCGGCTGCCTTCTCGCCCCTCCCCTTTTTCTGCCGGCTGCCTTCTTGCCCCTCCCCTTTTTCTGCCGGCTGCCTTCTCGCCCCTCCCCTTTTTCTGCCGGCTGCCTTCTCGCCCCTCCCCTTTTTCTGCCGGCTGCCTTCTCGCCCCTCCCCTTTTTCTGCCGGCTGCCTTCTCGCCCCTCCCCTTTTTCTGCCGGCTGCCTTCTGGCCCCTCCCCTTTTTCTGCCGGCTGCCTTCTCGCCCCTCCCCTTTTTCTGCCGGCTGCCTTCTCGCCCCTCCCCTTTTTCTGCCGGCTGCCTTCTCGCCCCTCCCCTTTTTCTGCCGGCTGCCTTCTCGCCCCTCCCCTTTTTCTGCCGGCTGCCTTCTCGCCCCTCCCCTTTTTCTGCCGGCTGCCTTCTCGCCCCTCCCCTTTTTCTGCCGGCTGCCTTCTCGCCCCTCCCCTTTTTCTGCCGGCTGCCTTCTCGCCCCTCCTCTTTTTGCGCCGGCTGCCTTCTTGCCCCTCTGCCTTCTGCCTCCCTCCCCTTTTGCGCCTGCTGCCCCCTCCCCCCTCCCTTTTTGCGCCTGCTGCCTTCCCCCCCCCTCCCTTTTTGCTCCTGCTACCCTCTCCTCCCCCCTTTTTCCGCTGGCTGCCTTCTCCCCCCCCCCATTTTGCGCCAGCTGCCCCCCCCCCATTTTGCGCCAGCTGCCCCCCCCCATTTTGCGCCAGCTGCCCCCCCCCCCATTTTGCGCCAGCTGCCCCCCCCATTTTGCGCCAGCTGCCCCCCCCCCATTTTGCGCCAGCTGCCCCCCCCCCCATTTTGCGCCAGCTGCCTTCTCTTTCCCCCCCTTTTTGCGGCGGCTAGCTTCTCCCTGTGCCCCCCCTCCCCTTTTGCACAGTTTGCCTTTGCCCCCCCCCCCTTTTTACGCTGGCTGCTTTCTCCCCTTCCCCCTTTTGTGCTAACTCCCCTCCCCCCCCCCCTCTCTCTCAGCGCCATCTGCCTTACCCACCTTTCATTGCACCCCCCCCATCCTCTTGCCCCTCCGCCCCTCCCCCGTTGCGCCTGCAAGGGAATAATGGGAAACCTATTTGAGTCTTTCTGGCATTTGATAAAACCCCGGCAGGGCTGTAGGGTGCAGTGTTTGAATATCCGCACCCCTGCGCCCCTTACTCTTTATGGGACGTCCGGGGATGGCCGGGTGCAGCGTTCTGCCTTCTCCTTCGGTCCATTAAACAGGTTGTCCTCACCGAGCGATCTATGATCACCTAGTCAGTGGATGGGGGATACTTTTTTTTTTTTCTGTAGCCTGGGATACCCCCTTTAAAAAAAAAAAATAAAAATACACATATATAAAAATGTGAGTCAGCGAATGCGCGGCGCTGCTGCCTGTCTCTGCCTGTCAGGTAGGAACATTCCTGTAACTCGCCCGCAGCGTGCGATCGCCCCAGATACCAGATCATCGGCCATCTGCAGATCAAAAGGGGCTCGCTAATCGCTTAATTTCCTATATACAGTACAGACCAAAAGTTTGGACACACCTCCTCATCTCTAGAACAACTGTTAAGAGGAGACTTCGTGCAGCAGCCTTCATGGTAAAATAGCTGCTAGGAAACCGCTGCTAAGGACAGGCAACAAGCAGAAGAGACTTGTTTGGGCTAAAGAACACAAGGAATGGACATTAGACCAGTGGACATCTGTGCTTTGGTCTGATGAGTCCAAATTTGAGATCTTTGGATCCAACCACCGTGTCTTTGTAGAAAAGGTGAACGGATGGACTCTACATGGCTGGTTCCCACCGTGAAGCATGGAGGAGGAGGTGTGATGGTGTGGGGGGGCTTTGCTGGTGACACTGTTGGGGATTTATTCAAAATTGAAGGCATACAGAACCAGCATGGCTACCACAGCATCTTGCAGCGGCGTGCTATTCCATCCGGTTTGCGTTTAGTTGGACCATCATTTATTTTTCAACAGGACAATGACCCCAAACACACCTCCAGGCTGTGTAAGGGCTATGTGACTAAGAAGGAGAGTGATGGGTGCTACGCCAGATGACCTGGCCTCCACAGTCACCAGACCTGAACCCAATCGAGATGGTTTGGTGTGAGCTGGACCGCAGAGTGAAGGCAAAAGGGCCAACAAGTGCTAAGCATCTCTGGGAACTCCTTCAAGACTGTTGGAAAACCATTTCCGGGGACTACCTCTTGAAGCTCATCAAGAGAATGCCAAGAGTGTGCAAAGCATTAATCAAAGCAAAAGGTGGCTACTGTGAAGACCCTAGAATATAAGACATAATTTCAGTTGTTTCACACTTTAAGTATTTCATTCCACATGTGATCATTCATAGTTTTGATGTCTTCAATGTGAATCTACAATTTTCAGAGTCATGAAAATAAAGAAAACTCTTTGAATGAGGTGTGTCCAAACTCTTGGTCTGTACTGTGTGTGTATGTGTGTGTGTGTATATATATATATAGAGAGATAGAGAGAGATTATATATATATATATATATATATATATATATATATATATATATATATATATATATATATATATAGAGAGAGAGAGATTATATATATATATATATATATCTCAATCTATATCTATCAAAACTCAATGTAATACACTAATTATATATATATTATATTATATTGAATTTTGCCGTATATTATATTTTATATTTTTTTTTTTTAAGATTCTAACGTTCTATCTTTTGTCGGAAGAGTTTTCACCAGTCTCATTATCAGCAGAGGCGGGATTGCAATGACTGATAGCCCCTCTATACACAGCATCCACCAATCACAATAATGTCAGAGCTCCTCTCCCCTTCTTATTGACGTTTGCACACGCTCATTAGATGCTTCAATACAATAAATGGGGTCAGTGTTAGTCTATTGCGGCTAATGTACAAGTGCACTTCCTGAAACTGGGAAATTAGATTAAAAAAGTTCCATTGGGCCAGTGTGAGATGGGTGTCTTTAACCTGATGTGACTGGTGTCCTTACCATAAAAAAAAAAATCCAGATCAGAATTAGTGTGTAATCCTCCGGTATTATACGCCAGAGCTGCACTCACTATTCTGCTGGTGCAGTCACTGTGTACATACATTACATTACTGATCCTGAGTTACCTCCTGTATTGTACTCCAGAGCTGCACTCACTATTCTGCTGGTGCAGTCACTGTGTACATACACTACATTACTGATCCTGAATTACCTCCTGTATTATACTCCAGAGCTGCGCTCACTATTCTGCTGGTGCAGTCACTGTGTACATACAGGAGGTAACTCAGGATCAGTAATGTAATGTATGTACACAGTGACTGCACCAGCAGAATAGTGAGCGCAGCTCTGGAGTATAATACAGGAGGTAACTCGGGATCAGTAATGTAATGTATGTACACAGTGACTGCACCAGCAGAATAGTGAGCGCAGCTCTGGAGTATAATACAGGAGGTAACTCGGGATCAGTAATGTAGTGTATGTACACAGTGACTGCACCAGCAGAATAGTGAGCGCAGCTCTGGAGTATAATACAGGAGGTAACTCAGGATCAGTAATGTAATGTATTATCCTCCAGAGCTGCGCTCACTATTCTGCTGGTGCAGTCACTGTGTACATACATTACATTACTGATCCTGAGTTACCTCCTGTATTATACTCCAGAGCTGCACTCACTGTTCTGCTGGTGCAGTCACTGTATACATACATTACATTACTGATCCTGAGTTACCTCCTGTATTATACTCCAGAGCTGCACTCACTATTCTGCTGGTGCAGTCACTTTGTACATACATTACTTTATTTAATCTGTATTTTACTCCAGAGCCACATTCACAATTCTGCAAAACCTAAAGTTAAGTGTTCGTTTTCTGCACTGCACACTCTCCGGTGATTTGCATTTCCAGGCCTCGTCCATATTTGCCATTAGCAGAACTGTCACACGACGGTCGCCTGCGGCCCATGACGGGTCATGGTGACTTTTAATGGGTCACTCCAAGGTTTTTGATGTTTGAACAGAAAAATATCTGGGAAAAACAAGATTCTGCAACAGAGGAACCTCCCCGAGACCGGTGCAGATGAAGTTGAGCTTGCCGACTGTTTCCGATGTCCACCAGCAGAATTTTGATTGCTGCTCTGAGACACAATACAGGCTGAATCTCGGCACATGGTTAATGTAGTTCCAAAGTTCCTCATCTCTTTATAAAGTGGACATTGAAATTAATCAAAAATATAAAATCATTTTTTATGCATGTTGTAATGGTTCCGTCTTTGCTCTGACGAGTGTGCGCCGGAACCGAACAACAGCCGGGAAGAGCGAGGCGCGCGGACAGCAGCTTCCCCGGTGTCACAGCGCACACATCTGCTCCAGAGGTTTTCACATAACCTTGGATTATCTGCTGCGCGGGCCGCGCTTCTAGGAAAATCAGTGTTTTATGTTTTTTTCCTTTTATGCTTTGCATTGATGAGGACGGTACTGTCCCCATAAACACGTCACCTCTCCACCTTCACCCACTCTGAATGCTGATCGCAGTGCTCACCTCGTGCATTGTCCTCCCGCTCTCCGGCCTTGCAGTAAGTGGTTTATTATTGCGGAGAATGTGAATTCCATTAAACGCCGCGACCTCCAAACACCCAGAAATGGAGGAGACCGGCATATATATATGCACACATACACACACAGTACAGACCAAAAGTTTGGACACACCTCATTCAAAGAGTTTTCTTTATTTTCATGACTCTGAAAATTGTAGATTCACATTGAAGGCATCAAAACTATGAATTACCACATGTGGAATGAAATACTTAACAAAAAAGTGTGAAATAACTGAAAATCTGTCTTCTATTCTAGGTTCTTCACAGTAGCCACCTTTTGCTTTGATTACTGCTTTGCACACTCTTGGCATTCTCTTGATGAGCTTCAAGAGGTAGTCACCGGAAATGGTTTTCCAACAGTCTTGGAGGAGTTCCCAGAGATGCTTAGCACTTGTTGGCCCTTTTGCCTTCACTCTGCGGTCCAGCTCTCCCCCAAACCATCTCGATTGGGTTCAGGTCTGGTGGCTGTGGAGGCCCGGTCATCTGGCGTAGCACCCCATCACTCTCCTTCTTAGTCAAATAGCCCTTACACAGCCTGGAGGTGTTTGGGGTCATTGTCCTGTTGAAAAATAAATGATGGTCCAACTAAACGCAAACCGGATGGAATAGCACGCCGCTGCAAGATGCTGTGGTAGCCATGCTGGTTCTGTATGCCTTCAATTTTGAATAAATCCCCAACAGTGTCACCAGCAAAGCCCCCCCACACCATCACACCTCCTCCTCCATGCTTCACGGTGGGAACCAGCCATGTAGAGTCCATCCGTTCACCTTTTCTACAAAGACACGGTGGTTGGATCCAAAGATCTCAAATTTGGACTTATCAGACCAAAGCACAGATTTCCACTGGTCTAATGTCCATTCCTTGTGTTCTTTACCCAAACAAGCCTCTTCTGCTTGTTGCCTGTCCTTAGCAGAGGTTTCCTAGCAGCTATTTTACCATGAAGGCTGCTGCACAAAGTCTCCTCTTAATAGTTGTTCTAGTGATGAGAAGGTGTGTCCAAACTTTTGGTCTGTACTATATATAATATATTTTTTTGTTAATTCTTTTGTAGCATTACTTTACTTTTTTTGTTGTGTTTTTTTTATATATATTTTGTTGTTTTAGCATTACTTTTGTTTTATATATTTTTTGCTCATTATTTTGTAGCATTAATGTACTTTTTTTGTTATATGGATATAATTTTACTTTTTTTGTAGAATTCTTTTTTTTTTTTTTTTTTGTTCGTTATTTTGTAGCATTACTTTTACTTATATTTTTGGTTTATTATTTTGTAGCATTACTTTTTTTTGCATAATTCTGTTTGTTATTTTGTAGCATTATTGTTTTGTGTTTTTATATATATTTTTGCTCATTATTTTGTAGCATTACTGTTATTTTTTTTTTTATTTTTCGTTCGTTACTTTGCAGCATTACTTTACGTTTTTATTGTGTTTTTTTTATATATAATATATATATATATATATATATATATATATATATATATATATATATATACATAATTCATTATTTTGTAGTATTACTTTTTTTTGCTCATTGTTTTGTAGCATTATTGTACTTATTTGTTATGTATACATTTTTTTTTATTTTTTTGTAGCATTACTTTATTTTGTAGTTTTACTTTTTTGTTGTATAGTATTATTATTATTTATTATTATTATTATTATATTATATATATATATATATATATATATATATATATATATATATATATATATATATATATATATATATATATATATATATATATATATAATATATATTTTATTTTTTTTTTCTCTTACGGTGGCAGAGGAGGGTGGCTTACTAACGGAAAGGTGTGATAATGATGTTCTTGAGCTCTACCGTCTCCTGTCTTGACTCTTTTTGGGTTTATAAAGAACGCCGCGGCCCCCGGGCACTTGACCTCTAATGTACCTTGACCTAAATTTGCTTCTTCGAATGAACTGTTTTAACTTAAAAACCTCTTGTTCTGGGGCCGGGGTGCGGAGTGACACAGGATTAAATTACCTTCATTTAACTCCTCGGCGCCAGCGTGTTTAAACGCTCGCTCTTGGCTCCGAGCCAAGAAACTACGAGCAGAAGGTAACATGAAGGTTGGATTTTCTTTTGTGTTTTTTTTTTTTTTATTTTATTTTAAGAGTCAAATTTCACGGCCCGGGATTTTGACAGAACTACTGTTTTTTGTGTTTTTGTTTTTTTTTTTTTTTTTTTTTTTTTTTTTTTTGTAGTATATGAAGTGGTATATGCAGTACATTACAAAAGAGAGTACACCCCTCATATTTTTAATATTGGGACAGCAATGGAGATCTGACCCTGTGATACAATGTACAGTGTCAGTGCGCAGCTTGTATAGCTGGGTAAATTTGGTGTCCTCTAAATAAGTCAACACATAACCATTAATGTCTAAACCGTTGGCAACAAAAGTGAGTACACCCATAAGTGTGTGTGGCCACCATTATTTTCCAGCACAGCCTTAACTCTCTTAGGCCTGGAGGTCACTAGAGCTTCACAGGAGCCGCTGGATCCTCTTCCATCCTCCATGACGACATCACGGAGCCGGTGGATGTTAGAGACCTTGCGCTCCTCCACGTTCCACCTGAGGAGGCTCCACAGATGCTCCATAAGGTTCAGGTCTGGAGACGCTCGGCCAGTCCAGCACCTTTACCCTAAGTTTCTTCAGTAAGGCAGCGGTGGTTTTGGAGGTGTTTGGGGTCTTTATGTTGGAATATGAAGGGAGGGCATTGTGCTCTGCTTCAGTATGTCACAGGACATGTTGGCATTCATGGTTCCCTCAATGATCTGTAGCTCCCCACAGCCAGCAGCACTCATCCAGTTCCAAACCATGATCCTCCACCACCATGCCTGACTGTAGGCAGGACACACTTCTCTTTGTCCTCCTCACCTGGTTGCTGCCACACACGCATAACACCATCTGAACCACATTGGTTTATCTCAGTCTCATCACACCACAGGACAGTTCCAGTAATCCATGTCCTTAGTCTGCTTGTCTTTAGCAAAATGTGACTTTCTTGTGAAACCTCTTTAGTAGAGTCTTCCTTCTGGGATGACAGCCATGCAGAGCAATGTGATGAAGTGTCGTCTGAGCACTGACAGGCGGACCCCCCATCCCCCTGTAACCTCTGCAGTACATGGCATGTGGTCCGATCACTGACAGGCGGACCCCCCACCCCTGTAACCTCTGCAGCAATGCTGGCAGACCTCATACATCTATTATGAAAAGACGACCTCTGGATGACGCAGAGCACGTGCACTCAGCTTCTGTGGTCGGCCATGGCGAGGTCTGTTCTAAGTGGATCCTGTCTGGTTATACCGCTGTATGCTCTTGGCCACCGTGCTGCAGCTCAGTGTCAGGGTGGTGACAATCTTCTTATAGCCTCGGCCATTTTTATGTAGAGCAACAATTCTTTTTTCAGATCCTCAGAGAGTTCTTTACCATGAGGAGCCATGCTGAACTCCCAGTGACCAGTATGACAGTGTGTGAGCCATGACACCAAATGTAACACCCCTGCTGCCATTCACCCCTGAGACCTTGTAACACTAATCAGTCATATGACACCGGGGAGGGAAAATGACTAATTGGGTGTACTCACTTGTGTCTGTCCCCTGAAGCAGATTACTACCTGGAGTTTTCCGTGGCCGTCAGTGTGTAGCCATACCCAGCCGGTATCTTTACAGGTGTCCTAGATGGGTATTGTTGGATTGTGCTTGTAAAAACTATCTCTTTTGCAATTTACTGTTCGTTAAAACCTTTTTCCATTCTTGAAATATTAACACTTATTTACAGCTCGTAGCCTGCGCGACCGCCCCCCTCTGCTGGCAGCATCGACAGTCAGACATGCACAGGGCCTACAAAATATTAGGTTTTGAGCATGTAAATGATGTTTAGAATCTGAACAGGATCAGTGGAGCGCGCCGGTGCCTCAGAATCCCGGCGCATTCTAATTCTTACATTCTAAACGGCAGCGGTGGTCGGTCTCCTAGGAAACGAGATGGAAATAAGTGCTAATATCTCAGAAACGGCTAAAAACTTTAATGAACAGTAAATTACAAAATTGCTTCTTTTTACGAGCACTCTCCGAAAATACCCATAAAAATGGGATGCCGATCCAAGGTTTTTGTTTCATGACATTTTGGTACAGGCTGTATTTGGCTAAGAGCATCTTGGCTTTATAAGTCATTATATATACAGCGTGTGTGTATATGTACAGTATGTGTGTGTGTATGTATATGTATCATTTATTATTTATACATTTATTTAATATTTATTTTATAATATAAGTTTAGATATGGATATACATGCATATATACATACATATATATAATATAATTTTAGACATACATATACACACACATATATATATAATATACATACACACACATACATGCATACATATATATATATATATATATATATATAATAGCTATATAGATGGCTATATATATAGATAGATATATATATAATATAGATGTATGTGTGTGTGTGTATATGTATGCCTAAAATTATATATGTGTATATGCATGTATATCCATATCTAACTTTATATTATAAATTAAATATTAAATTTATAAATAATAATAATGAAATATTATAAAATTGGATATATATATATTTTTATATAATATATATATATATATATATACATATATATAAATACATACACACATATATATAAATACATACACACATATATATAAATACATACACACATATATATATACATATATATGTGTGTGTGTGTGTGTATGTGTGTGTGTGTGTATATATATATATATATATATGTATATGTATATCCATATCTAAACTTATATTATAAAATAAATATGATTAATACATTATGAATAATAATAAATTATATTATAAAATAAATATATATTTTTATTTATTTTTATGTATTTTTTTTAGTTTGTTTTTATTTTTTTTATTATCAGAGCAATAGAAAAATATATAAATACTAAAAATAATTTTATTTTCATTATATTTTTATTTAATTATTATTATTAATAATAATAATAAATAATAATATTCCATAAAGTATTAATAAAAAAATTATATGTATAAAATTTGTACGTAATGGTTAATTTTATTTATGAAATAAATATAACTTCACAAACTGTTGTCAAGGGTCTGATTGATACTGTTAAGAGCCCCCAATCTGTTCCCCCAATGGCGGATATCCCAATTTTAAATGCCCGATGTTGGGATTTTTAATGAGCTCTTTTGTGTCGCTGACGCCTTTTAGGCTAGACAATTTTTTTTCTTATTTACTTTTTGGCTTTGTTTTTGCGCTGATAACTCTACAGTAATTATCACTTTTGGGGGTCGGCCAAATGGTAACTGTTACACGAGCATCTGTGTAATTTCCATAATGATCGTAATCATTTGACACATCCTGTTGAATTATTGGCCGGCGCCCGTGTACCAGCACTCGCCATCTTTGTTTATCCATCTTGGTTCTAAACTCTCTGAAGACTCTTAACAAGACATGTAAAGAAGACAGAGCGGCAGTGCACGACGCTACCTATGTACAGGTGTCTCCCTGTTTTTAGGGGAGAAAATAAACCGCAGCCATGTTTTTCTAATTCTGAACCTTGGGGTTCCCCTTCCACATCCTGCTCCCCCCTCCCCTTCCACATCCCGCTCCCCCCTCCGCCTTCCACATCCCGCTCCAGTCCCCCTCCCCTTCCACATCCCGCTCCAGTCCCCCTCCCCTTCCACATCCCGCTCCAGTCCCCCTCCCCTTCCACATCCCGCTCCAGTCCCCCTCCCCTTCCACATCCCGCTCCAGTCCCCCTCCCCTTCCACATCCCGCTCCAGTCCCCCTCCCCTTCCACATCCCGCTCCAGTCCCCCTCCCCTTCCACATCCCGCTCCAGTCCCCCCCCTCTGCCTTCCACACCCCGCTCCCTCCCCTCCTCTTCCACATCCCGCTCCCTCCCCTCCTCTTCCACATCCTGCCCCCCCCTCTGCCTTCCACATCCCGCTCCCCCCCCCCTCTGCCTTCCACACCCAGCTCCCCCTCCCCTCCTCTTCCACATCCCACTCCCGCCCCCCCCTCCTCTTCCACATCCCACTCTTCCCCCCCCCACCTTTGCCTTCCACAACCCACTCCCCCCCCCCCCCCTCGCCTTCCACATCCCGCTCCTCCTCTCTGCCTTCCACATCCCGCTCCCCCCCCTCTGCCTTCCACATCCCGCTCCCCCCCTCTGCCTTATACACCCTGCTCCCCCCCTCCCCTTCCACATCCCGCTCCCCCCCCTCTGCCTTCCACATCCCGCTCCCCCCCTCTGCCTTATACACCCTGCTCCCCCCCCTCCTCTTCCACATTCCGCTCCCCCCCTCTGCCTTCCACATCCCGCTCCCCCCCTCTGCCTTATACACCCTGCTCCCCCCCTCCCCTTCCACATCCCGCTCCCCCCCCTCTGCCTTCCACATCCCGCTCCCCCCCCTCTGCCTTCCACATCCCTCTTCCTCTCTTTCCAATACTTTCCATTTATTTAAGAGGACCTGTCACTTTGCATAAATATGTATATTTATATATTTGATGTAAAAGCCGCTGTTCTCCTGAATCCAGCAATGTTATTCTCATGTTCCTGCTCCTCTCCGTTCCTGAGATACGGCCCTCTATTCCCTGTAGATATATCTAGTCTTATTGGCCAAGTGGGTGTGCTATTCATGGACACGCCCACAGAAGAGTTAGTTGACACCCCTAGTTGACTAATAAGGACTACATCAACAGTCAGGGAAGAAAGGGCTATATCTCAGGAACGGAGAGGCGCAGGAATAAAAGTAAAACATCGCCGGATTCAGGAGAACAGCGGCATTAACGGCAAGTAAATAAAATGATATATTTATGGCAAGAGAGAGAGGTCATTTTTAAAGAGAACCTGGCAGGTTGCATGTGCTTTGTAATTTTTGAACAGCATGTTAGGAAAAGGGACAAGCTGAGCAGTTTGATATATTGATGAGTGGAAAACGTAGCAAAAGGTGTATTTTATTTTAGAGCCAAGTGGGCGGTCCTTTTCGGTGATTAGGGTCTAACTCCACCCACTTGACTCCTAATAGAGATTTCGATGAATATTATTCAATTAATGCTCATTGTTTTACCACACACCTATATATCAATCTCCTCTGGTTCTATAACCTGATGTTCTCGGATCAGACGCCGGCAGGGTCCCTTTAAATGGATCTTGAGGATTGTGCGGTAATGATGGGTGCGAAGGAGGAGAGTGATATTTTGCTGTAAGTTGATATTATTGAGTTACTTGAAGGCTTCTCTTTGGCAGTAAAACGCGTCGGTCCCTGTTGTTGTTCTTCCACTGTTTATCGCTTCTTCCCCCCAGTGAAGAAGAGGAGGAACTGGCATAGACATGACTACACCGAGGCGGACGATGGCAGCAAACCAGTGCAAGCGGGAACGAGGACCTTTGTGCAGCAGCTTCGAGCCCGCTCCTTCCCAAGGTATGTGCGGTGACGTGAGGTGGTGCACCCCTCGAAAATCATGATAGCTTTTTGGCCTTAGTGGGTACTTCCCGAGAACGTGCAACCCCTTTAACATCAAATTATATACAGTGATGTCACTTCCTGTCAATTTTTCAGCGCCGATGACATCATTTTACGGATGAACGGCAGCCACCTGACACAGCGGTACTTGGAGAAGCATGGATTCAACAGTCCCATCATCGTGCCACAGATGGACGGCCTGGGCCTCCGACTCCCACCTCCCACCTTCTCAGTTATGGACGTGGAGCGATATGTTGGTAAGGAGCCGGTTCTAAGATCCCACCCCGCCATGAAGATGGTTAACATGATTTAGGCATATGAAATAAGCTGTGGTTACACTCATATAGGCCATGGTTTGGTTGGGTTACCTGAAGGGGCATTAGGTAGGGGTAGTGAGAGACACAAATGTCTTGGGAGCTTGAGGTTAGTGTGGTGCCAGTGTCTTGGTAGCCTCATGTAAATGGGGCACCAATGTCTTGAGCTAGAGCTAAAGGTGGCGCCAGTGTCTGGGGAGCTACAGGTGAAGGTGGCCCCAATATCTTGGTAACCTCTTGTAAAAGTGGCGCCAATGCCTTGGTAGCCTCATGTAAAAGTGGCACCAACGTCTTGGGAGCTTCATGGAAAGGTGGTGCCAGTGTCTAGGTGGGTACAGGTAAAGCCGGCGCTAATGTCTTGGGAGCTACAGGTGAGGGTGGCGCCAATGTTTTGGCAGCCTCATGTAAAAGTAGCGCCAATGTCTTGGGAGCTACAGGTGAGGGTGGTGCCAGTGTCTTGGTAACCCCATGTAAAAGTTGCCCAATGTCTTGAGCTAGAGTTAAAAGTGGTGCCAATGACTTGGTAGCCTCAAGTAAAAGGGTCACCAATGTCTTGGGAGCTACAGGTGAGGATGGCGCCAGTGTCTTGGTAAAGTCATGAAAAAGTGGCGCCAGTGTCTTGGTAGCCTCATGGAAAAATCACCCCAATGTCTTGGTAGCCTCATGGAAAAGTGGCGCCAATGTCTTGGGAGCTACTGGTCAGGGTGGTGCCAGTGTCTTGGAAACTCCATGTAAAAGTTGCATCAATGTCTTGAGCTACATGTTAAAGTGATGCCAATGCCTTGGTAGCCTTATATAAAAGGGGCATCAATGTATTGAGCTACGGGTGAGGGTGGCACCAGTGTCTTGGGAGCTACAGGTGAGGGTGGCGCCAGTGTCTTGGGAGCTACAGGTGAAGGTAGTGCCATGTGGTGGGAGCCTTATGTAAAAGTGGCGCTAATGTCTTGGTAGACTCCTGCAAAAGTGGTGGCAATGTCTTCTGAGCCTCATGTAAAATTGGTGTAAATGTCCTTGGTAACCTCATGTAAAAGTGGTGGCAATGTCTTGGGAGCTACAGGTGAAGGTGGTGCCAGTGTCTTGGTAACGCCATGTAAAAGTTGCACTAATATCTTGAGCTAAAGCAAAAGGTGGCGCCAGTGTCTTGAGACCCTCGTGTAAAAGTCACCTTTCCTTCCACCACGTGCTTCTACTATGTTCTCCGAAATCATCAGTAATCCGAATCGATCACTTTCCCTCCAGTGACCTCTTCAGGAGCAATGTGGTATTGCAGGGAATTGATTTGCGCTGATTCTGGATAGAGCCGGAGACCATCTCTGCTGCCGCTTTCAGCCATGGCTTGAAAATGGGGTTCTACACCTTTAAGACAGCTGATCACAACCCCCCCCCCCCCACACACACACACAGGCACACTTGTTAGTGCTCATAAGCAATTTAATCAAGGAAGGGTCACATCACCATATTGCGGTTGCATTTTCTCGTCCTTATTACGGCATCAATTTTCGGCCTCACCGTGGATCTCGCGACCCGAACTAACAGAATCATCGTAGTATATGGCGATTCTGAATTCAGGTCTGTGGGGATCGTAACTAATACATGCGAAAAAATACACCCGCAATATGGTTCTGGTGGCTCTGCTAGAGCACATTATAGAAATTTTGGAGGATTTATTTCACCCTTCGCCTTGGCTATAGTTCCTTTTTATTTCCCGACCACACACCCATAAAGATATATTGGCAGTAATGGCGTCCGGGGTTGCTGCCGTGCCCATCGCGGTGCCACTTCACAGATGTGATATAATTAGATGACGCCATCCGAGCCGCACATTATGTGCAGATCGTCTCTCTGCGCCCGTTCAGCGCCGCCGTGGGATTTCAATAGGATTAACCCTCCGTGTGTTCATCCTTCGTTCCCCCCTCGTTTCGGCAAGGTCCGCGATGCCAGGCTTTTTAATCTATCTTTGGCCGTTTTCCCACTTCCATTTTGGCTCGCTTATTACCTCTGGATCGGGATTGTGCCTCTCGCTTGTTTATTTCTTCTTTATGGCCTCAATTATCCGATACTCCGGAACGCTTCCTGGCAAACGGTGCCATTAGGACAGCAGATGGCACAATGCCCATGGGTGAAGCAAACACGCATGCTAATGTGCTCGCTCGGAGATGTGCGCGGATCCGGCAGGCATAGGTAGAGGCTCCCGTCCCTGGAGAGCCAGATGAAATTAAAAAGAGGTCGCATTGGTCACGACGATTCGCTGCTGGGTTCACTTTGATGAGGGGGAGAAATCTGTTTTCGGGAACATCCTTGCGAATTCGTCTTGAGATGAAGGAATTAGATTAGAGGGACATATTTTGCCATTGCAGAATACTGAAAAAAAAGAAAAAAAAAAAAAAAAAGGTTTTCCTCTCCAACTAGTTTGCATAGTGGCACTAAACCTGTTCTGCTACATTTATTTTATTTATTTTTTTTAATTTTTTCCCCTCTGGTGCAAAGGATCAGGCATGTTGAAATACGGCATGCCCAATCATTCATTTTTTTTGACAGGTGGAATCTGAGTTATCAGGACTTCCCTTTTAAGACTGCATACACATAAAGTGGCTGTTATCCTAATCTACTGCCAGCCACCTTCCACTGAGAGCGAATGATCAGGCATATTGAAGTACAACATGCCCAATTCTTCACTCTTTTGACAGGAGAAATCAGGTAGTTATCAGGATTTCCCTTTAAGGCCGAACATATACATAGTGGATTTTATCCTTCATCCAGCACCAGCCTCTCTCCGTTGAGAGCAAAAGATCGGTCATATTAAAGTACAACATGCCCAATCTTTCATTCTTTTGACAGGAGGAATGAAAGACTTATCCCAACTTCCTTTTAAAGCTGACGATACATATAAAGTGTCTGTTATCCTCATCTACTGGCAGCCAACCTGCACTGAGAGCAAAGGATCAGGCATATTGAAGTAAAACATGCCCAATCCTTCTTCTTCTTTCCCCCTTCTTTCCCCCTTCTTTCCCCCTTCTTTCCCCCTTCTTTCCCCCTTCTTTCCCCCTTCTTTCCCCCTTCTTTCCCCCTTCTTTCCCCCTTCTTTCCCCCTTCTTTCCCCCTTCTTTCCCCCTTCTTTCCCCCTTCTTTCCGCCGACAGGTGGAATTGGGGAGTTTTCATGCCCAATCCTTAATTTTTTGGCAGGTGGAATCCAGAGAATTATTGGAACTTTTCCTTTGCGGCTGACTATACACATAAAGTGGCTGTTATCCTCATCTAGCACTGGCCTCCCTCCGCTGGTAGCAAAGGATCAGGCATATTGAAATACGGCATGCCCAATCTTTCATTCTTTTGACAGGCGCGTAATCAAGGAGTTATCTGAACTTCCCTTTTAGGCTGACCGTGACCATGCACATAAAGTGGCTGTTATCCTCATCTAGCCACAGCCTTTCTCTACTGAAAGCAAAGGATCAGGCATGTGGAAATAGGGCATGCCCAATCCTTCATTCTTTTGACAGGCGTAATGAAGAAGTTATCCAAACTTCCCTTTAAGGCTGATCATGCACATAAAGTCGTTGTTCTCTTTTATCTAGCGACAGCCTCCTTCAGCTGGGAGCGAAGGATCAGGCATATTGAAGTACAACATGCCCAATCATGTCTCTTTTTTTTTTTTTTTTTTTTTGACCGGTGGAATTGAGGAGTTATCGAAATTTCCCTTTAAGGTTGACCATACACCGAAAGTAGCCGTTATCCTCATCTAACACCGGCCTCCCTCCTCTGAGAGCAAAGGATCAGGCATATTGAAATACAACATGCCCAATTCTTCAGTTTTTTGGACCCGTGGAATCAGGGAGTTTTCAGGACTCTCATACACATAAAGTGTCTGTTGTACTCATCTACTGCCAACCTCCTTCAAATGAGCGCAAAAGATCAGGCATATTGAAATACAGCATGCCCAATCCTTAACTCAGATTCCACCTGGCAAAAGAATTGTCGACACTTACATACACATATAATGGCTGTTATCCTCATCTAGCATTGACCTCCGTCCACAGACAGCAAAGGATCAGGTATATCAAACTTTTTGCATGCCCAGTCCCTAATTTTTTGACAGGTGGAATCAGAGAGTTATTGGAACTTTTTTTTTTTAAAGTCTGACAAAACACAAAAAGTAAATGTTGTCCTCATCTAGCGCCAACCTCTCTCCGCTGAGAGCAAAGGATCATGCATATTGACATACAACATGCCCAATCCTTATTTATTTTTTTTGACAAGTGGAATCAGGGAGTTATCCGGATCATTTCCAATTCTTAAATCTACTTACAGCCGCCATCGGGGGATTATGATAAGGAGGCAGTCAAAGACATTAGTTAGCCACTTCTAGCCAGCCAAGGTTGACCACAGCAATTAACTGTCTATCTCATCTCTGTTCCCTTAGACAAAAATGGATCAGGCATATTGAAATCCAACATGCCCAATCATTCGTTTTTCTAATTGCTGCATTTATGAAATTGTTAGCAGGCTGCCATACACATTAGTTAGCTGCTGCTACTGTGGTGCCTTTTTAATTTGCTGCAATCCTTTTTTCTTTGCAGGTGGGGATAAGATCATAGACGTCATCGATGTAGCGAGGCAAGCCGACAGCAAGATGAAGCTCCGAAACTTTGTAAAATACTTCATGAACCCCGACCGACCCAAAGTATTAAACGTCATCAGCCTGGAGTTCTCCGACACCAAGTAAGTTATTAAAGGAACAGTGGACCTTTTCAGTACATTCCCCCCCTCTACTCCTCCCCCCTTTCTGATTGTCCGTCCTCGTGATTTTTTTTAATACACTTCTGAGGATTTTTTTTTCTTATTTTTTTGCCGTTACAGGATGTCAGAGTTGGTTAAAGTACCAGATATCGGTAAAAAACTGTCTTGGGTCGAGAATTACTGGCCTGATGACTCCGTCTTCACAAAGCCCTTTGTTCAAAAGTATTGCCTGATGGGAGTGGAGGACAGCTACACTGATTTCCACATAGACTTTGGTGGCACTTCCGTCTGGTATCACGTTCTATGGGTAAGCATCTTACATTGAGGTAGACTTACTGAATTTGGGAAAAGTTCTGGTGGGCTCTCCCCACTGATCCAAAGAACAAGACTCTGAAATGCCCTTTTTTGAGTGGCGCAATGGCTGCGCATGCACATTACTACACTTTTCATCACATAGATATTGACGCATGGTACTTTGCCATCTCAGTCAGTATTGTAAGCAACCAGCGGAGAAGTGTTGCGCATGCGCTTCCCTCAGGACACCGACCTGAAGAACAGGACTCCTTAAATGGAGCAATAGCCGCGCATGCGCATTACTCCATTCTTGATCTCAAGATATTAGCGAACTGTACTTTGATATCTCCGTCCGTGTCACAGATGAGAAATTAAGCAGTGTTGCACATGCGCGGCCCTTAGTATACATTGAGAACAGGACTCTGTAGTGCCCTATTTGAATGGAGCGGTAGCTGCGCATGCGCAACACAACTCTATTTATTGTTTATGGTACGGATGGAGATGACAGTAATAATTATCGTGCTCTCCATCCGTACCACAGACGAGAAATTGAGCAGTGCTGCGCAATCGCATGTGCGGCTCTTTAGGACACAGGCATTGAGAACAGGACTCTGTAGTGTTCGGTTTGAATGGAGAGATAGACGCGCATGCACAACACCATGGAACTTGCATAGTACAGTACACTACAGTAGTTCAATAGACAATGAATGGAGCGGCGTCACATCACCGATTCCGAGAAGATGCTGGAGTCTCCGGCTTGAAAGGAGTGATGGCCTTGTGTGCATGTGCAACACTGCTTCGTTTCTTGTCTATGGGACTGACAGAGATAGCATAGTAGTGTGCTCCAATATCACCAGTACTCCAATAGACAATGAGTGTAGCAGTGTAGCAAATGCAGAGCCATCAGGACACTGAGAATGAGAAGAGGGCGTGGGAATTGTCTGCTAGGAAGGAGTATTGGTAGCACATGAGCAGTACAGCACCTTATCTCCAGCAGTCAAATACACAGTGAATGGAGCTCTGTTGTGCATGCGCCACCATCACGTCATTGGTCCTGAGAAGAAGGCACTGGGTTTTGATGTTTGTTTTGTTTTTTTTTGTTTTTTTTTATAAAGGGAGTGAAGTTAGCTCATGTCGAGCACTCCTCTGTTTCTTCTTTATGGGAGTGATGGAGATAGGGTGCTGTACTATGCTGTCTCCGGCAGTCCAATAGACAATGAGGGCAGCTTTGTTGCACATGGGCAGCCATCAGCACACCCGAGTTTGAGCTGAGTAGTTGCCTTGCATGCATAACGTTACCCTATTTCTTGTCTGTGGGAATGATGGAGATAATATAGTACACTGCAGTAGTCCAATAGACAATGAATGGAGCGGAGTCACATCGCAGATTCCGAGAACAGGATACTGGAGTTTCTGGCTTGAAAGGAGTGATGGCCTCATGTGCATGCGCAACACTGCTTAGTTTGTCTATGGGACAATATCACTGGTACTCCAATAGACAATGAATGGAGCTGTCTCGGAAATGTATAGCCATCAGGACACTGACTGTGAGAAGAGGGCGCTGGAGTTCTCGTGCTAGAAAGGAGTGTTGGTAGGGGGCTGTACTGCACATGTGCTATCTCCAGAAGTCAAATAGACAGTGATTCTCTGTTGCCCATGTGCTACCATCACGTTGCCCATGCTTAAAAGGGTATCTCATGTGCAGTACTCCTCCGTTTCTTGTTTATGGGAGTGATAGAGATAGGGTGCTGTACTATGCTGTCTCCGGCAGTCCAGTAGACAATGAGTGCAGCTTTGTTACACATGGGCAGCCATCAGGACCCCGCACCGATCCTAAAATGGCACTGGTGTTTGCTGCATGATAGGAGTGATGGCCTCACAGTACAGCTTAGTGCTACATCAGTCTCATAGACAATGAGTGCAGCTTTGTTGTGCATCCGCGGCCATCACGACACCGATCCAAAAAGGGCATCACTGTTCGCTACATGATAGAAGGGATGGACTCGCATGCGCAGTACTGCTTAGTACTAAGGCAGTCTTGTAGACAATGAGTACAGCTTTGTCGCGCATGCGCAGCCATCAAAACACCAATCCTAAAAGGGCACTGGTGTTCTCTGCGTGATAGAAGAGAGATCTGCGCATGCGCAGGAAAGTTAGTACTAAGTTGGCCTCATAGACGGCGAGTGCAGCTCTGTTGCGCATGCGCAGCAATCAGTACACTAAAAAGTCGCTGGTGTTTGCTGTGTGATAGAAGCGATGGCAGCGCATGCACAGTACAGCTTAGTACTAAGTCAGTCTCATAGACAGCGAGTGCAGCTTTTTTGCGCATGCGCAGCCTTCAGGACACCAATCCTAAAAGGGAGCTGGTGTTTACTCCTTGATGGAAGAGATGACTGTGTATGCGCGGTACAACTTAGTACTGTGCCAGTCTCCTAGACAATGGGTGAAGCTTTGTTGTGCATGCACAGTCATCAGGACACCGATCCTAAAAGGGTGCTGGTGTTTGCTCTTTGATAGAAGAGATGGCCGCACATGCGCCTTGTCGTTTGATACTAAATCAGTCCAATAGACAGTGAATTGAGTGGTAATGCGCATGCGCAGTACAGCTTAGTACATCAGTACAATAGACAATGAATGGAGTAGTAATGCGCATGCGCAGCCATTGCTCCATTTACACAGGACACTTAAGCGCCCCATTGCTAGGATCATTGTTGGACCCCAGAATTTGGGGTGACCCCCTTTTAAAGTGACAGTAAATTAAATTCCATTTTTTTTGCTTCCAGGGGGAGAAGATTTTTTACTTGATAAAGCCCACGGATGAGAACCTGGCCCTGTACGAATCGTGGAGCTCTTCAGTTACCCAAAGCGAGGAGTTTTTCGGGGACAAGGTGGATAACTGTTACAAGTGCGTGCTGAAGCAGGGGCACACGCTCTTTCTCCCAACAGGTGAGTTTGTCGTACTGGGCCACCGTCCGATTCCCTAGAGCAGACGACCAGTGCATTTCTCCTGCCCCCCCCCCTCCATACAGACGAAATCGCCATCCAGGCGCCAAATAATTGCCATTTAATCTATTCTTTTCTTCCAGGCTGGATTCACGCTGTCCTCACGTCTCAGGATTGCATGGCCTTTGGTGGGAACTTTCTGCACAACCTAAACATTGGCATGCAGCTCAGGTAATTTTTCGTAACGGCATTTGAGGGGTTAAATTTTTCCGAAACACCGCGCCAAATCTGCATAGACTAAGAGATAAATGATAAAATTCTGGTTTCCTGCAGCCACCACTAGAGGGAGCTCACCGCATACAGCTTTGTGATTAAGGTGAATGTATAGGCTGTATGCGGTGAGCTCCCCCTAGTGGTGATTGATTATAGTGTATATTTTTTTTTTTCTTTCTTTTAGGTGTTACGAGATGGAAAAAAGATTGAAGACCCCAGATCTCTTCAAGTTCCCTTTCTTCGAGGCAATTTGTTGGTTTGTGGCCAAAAACCTACTTGAAACTTTGAAAGGTAAAAGTCGCCGTTGATCGAAACCCGAAGGCTGCGGATCTGATTACGGCCGCTGTATGGCGGAGCTGTTCGCTCACCCGCTGTCGCCCCTTCCCTCTTGCAGAGCTAAGAGAAGATGGCTTCCATCCTCCGAATTATTTAAAGCAAGGTGTGAAGGCGCTGATCACTGCGCTGAAGAGCTGGATGAAGAAGGAAGTGAGTGGCCGCTGCGGGGAGCAGACATTGCGGGGTTAATAGAGGGAATGGGTCATTAGAAAGGGACCCATTGTTTATATAGGGGTTTTATGTTTTTTGTTTTTTTTGTTTAACATTTCAATTTTCCCATATCGCTATATTTAAAGAAAAAAAAATCTGAAATCTTGAAATTTTCACAGCTACTAAGCCCAATACTAGACTCGCACTTCCGGTTCTGTGCAGAAGGCTTTTCAGTAGTCTCATTATCATCACAGTTGGCATTATAATGACTGATAACACCTCTATACAACAGATAACACAGGATCCACCACTCACAATAGCTGATATCACAGCTCACCTCCTCCCCTTCCTGTACAATGACTGATAGCACCTCTATATACAGTAGATAACACAGGATCTGTCTTTCTCAATAGTTGTCACAGCTCACCTCCTCCCTCATGTACAATGACTGATAACACCTCTATACAATAGGTAACACAGGATCCACCATTCACAATAGTTGATGTCATAGCTCACCTTCTCCTGTACAATGACTAACACCTCTACATGCAGTAGATATAACATCCTCCATTCACAAAAGGTGATGTCACAGCTCACCTCTTCCTGTACAATGACTGATAACCTCTGTATACTGTAGTAACACAGGATCCACCATTCACAATAGGTGATATCACAGCTCACCCCCTCCTCTTGTACAATGACTGATAACACCTTTATATACAATAGATAACACAGGATCCATTATTTACAATAAGTGATGTCACAGCTCACCTCCCCCTCCTGTACCATTACTGATAACACCTATATATACAGTAGATAACAGGATCCACCATTCACAATAGTTTATCCACCATTCACAATAGTTGTCACAGCTCACCTCCTTCTGTACAATGACTAACACCTCTATATACACTAGATATAGGATCCTCCATTCACAATAAGTGATGTCACAGTTCACCTCCTCCTTCTTCTGTAAAATTATTGATCATACAGAATCCACCATTGACAATAGCTGTCACAGCTTGCCTCCTCCTCCTATACAATGACTAATAACTCCTCTATATACAGTTGATAACACAGGATCCACCATTCACAATAGGTGATGTCACAGCTCACCTCCTCCTCCTGTACAATATACTATATAATATACGGCACTATATATAGCAAATATTGGATCCACCATTCACAAAAGGTGATGTCACAGCTCGCCTCCTCCTCCTGTATGACTGATAACACTTTTATATACAGTATATAACACAAGATCCACTGTTTATAAAAGGAGATATCACAGCTCACCTCCTCCTCATATACAATGGCTGATAACACCCCTATATATAGTAGATAACCCTTGATCCACCGTTCACAAAAGGTGATGTCACAGCTCACCTCCTCCTTTTGTACAATGACTGATAACACCTCTATATACAGTAGATATAGGATCCTCCATTCACAATAAGTGATGTACAAGACAAGGAGGTGAGCTGTGACAACCTGTTTTATCTACTGCATATAGAAGTGTTATCAGTCACTGTACAAGAGGAGGTGAGCTGTGACATACTATGTTATCTACTGTACATAAAAGTGTTATCAGTCATTGTACAAGACAAGGTGATCTGTGACTGATAACACGTCTATGTACAGTAGATAACAACATAGTATGTCACAGCTCACCTCCTCCTCCTGTACAATGACTGATAACACTTCTATATACAGTAGATAACACAGGATATCACAGCTCACCTCCTCCTCCTGTACAATGACTGATGACACCTCTATATACAAAAGATAACTGGGGATCCTCCATTCACAATAGCACTTTACCTTTAAGGAGCGATCCGCTGTGATCATAGGGGATCCGGTCAGTAAGTGTTACATTTCCCTGCAGTGCCCCCATAGGGGAACTTGTGTATTGCACTCAGCCCATTAACATCCATACAGGACGGGTGTGGGAGACGCTACATTGACCCTGGAGCCAAGGTGGGGGGGGCCCATATGATAAAGATTTGTGGTATTTGGTGACCCAAGAGATGTGGGACCCCCAGCCTTACCTCGCGGGGTGTATGATCAGTCTGGGGGGGTTTGGGGTGGGCGTGCAGTGACGTGACCCTCTCCTCTCTCTCCAGTCTGTAGCAGAACACGCTTTTGAAATCCCAGAAAACATCAGACCCGGGAATCTCGTTAAAGAGCTGTCTAAAGTGATCCGCTCTGTGGAGGTGAGTGCCCGACACTGGATGGGAATGGGGGGTCCAGCCTCACGCCCTGAGTAACCCCCTCATATGTGATCTAGCCCCAAAAGTATAAAAAAAAAAATGATCAAAATAAATATTATGTAGAATGAGTTAACTGAGAATCAGTCAGTGAGCGCAGTCTCTCATTCTCATGATGTTTTATTTGCTCCTCTGTTTTATCACCTCTTCCAACTTCAGCTCAGATTTGATGTGGTCTAAGGTTATAAATGAGCACAGGGGGGTTAAAAAAAGACAGAATAATGAATACAAAAATACAACACCCCCCCCCCCCCCATAGTCTGTTCTCATTTATAACCACACACCGCACCAAATGGCACATACGACGGATATTCTTCTCAGAACGAGCTCACTGACAGATTCTCTGTTAACTCATTCTGCAGCCGGTTATGTGCAGGGTTAATAAAGAGCCTGGAAAAGTTAAACAGTGGGGGGGGGTCACACTAATCTGACATTTTTGGAATCCTCAATTGCTCTTAGTTTAGGCTACAATTGTATTTAAAGGATAAATTACTGGAAACAGTCAGCAAGTCTGCAGACAAATACAGTCCTTTAATGACACACTCCCTACCTATACGATCCCCATATGGAGCCTGATGGTAAAATTCACACGTTCCATGAATTGAAATTGTAAAACATACCGAATAATCAGGGAATACTGTGAGATTCCAGCTCTGAAGTCTGCAGGTTAGTGAATGCGGCCACAGAGGAGAGCAGGTAATTGAGCATTTTTCCTGCATTAGATTACTAGTATTAACATCGTAGTATACAACATTCTTTTCGGAATGCAAATCACGAGAAACCTTGAGTGATTCCAGCTCTGAAGCCTGCAGAATTGTGAGCGCAGCTGTGGGGAAATTTTTATAAATTACACTGTATTTAAAATAGATAAATAAATATATATATATATATATATATATATATATATATATATATATATATATATATATATATATATATATTAATTAATAAGAAAAAAAATATAAATATATACAATATATATATATATATAGATATATATATAGATAGATAGATATATAGATATATATATATATATATATATATATATATATATATAGATATATATATATATATATATAGATATATATATATATATATATATAGATATATATATATATAGATATATATATATAGATATATATATATATAGATATATATATATATAGATATATATATATATAGATATATATATATAGATATATATATAAATATATATATATATATATATATATATATATATATGTGTAATATTATTCGTGAGATTGATGGTAACAGAATGGCCATATAACATTTATTAAATTCATAGTACACTTTAATGGTTGATGATTGGAAACAGTCAGCAAGCTTGTGGTCACATCACACACACATCTGAGCTCCTAAACTACAGTGAGATGAGCAGATGGTAAAACACTTTCCAGAATGCAAATAAAAAAAAAAAAAAAACACTATTTGCCAGGAATTCTGGAAGATGACTGATCTGAAATATGCAGAATTATGAATACAGCTCTGGAGTATTATACATTATGTAAAAGGAAGGAAAGCACAAGATATAAATGAGAGATAAATTGTAATCGAAAGGTTGTATGGTTGTAAGGTTGAGCAAAATTGGACACTTTTTTTTTTTGGGGAGGCGGGGGGATTAATTATTGGAAACAGTCAGCAAGCTGGTAGTTGGGCTCATTTCTGAGATCCTGTGATACAAGGAGTTGAGCAGTTTCTCCTACATCAGATGCAACTCACAAGAGTCATTAAATGTGCAAGGAATTCCAGCTCCTAAAGTCTGCAGAATTGTGAATGCAGCTCTGAAGTACTATGCAGTATGTAAAAGGAATTGTAACTAGGTAAAAGCTATAAATACATTGTACTAGAAATTTCGTTGAATTTCTGGTATTCGTGGAAACCGTCAGCAAGCTTGTTATTAGGCACACTCCTAACCCCCCAGGCAGGAGGAGGGTGGGTAGTTTCTTACCGGAGATGATTATGCCTGATGTCAAAATGATACTTTTAACAATAGAAAGCCTATTAAATGCTATGAGATTTCAGCTCTGAAGTGTGCAGAATTCTGAATGCAGCTACTAAAGTGCAGGTTAGTGGTCAGTTTTCGTGCATTAGAGTACTGGTTTTTACATCAAGCACTTTTCTGAAGGCAAATCACAAGTGACATTAAGTGATTTCAGCTCTGAAGTGTGCAGAATTGTGAGCGCAGCTCTGGAAAACGTATACATAACTGTCCACTTGATTGCAGGAGGAGGGGAGCAAGCCAGTCAAATCTCAGGGAATCCATGGGCTGTGTCCACTCTCCGGATCCTCGCACGAGAAGTCATCTCATCATTCCAAGCGGAAAGCACGGCGGCTGCGAGACCTCGCGAGCAAAGCCCCCTCCAACCTCGACATTCTGGAGCATCACACCAGGGAGGTGCTGAAGAGGCTGGAGATGTCTCCGTGGCAGGAGGTAAGTGGCCACGGATTATCAGCGCCGACGCCCGGCTCCTCGTGCTGAGGCAGAGCTGCAATACCACACACAGCCTGCAGACAAAGGGGGCGCTATTGTGAGGGGGAAACAGTCAATTTTCTAATTCTGTAAACCCCTTTTATCCACATATGTTCTCTTCCCTCATCAGGATATGGGCACTTATAAATTAAATATGAAGGCCCTACAGCCTTCATCAACAGTGCCGGACAAGAAGATGGAAGACAAGAAAAGTGAAGACAATGATGTCCGCCTGCTGCTTTCCAATGGAAGGATAGTAAGGTATGTACACAGTGACTGCACCAGCAGAATAGTGAGTGCAGCTCTGGAGTATAATACAGGAGGTAACTCAGGATCAGTAATGTAATGTATGTACACAGTAACTGCACCAGCAGAATAGTGAGTTCAGCTCTGGAGTATAATACAGGAGGTAACTCAGGATCAGTAATGTAATGTATGTACACAGTGACTGCACCAGCAGAATAGTGAGTGCAGCTCTGGAGTATAATACAGGAGGTAACTCAGGATCAGTAATGTAATGTATGTACACAGTAACTGCACCAGCAGAATAGTGAGTTCAGCTCTGGAGTATAATACAGGATAAGTGATGCAATGTGTGTACACGGTGACTTACATTTTTACGACCTTGTATACAGATTGGTTTCATCCATTACATTTCCTTCTATACAGAGATGAGCGGCAGCCGTTCACTGACCGGAGTCTTTACACTGCGGATAGCGAGGATGAGGACGACCGAGCCAGATCGAAAAAGACAAAGGACATAAAACTGGAGAAGCCGTGCTCCAGCTCTGAGGCCGATGATAAAGGCGAAAATCAGAAACCACTAAACAGTAAGTGTGTGGTGATGAGAATATATATAAATAAATATATATTAAAATAATTGTGTGTGTGTGTGTGTGTATATATATCTGTATGTGTGTATATATATATATATATATATATATATATATATATATATATATATATATATAACCCCACCCCCCTGGGATCGCGGATACAAGATTGATAAATTCTCTTTGTGTTTTCAGTGTTTTTTGAGAGTGTGAAGTCGGAGCTCAGGTACGGGCCCTCGGAATACTCCGATATTTCTGATTCTGAAGGTTCCGAAGCCGATTGCACTAACCAGGTAGGTCAGTCGTCATCGTCGTCGTGAGTTTTCTTTATATAGGGCTGATATTGGAGACCCATCCCCCGCCTCTCCTCCGTCCCGCCACCGCCGGGTGATGAATAATTCAGCGCCACGTTTGCCTCCTCACTATCGGATCCTCAGCCGATCAATATAGATATTTTTTCTTAAGTAAATAAAGGTCATTAGGCTTGATGATCTCCATTTCCTTCCCGCGCCGGCGTCCCGCGTCGCTGCCATTACGGGAAATGTTCTTTGCTGTTCTGGGAATACCTCGGCTCCAGGAGTGGAATCTACTTAGCGCTTTATCTGTGGTTCTCGCAGCGCCACCTAGTGGACACGTTCTGCCACCAGCGTCTTCATTATTGTTCTGGCTCTTTTTGTTTTGCAGAAAAGCGTCTCAGAGGATTCAGACAGCTCAGGTGACGAGGAGCCGCAGGAGGACACAGCAGATTTTAAGGAGGAGGACACAGAGACTACCGGTGATGAAGATCACTGCTGGTCTGCTGGTGACATGCCACGGAAAAGGTAATGAGCTGACCATTTTCTTAAAGGGGCTTGTTGTCAAATTTCCTCCCCCCCTCTTCTTCCACCCCCCCCCCCCTCCTCCACATTCCCTCCCGTCCCCCCCCCCCCTCCACATTCCCTCCCGTCCCCCCCCCCTCCTCCACATTCCCTCCCGTCCCCCCCCCTCCTCCACATTCCCTCCCGTACCCCCCCCTCCTCCACATTCCCTCCCGTACCCCCCCTCCTCCACATTCCCTCCCGTCCCCCCCCCCTGCACATTCCCTCCCGTCCCCCCCCTGCACATTCCCTCCCGTCCCCCCCCCCTGCACATTCCCTCCGTCCCACCCCTGCACATTCCCTCCCGTCCCACCCCTGCACATTCCCTCCCGTCCCACCCTTCCTCCACATTCCCTCCCGTCCCACCCCTCCTCCACATTCCCTCCCGTCCCACCCCTCCTCCACATTCCCTCCCGTCCCACCCCTCCTCCACATTCCCTCCCGTCCCACCCCTCCTCCACATTCCCTCCCGTCCCACCCCTCCTCCACATTCCCTCCCGTCCCACCCCTCCTCCACATTCCCTCCCGTCCCACCCCTCCTCCACATTCCCTCCCGTCCCACCCCTCCTCCACATTCCCTCCCGTCCCACCCCTCCTCCACATTCCCTCCCGTCCCACCCCTCCTCCACATTCCCTCCCGTCCCACCCCTCCTCCACATTCCCTCCCGTCCCACCCCTCCTCCACATTCCCTCCCGTCCCACCCCTCCTCCACATTCCCTCCCGTCCCACCCCTCCTCCACATTCCCTCCTGGAACACCCCTCCCTTCCCTCCACCCCTTCCCTCTTTCCCCCCACCCCTTCCCTCTTTTCCCCCCACCCCTTCCCTCTTTCCCCCCCACCCCTTCCCTCTTTCCCCCCCACCCCTTCCCTCTTTCCCCCCCACCCCTTCCCTCTTTCCCCCCCACCCCTTCCCTCTTTCCCCCCCACCCCTTCCCTCTTTCCCCCCCACCCCTTCCCTCTTTCCCCCCCACCCCTTCCCTCTTTCCCCCCCACCCCTTCCCTCTTTCCCCACCACCCCTTCCCTCTTTCCCCCCCACCCCTTCCCTCTTTCCCCCCCACCCCTTCCTTCTTTTTTTCCCCCCACCCCTTCCTTCTTTTTTTCCCCCCACCCCTTCCCTCTTTCCCCCCGCCCCTTCCCTCTTTTTTTTTCCCCGCCCCTTCCCTCTTTTCCCCCCCCCCGCCCCTTCCCTCTTTTCCCCCACCCCTTCCCTCTTTCCCGCTCACCTTTCCCTCCCAGGTTATGATATCCTTTCTTTGCTCTAAAGCTCTTGGGCAGGGGGGATCCATTGACCAATTTTTGGCCATCTTACATGGCTGGTTGCAGCCTTCCCCGTTCCTCGCAACTGATGGCCAGCAGCGGTGAAGCTGGGCACTCACTGATCATCTTGAGATTAGACCACCCTCTTATCTTTCTCCTTGGTGGGTGATCCATTCTGTAGTCTAAATGTTTCATTTTTAAATTTATTTTTTTTTTGCAGTGAATTTCCGAGTTCGACCAGCACGGTGGAGGATGCGGTGGAGGACGCGGTGGAGGGCATGCTGACCATGGCTTCTTTGCACTACCCCTCTCGGCCTCCCGCAGACACGAGGAGCACGGGCTGCAAAATGGGGATCGTTTACCCTCAGTTGCACATCAAATTCTCTCAGGAGAAGGCGAACTGTCAAGAGCCGAAATTACTTAACAAAGGTAAGAAATATCAGAGCAGGATAGACCCAAGGCAACTAAAATTTTAAAGGTGGTGTCTAGAACTGTCATATTGGTCCTTCAGGATCGATTACTGGATTAGGTCGATGGGGGTCTGACACCTGGGACACCCCCAACAATCAGCTGTTAGCAGGTCTTGTGGCCATTAGAAGTAAAATGTTTAGAACTGGAACAGCAGTGCTCTATACACCATGTAGTGGCCATTCTCGGTACTGCAGAGCTCCATACACCATGTAGTGGCCATTCTTGGTTACTGCAGAGCTCCATACACCATGTAGTGGCCATTCTTGGGTACTGCAGATCTCTATACACATGTAGTGGCCATTCTCAGGTACTGCAGCACTCTATACACCATGTAGTGGCCATTCTCGGGTACTGCAGAGCTCTATACACATGTAGTGGCCATTCTTGGGTACTGCAGAGCTCTATACACCATGTAGAGGCCGTTCTCAGGTTCCGCAGAGCTTTATACACCATGTAGTGGCCATTCATGGTACTGCAGAGCTCTATACACCATGTAGTGGCCGTTCTCAGGTACTGCAGAGCTCTATACACCATGTAGTGGCCATTCTTGGGTACTGCAGCGCTCTATACACCATGTAGTGGCCATTCTCAGGTACTGTAGAGCTCTACACCATGTAGTGGCCATTCTCAGGTACTGTAGAGCTCTATACACCATGTAGTGGCCATTCTCAGGTACTGCAGAGCTCTATACACCATGTAGTGGCCATTCTCAGGTACTGCAGAGCTCTATACACCATGTAGTGGCCATTCTCAGGTACTATAGAGCTCTATACACCATGTAGTGGCCATTCTCAGGTACTGCAGAGCTCTATACACCATGTAGTAGCCATTCTCAGGTACTGCTGAGCTCTATACACCATGTAGTGGCCATTCTCGGGTACTGCAGAGCTCTATACACTATGTAGTGGCCATTCTCAGGTACTGTAGAGCTCTATACACCATGTAGTGGCCATTCTCAGGTACTGCAGAGCTCTATACACCATGTAGTGGCCATTCTCAGGTACTGCAGAGCTCTATACACCATGTAGTGGCCATTCTCAGGTACTGTAGAGCTCTATACACCATGTTGTGGCCATTCTCAGGTACTGCAGAGCTCTATACACCATGTAGTGGCCGTTCTCAGGTACTGCAGAGCTCTATACACCATGTAGTGGCCGTTCTCAGGTACTGTAGAGCTCTATACAGCATGTAATGGCCGTTCTCAGGTACTGCAGAGCTCTATACACCATGTAGTGGCCATTCTCAGGTACTGCAGAGCTCTATACACCATGTAGTGGCCATTCTCAGGTACTGCAGAGCTCTATACACCATGCAGTGGCCGTTCTCAGGTACTGCAGAGCTCTATACACCATGTAGTGGCCGTTCTTGGTACTGCACGTCCTAAAAGGGAATGTGATCAGGGCTTCAGGAGCAGCCGCTCTGTGTTGTGCTCAGGGTCTCTAAACTTTTTTTCCTATGGCCTCAAGACCTGATAAGAGTTGATTGGTGATGGGGACCCCCAATTAACTGTTAGCAGGTCCATTGGAAAGGAAGTTTAGAGAGCCCCCGAACAGCACAACACACAGCGGCTGCTCATGAGTCCTGCAGTTCCGATCACATTCATTTTCATAGAAGCTGCAGTACCTATGAACGGCCTCTACATGGTGTATAGAGCTCTGCAGTACCTGAGAATAGCCACTACATGGTGTATAGAGCACTGCAGTACCCAAAAATGGCCACTACATGGTGTATAGAGCACTGCAGTACCCGAGAATGGCCACTACATGGTGTATAGAGCACTGCAGTACCTGAGAATGGCCACTACATGGTGTATAGAGCTCTGCAGTACCCGAGAACGGCCACAGCATGGTGTATAGAGCTCTACAGTACCAGAGAACGGCCACTGCATGGTGTATAGAGCTCTACAGTACCAGAGAACGGCCACTGCATGGTGTATAGAGCTCTACAGTACCAGAGAACGGCCACTACATGGTGTATAGAGCACTGCAGTACCTGAGAACGGCCACTACATGGTGTATAGAGCACTGCAGTACCTGTGAACGGCCACTACATGGTGTATAGAGCTCTACAGTACCAGAGAACGGCCACTACATGGTGTATAGAGCACTGCAGTACCTGTGAACGGCCACTACATGGTGTATAGAGCTCTACAGTACCAGAGAACGGCCACTACATGGTGTATAGAGCTCTACAGTACCAGAGAACGGCCACTACATGGTGTATAGAGCTGTGCTGTTCCAGTTGTGTACCTTTTTACTTCCAATGGCCATAAGACCTGCTAAGCTGATTGGTCGGGGTGTCATCGGACCCCCATCAATCTTATATCGATGACCTAAAACCCCTTTAATGAAAAATATAAAGCAGTTTTGTGCAAAATCTTAATTTAAAAAATCTACCGTATTGTGTATGCGACCCTATATCTGCATTGATTAAGATCAGGGGAGGGGAGAGATGGATGTGAGTGATATTGTGAGTTTTGTGTCTAGGCCGCCGGGGCAGTGCGGACGCAGGGCTGACCGCTTCGGATTGGATTAGTCAGATGGATTCGTCGTGCAGGTCGGATCCTCAGGTGAGCAACACGACATGGCGAGAATGGCGGCGGCTTTGTTACGGTTTGGCGGCACATTTTTACGTCTCTCCTCGTCTTTATCTCAGGATTTCTGCAAAGCCACCAAATCTCAGAGGCGCGATCATTCTGCGGACTCCGGCGGACATCCTCACAAGATTAAACGCTACGCTGAAAGCGAAGGCTGGGACTCGCCGACCTACCACCATGATGAGAAATCCGACCAGGAGGGAAGCCTGAGCCCCAGGGACTGCGACTTCAGCGAAGGAAGCCTGAGTCCAGACCGAATATACGGAGACACCTCGCCATCTGTGCCCCTGCACCCCACTAAGAGACCTGCCTCAAACCCACCCCCCATTAGCAACCAGGCAACTAAAGGTACACAGATCGGGGGTCCTTAAAGGGGGGATACTCCCATCTCTGTAATGATCACAAGGCTATGAGGTTATGGAGGTCGGACCTCCACAGTCATATCCCAGTAATATCTCTTAAAGGGGTCCTCCAGCATTTTTTTTTTTTTAATCCTGAGCCTGGAAAAAGAGGAGAAAAAAAAAAAACCCCACTCCTATTCTGGACTCTCTTGATCATTCCAGTCTCCGCCAGACTGGAAGGGATGACATCATGACCACCATTCCAGTCACATGACCCCTAAAGCCACCGATTGGCTGCAAGATCAGGTGACTGTGGTAGTCACTTCCGAACTGAACCTATTGGAGCTGAAGATCTGGATCAGATTCCACATGTCACGGTCTTGAAGATATACAGGAGAATCCCTTTAATTAGATATGCCCCTTTAATTAGATAGAAATGCCCCTTTAATTAGATATGCCCCATTAATTAGATAGAAATGCCCCTTTTAAAGTAGTCACACTACTACTTGTGACTTTTTGATCCAAGGTCAACTAGGATTTTCCTAACTTCAGGAAGCCGTGTTCTCTCATCTATTCCACTTGCTCACAGCTGCAGGTTTGCTGCAATTGCATCCAGTGAGCTAAACAGTCCGGGCTATAGACTAATACCTGCACTGATACATTGTGACAAACTATCAGGACGGAGATTTCTTCTGCTGATCTATTAAGTGCAAAAAGCATTGTCCAGACTATATAAACAATTGTAACAAATCTTCAGCTGTGAAGACTTTAAAAGGCCATTTCTTTGTCGCTCCATTGGGAGACCCAGACAATTGGGTGTATAGCTTCTGCCTCCAGAGGCCACACAAAGTATTACACTTTAAAAAGTGTAACCCCTCCCCTCTGCCTATACACCCTCCCGTGCATCACGGGCTCCTCAGTTTTATGCTTTGTGTTGAAGGAGGCACACATTCACTCATGCTCCCATTTTAGTCAGCAGCTGCTGATTATATCGGATGGAAGAAAAGAGGGCCCTAACAGGGCTCCCGGCATGCTCCCTTCTCACCCCACTAAGTCGGCGGTGTTGTTAAGGTTGAGGTACCCATTGCGGGTACACAGGCCGGAGCCACATGTCGTTTTCCTTCCCCATCCCTTAGGGGCTCTGGGAGAAGTGGGATCCTATCCGGTCATCCAGGCACTGGGACCGGGCTCCCTCCGCAGCCCCTGTGGGATTCTGACGGACAGGAGACTGGATGTCATCAGGGCCCTGCATCTACAGGTACTCTGTGTCCCCTTGGGGACGGTGCATGGAGCACCTTGACCTCAGAGAGCACCTTGGCCTCAGACGCTGCAGCGACTGCGGTGTTGGTATGAGACCGGGACTACCGCGCCGACCGCGGTTTTAACTTTAGTCCCCGGCTTTTGCGGCCTAGTGCCTTAAACTCCCGCCCCCGGACCTGCCAGTCAGGGGGAAGGGCGGGACGGTCGGTCTGACACCAACAGTGAGGGCTGGAGCACCCTTGGCTGTCCTACGCCCCCCTCACTTTTCACTCTGGGGCACCAGATTCCCGCACTTTTGTAGTTACGCCCACGGCTCCCTCCTCCCCTGTGAACGCCGACAGCCATGTTTTAAGCACATTCTGCCGGTGGAGGAGCACCTCTGGGAGACCCGAGGCAGGGAATCTGGTGGCCACACACTGCTTGAGCGGTCGGTAAGCCAGGTGGCTTCTTCCCACCGGTGCTGGGCCCCCTAGAGTGCTGAACTGTTATATATATATATAATTTGTATACATTTTCTCGGTTCGGCTGTACTGTTAGCTTGTGGCTATATATCCCTCAGTGATCACTCTCCTGGGAGACTACAGCATGTCTTTCACAAGGAGCAAGGGCGCTAAGGCAAAGGGTTATTTTGCAACCTGTACCTCTTGTGCGGCTATGCTACCTGCAGGTTCCACCTACCCTCACTGTGAGCAATGCTCGGGCCATGTGGCACTCGCTCAGCCGGAGCCTGGGGCACTGGTGGGACCCTCGGCCCAGGTAGAACCGCCGGCTTCCCCTGTCCAGGCGGCAGGGACAGAGTTTGCAGCTTTTGCTGAGAAACTCTCTGAGTCACTTTCACAATCCATGGCTCAGTCTATGGACAAATGGTCTGCTAAGATACTAGAAGCCTTGCAGCCCAGACCGGCCCTTACACAGGCCCCGGGCACTGCGGGATCGCCCCCAGGCCCCTCTCGGTCTGCGACGAAGCGTGCTCCTGGGGTGGCCTCTAGTTATTACGTGGAGGACTCCGGCACGGACCGCAGTCCCAGACCGGCTAAGCGGGCTCGCTTAGAATCTTCCCCGACTTCATCACGCTGTTCGGGGTCTCAGCTTGAGGACTCTCTAGAGGATGAGGCGGAGGTCGCAGCCCAGGACTCTGACCCTGACGTTGCTCTCAATCTTGATACACCTGAAGGGGACGCCATAGTAAATGACCTTATAGCGTCCATCAACCAGGTGCTAGATCTTTCTCCCCCAACTCCACCTATAGAGGAGTCGGCAGACAGCAGGAGAAACACCAATTTAGGTTTCCCAAACGTACACGGAGTGTTTTCTTCGATCACTCGAACTTCAGAGATGCTGTCCAGAAGCACAGGGCTTTCCCGGACAAGCGCTTTACTAAACGCCTTAATGACACACGTTACCCCTTCCCCTCTGACGTAGTTAAGGGTTGGGCTCAGTGTCCCAAGGTGGATCCTCCAGTCTCTAGACTGGCGGCTAGATCCGTAGTAGCAGTGGCTGACGGTTCAACGCTCAAGAATGCCACGGACAGGCAGATAGAGCTCCTAATGAAATCCAATCTATGAAGCCATAGGCGCATCCTTTGCCCCAGCCTTTGCAGCAGTGTGGGCACTCCAGGCTATCTCAGCTTGTCTGTCTGAGATTAATGCGGTCACCCGTACCTCTGCTCCGCAAGTAGCGTCTTTGACGTCTCAGACGTCTGTATTTTCATCCTATCCCATGAATGCTGTCCTGGACTCGGCTAGCCGTACAGCGGTAGCATCCGCCAATTCGGTGGCAGTCCGCAGGGCCATGTGGCTACGCGAATGGAAGGCAGACTCTGCTTCCAAGAAGTTCTTGACCGGTTTGCCCTTTTCTGGCGACCGATTGTTTGGCGAACAATTGGATGAAATTATTAAGCAATCCAAGGGAAAGGACTCGTCCTTACCCCAGCCCAAACCAAAGAGACCTCAGCAACGAAAAATTCAAGCGAGGTTTCGGTCCTTTCGGCCCTCAGCCAGGTCCCAATCCTCATCGTCCAACAGGCCACAGAAGAGCCAGAGAAACTCTTCTGCATGGCGGTCTAAGTCACGTCCTCCAAAGACCGCCGGAGGCACCGTCTCCAAGGCGGCCTCCTCATGACTTTCGGCCTCCCCAAACCGCATCCTCGGTCGGTGGCAGGCTCTCCCGCTTTTGCGACGCCTGGTGGCCACATGTCCAAGACCGATGGGTGAGGGACATTCTGTCTCACGGTTACAGGATAGAGTTCAGCTCTCGTCCTCCGACTCGTTTTTTCAGAACATCTCCGCCCCCCGAGCGAACCAAGGTCATGGCATCCGTGGTGGCGGTCCTACACTCTCAGGGCCACTCGGTGATCCCTTACTTAGACGATCTCCTAGTCAAGGCACCCTCCCGGGGGGCATGTCAACACAGTCTGACCGTGGCTCTGGAGACTCTCCAGAGGTTCGGGTGGATCAGCAATTTCCCAAAGTCAAAATTGACTCCGACCCAATCACTGACTTACCTCGGGATGGAGTTTCATACTCTCTCAGCGATAGTCAAGCTACCGCTGGACAAACAGCGTTCGCTGCAAACAGGGGTGCAATCTCTCCTTCGGGCCCAGTCACACCCCTTGAGGCGCCTCATGCACTTCCTGGGGAAGATGGTGGCAGCAATGGAGGCAGTTCCCTTTGCGCAGTTTCATCTGCGGCCACTCCAATGGGACATTCTCCGCAAATGGGACAAGAGGTCGACGTCCTTAGACAGGAACGTCTCTCTTTCTCTGGCAGCCAAGACCTCTCTTCAGTGGTGGCTTCTTCCCACTTCCCTGTCGAAGGGAAAATCTTTCCTGCCCCCATCCTGGGCTGTGGTAACGACGGACGTGAGTCTGTCAGGGTGGGGAGCGGTTTTTCTCCACCACAAGGCTCAGGGAACCTGGTCTCCGACAGAGTCCTCCCTTCAGATCAATGTTCTGGAGATAAGGACAGTGTATCTAGCCCTAAAAGCGTTCCATCGGTGGCTGGAGGGCAGGCAGATCCGCATACAGTCGGACAACGCCACGGCGGTCGCGTACATCAACCACCAGGGCGGCACTCGCAGTCGTCAAGCCTTCCAAGAAGTTCGGCGGATTCTGCTGTGGGCGGAGGCCACAGCCTCCACCATCTCCGCGGTTCACATCCCAGGCGTAGAAAACTGGGAAGCAGACTTTCTCAGTCGCCAGGGCATGGACGCAGGGGAATGGTCTCTTCACCCGGACGTGTTTCAAGAGATCTGTTGCCGCTGGGGAACGCCGGACGTCGATCTCATGGCGTCTCGGCACAACAACAAAGTCCCGGCATTCATGGCACGGTCTCAGGATCACAGAGCTCTGGCGGCGGACGCCTTAGTTCAGGATTGGTCGCAGTTTCGACTGCCTTATGTATTCCCTCCTCTGGCAATGCTGCCCAGAGTGTTGCGCAAGATCAGGTCCGACTGCCGCCGCGCCATCCTCGTCGCTCCAGACTGGCCGAGGAGGTCGTGGTACCCGGACCTGTGACACCTCACGGTGGGTCAACCGTGGGCGCTCCCAGACCGACCAGACTTGCTGTCTCAAGGGCCATTTTTCCATCTGAATTCTGCGGCCCTCAACCTGACTGTGTGGCCATTGAGTCCTGGCTCCTAGCGTCCTCAGGGTTATCTCAAAAGGTCATTGCCACTATGAGACAGGCCAGGAAACCAACGTCAGCCAAGATCTATCACAGGGCTTGGAGGATCTTCTTAGCCTGGTGCTCTGATAAGGGGTTTACCCCCTGGCCGTTTGCCTTACCCACGTTTCTTTCCTTCCTTCAATCCGGAATGGACAAGGGTTTGTCTCTCGGCTCTCTCAAGGGACAAGTCTCGGCACTTTCGGTGTTTTTTCAAAAGCGTCTAGCCAGGCTTCCGCAGGTCCGCACGTTCCTGCAGGGAGCTTGCCACATAGTTCCACCTTACAAGCGTCCGCTGGAACCCTGGGATCTCAACAGGGTTCTACGGGCTCTTCAGAAACCACCTTTTGAGCCGCTGCGGGATGTCTCTCTATCACGTCTTTCGCAGAAGGTGGCATTTCTAGTGGCAGTCACATCACTCCGAAGAGTGTCAGAACGTGTAGCGCTGTCATGCAAAGCCCCCTTCCTGGTATTTCACCAGGATAAGGTGGTTCTGCGTCCGGTCCCGGACTTTCTCCCCAAAGTGGTGTCCCCTTTTCATCTCAATCAGGATATCTCCTTACCTTCATTTTGCCCTCATCCAATTCACCAATGTGAAAAGGATTTGCATTTGTTAGATCTAGTGAGAGCACTCCGGATCTACGTGTCTCGCACGGCGCCACTGCGCCGTTCTGATGCGCTCTTTGTCCTTGTCGCTGGCCAGCGTAAGGGGTCGCAGGCTTCCAGGTCAACCTTGGCTCGGTGGATCAAGGAACCGATTTTTGAAGCCTACCGTTCTTCTGGGCTTCCGATTCCTTCAGGGCTGAAAGCCCATTCTACCAGAGCCGTGGGTGCGTCCTGGGCATTGCGGCACCGGGCGACGGCTCAGCAGGTGTGTCAGGCAGCTACCTGGTCTAGTCTGCACACTTTCACGAAACACTATCAGGTGCATACCTATGCTTCGGCGGATGCCAGTCTAGGTAGGCTAGTCCTTCAGGCGGCGGTTGCTCACCTGTAAGAGGAGGGCCGTTGTTGGCTCTTTTTATCAGGGTATTCTTTTACCCACCCAGGGACTGCTTTTGGACGTCCCAATTGTCTGGGTCTCCCAATGGAGCGACAAAGAAGAAGGGAATTTTGTTTACTTACCGTAAATTCCTTTTCTTCTAGCTCCTATTGGGAGACCCAGCACCCGCCCCTGTTCCCTTCGGGCTGTTGTTATTTTGTGTACACGTGTTGTTCATGTTGAATTGTTCTTTTGGTTCATGGTTTTAAGTTCTCCGAACATCCTTCGGATTGAATTTACCTTAGACCAATTTATAAGTTTCCTCCTTCCTGCTTTTGCACCAAAACTGAGGAGCCCGTGATGCACGGGAGGGTGTATAGGCAGAGGGGAGGGGTTACACTTTTTAAAGTGTAATACTTTGTGGCCTCCGGAGGCAGAAGCTATACACCCAATTGTCTGGGTCTCCCAATAGGAGCTAGAAGAAAAGGAATTTACGGTAAGTAAACAAAATTCCCTTCTTCACTTGCCATAAATAGGGGTTTCTTTTTTACTTTGTGTAAATGTCGCTATTCTCCTGAATCTGGCGATATTTTTCTTTTATTCCTGTGCCTCTCCGTTCCTGTGATATGGCCGCTTCTTCCTTGTATATAAATCTATTACTGTTGGCCAAAGGGGTGTGATCATCAAAAACACGCCCATCTAGCGTAAATGCCGCTGATCTCCTGAATGCGGAAATATTTTTATTTTACTCCTGTGCCTCTTCGTTCCTAAGATATGGCTGTTTCTTCTTTCTACATAAATCTACTACTGTTAGCCAAAGGGGTGTGATCATCAAAAACACGCCCATCTAGCGTAAATGCCGCTGATCTCCTGAATGCGGAAATATTTTTATTTTACTCCTGTGCCTCTTCGTTCCTAAGATATGGCTGTTTGTTCTTTCTACATAAATCTACTACTGTTAGCCAAAGGGGTGTGATCATCAAGAAAACGCCCATCTAGCGTAAATGCCGCTGTTCCCCTGAATCCGTCAATGGGTTTTTTTTTATTTTTGTTCCTCTCCGTTCTTTAGATATGGCCGCTTCTTCCTTTTATGTAAATCTACTACTGTTAGCCAAAGGGGTGTGATCATCAAGAACATACCCATCTAGCGTAATTGCCGCTGATCTCCTGAATCCGCCGATATTTTTCTTTTCTTCCTGCTCCACTTCATTCCTGAGATATGGCCGCTTCTTCCTTGTATATAAATCTACTACTGTTAGCCAAAGGGGTGTGATCATCAAGAACATACCCATCTAGCATAATTGCCGCTGTTCTGCTGAATCCAACGATGTTTTTCTTTTTTTCCTGCGCCTCTCCGTTCTTGAGATATGACCGTCTGTATATAAATCTACTACTGATAGCCAAAAAGGTGTGATCATCAAGAACACGCCCACAGATGGTCACACCCACTTGGCCAACAAGACTAGATTTATAGTCAGGAAAGAAAGGGCCATATCTCAGGAACGAAGAGGAGTTGGAAAAAAAGAAAAATATCGCCGGATTCAGGAGAACAGCGGCGTTTACACCACGTAAGACATTTTCAGGACTTCTTGAAAGCTTGATGGCACCAGCGTATTTTTCAGTTCCTGGGGTCTATACTGGTTACCCCCAATTGTTCAGAATTCATTTCGACTGCTCACAGCTGAAGTTTTGCTTCAATTATGTCATGGTTTATATCTGTATGTTTTATGGTTTTGTTTTTTTCTTGCAGGTAAACGGCCAAAGAAGGGCATGGCAACCGCCAAGCAACGCCTGGGCAAAATCCTGAAGCTCAATCGGCACGGTCACGCACGCTTCTTCGTTTGATGACCGTTTTCTGGCTATTTTTTTTTTTTTCATCCATACAACAGTATTGAGGAGAGCGGAGGCCTGGAGCCTTCTGCCAGTCTTCTACCACGGGTGGACCTTCAAGTACCACACCAAACACTGCCTGACGAACAAAGATAGTTTTGTGGGTTTTTTTATTTTATTTTATTTTTTATTTTTTTTTATTATTTTGCTTACACTGTGCCACAGCCACTCAGCAATAACCTGAGAAGAAGAATCATTGACACTAGGGGTCCATGTTTGATCATTGGATCCTTTCCACCTTTTTTTGGAATCCGAATACAATTTTCTTCAGATTTTTTTTTTTTTTTTCCTTTCTTACTTTTTCTTTGTGCAGCTGGGAACGGATCAGGGCGGACGCTCGGTGTTCTTCAATAATTTATTGCAACTGATTCTTTTGGGGTTTTTATTTTTATATATATATATTTTTTTTATTTTTTTTTGCTTCCATAAAATCTTTTTTTTTTTTTTTTTTTTAATAATTTATTTCAGAGAAACTGAGGGTCGTATTTTTTTTTTTTTTCTTTTAGAATTTTAAAAATGTGAACTTTTATTATTTTTCAGATTTTTTTTTTTATTTTTTTTTGGTGTGGTGAAAGGGAGGGCCACAAATTTTGGGGAGAATCGCTTTCTTTTTACTTGATATTCAGGATGTAGTCTTAAACAGGGATTTGATGCAGTTTTATTTTATTTTTTTTCTCTTTGTAAATTAACACGAAATGCTATTTTATTTGCTGTTTTTAATCATTTTTAGTTTTTTTTTTCTAAGTTTTTTTTGTAACTTGTAAGCTATTGGCAGCGTCAAGGCCAAGCGAAAAGTCAACACTGTATTTTATTAATAGGTGGGAGATGAGCTTTTTTTTTTTTTTTCTGCTATGATCTTCCTGGGAGATATAAGGGCTAAGCTAATTTTTTTACTTTTTTGTTGTTTTTTTCTTTTTTAGTTGTTTTAGCCACGTTTTTCCTAGTATTTGTAGGGTGTTCAGTTTGGTGCTAAAGAGATTAGTTGGTTTCTGTTCGAGATTTTTTTTTTTTTTCATTATTACTTGCAGGATTTCTATATTTATTTATTTTTTTTTTCAGTTTGAAAAATGTCTCCAATATTGCAGTCGGACTAAAGCTGCATTATTTGGAGTTTTTTTTAATTTTCTTTTCTTTTATGGTTTTGGATTTTTAGGGGGTTTTTTTGTTTATTTTCTTATTACATTTTTTATATTTATGGTATTGGGTGGGAGTTTTTTGGGTTTTTTTTGTTTTTTTTCTTTTTTTTTTTTTTTTTCATTTTTTTATTGTATTTATTTATTTTATTTTTTTGTATTTTCTTTTTGTTTTGTTTTTCGTTTTTTTATAAATATAAAAGCTTTATCGACCTAGACGTTGCATCAGACAAAGCAGCCTTTCAATAAAACTGCGTGGATCTCAGGGTAAATGAATTTGGAAGTTTGGCAGAAAGGTGCCAGGTACCTGACTTCAGGTTGTCAGCCCCCCCATCACCAATCTTCCGCATCCCACCCCTACTTGACATTAAATGTTCCACCATTGGCTCATAGGGAAGGAAAAAAAAAAGGACTTTCATTCATTGAGCCGGTTTCATATGTTGTATATGTTTTGTTTCTCTTTTATGTGTTTTCCTTGTTTTTTGTATATGTATGCATCAACTTGATCCCCCCCCACCACCTTTTTTCTTTCCTGTGCCAGTCTCTGCAAATGCCAGTTTCGATTCACTTGTATATAAAGCCGATTCTAAATTTTTGTATTTCTTGTAATATAAAATTAAATATTTAACTTTTTTTTTTTTTACTTTTTTTTTTCTTTTTTTTTAAATTTTACGTTTGTATTATGTATTTGTTTCACTGTGTTTTGACAATGGATAGTAATTTGTGATTTAAAAAAACAAAAACACTTTAATGCCGCCATTCACTTCATTAATGATACCAGCAAGTTAAAAAGCCATTGAGAGCTTTCATGGCTCGTGTTTACAGATTTCTCACAGATTCCCCTTCTACTGCCCCATTTAAGTATTGTTGAATTTTTGTTATTTTCTCATATATACACATACTGTAACATGCATATACACACATAATATACAGTGAGGAAAAGGAGTATTTCATCCTCTGCCGATTTTTGCAAGTTTTCCCCCCTACAAAGAATGGAGAAGGCTGTAATTTTTATCGTAGGTAACTTCAATTGTGACGGAATCCAAAATCATCACTCCAGGACCTTGAAATACTTCTTATGGAGCCGCTCCTTAGTTGCCCCGGCTGTGATTCAGGTCATTGCCACGCCGGAAGACCCAGCCACGACCCATCTTCAATGCTCTTACTGAGAGGAGGAGGTTGTTGGCTAAAATCTTCTTTCCTTCCTTACTCTCTCCCTTCCTTACTCTCTCTCTCTCCCTTCCTTACTCTCTCTCTCCCTTCCTTACTCTCTCTCTCTCCCTTCCTTACTCTCTCTCTCTCCCTTCCTTACTCTCTCTCTCTCCCTTCCTTACTCTCTCTCTCTCCCTTCCTTACTCTCTCTCTCTCCCTTCCTTACTCTCTCTCTCCCTTCCTTACTCTCTCTCTCCCTTCCTTCCTTCTTTACTCCCTCCCTCCCTTCCTTTGTCTCCTTTGCAGAAAAGCACCCCCAAAAGTATGATGTTTCCATTCCATGCTTCACGGTTGTCACGATGTTCTTGGGGTGTGTACTCATCATTCTTCTTCCTCCAGTGGAGTTGATACCAAAAAGTTCTATTTTGGCGTCATCTGACCACATCACCTCCCATGGCACTTCTGGATCCTCCAGATGGTCATTGGTGAACTGCAAACGGGCCTGGACATGTGCTGTCAGCAGGAGGACCTTGTGTGCCCAGAGGAAGTAAGAAACCCAAGATGACTATCAATCTAACATTTTCTAATAATTGCGCCAACAGTTGTTGCCTTCTCACCAAGCTGCTTGCCTATTGTCCTGTAGCCCATCCCACCCTTGTGCAGGTCTATTATTTTTATCCCTGGTGTCCTTAAACAGCTCTTTGGTCTTGGCCATTGTTGAAACGTTGGAGTGTAATTGTGTGGACAGGTGTCTTTTATACAGGTAACTAGTTCAAACAGGTGCAGTTAATACAGGTAATGAGTGCAGAGTAGGAGAAAAAAAATAGGTCTGCGAGAGCAGAGTTCTTGCTGGTTGGTCGGTGATAAAATACTTATTTCATGCAACAAAATGCAAATTAATTATTTAAAAATCTCTCCATTCCTTCTAGGTGGAAAAACTTGCAAAACCGGCAGAGGATCAATATATATATATATATATATATATATATATATATATATATATATATATATATATATATATATATATATATATACACAATATAATGGATGTGTGTGTTATATAAAATTTTAAGTCTATATGTATTTTTTTATTTTTATTTTTTATTTTAATTTGGACAAAAAATGTCCTTCACACGAACTCTCCATTTTACAAAGGTAATGTATCACAAAATCTAAGAAAAAAAATCTCCCATCTTTTAATGAATGCCTAAAAAAAATCTAAAAATATCTGATATTTACATGAAAAATTAGCATAACCTGCATACTAATATATTTTTTTAATTGGCAATTCTTATTGGGTAAACATTATTTTCTGCAGTAGCTTCTTGGACCCCCCACCTTTTAAAAAAAATATAAATAAAAAAAAACATCCCAAAAACCAAAGAAATTTATTCTCAGAGATATACCATAGTGTCAAAGGGTGTGGGCAAACAAGACTTTACAATTTTTGCACATAAACACACACTTTTTTTTTTTATTTACCATAAAAACCTAAAAACTATTGCAGGAGAACAAAAAAACAAAAGTTAATTTAAATAGTATTAATTAAAAAATTGTAATTTTTTTTATATTTAACTGTTTAAATTAACTTTTTTTTTTTTTAAGTACAGCTACTTAATAAAAAAAACATTTCTTAAATGGGTTCGTTGGATTTAAAAAAAATTATTTATTTAATTTTTTTTATTTTTTTTAATGTTTGTATTTGTTTTTTCTTTTTTTTTTTTTGTTTACTTGTTTTAATTGGGGAAACTGCTAAACCGCCAAGAATTGTGCTCTTGTTTGCAGGAGTTATTTGCACTGAATGCATCTGATCATACAGTAACTAAGATTTGGAGGACAATTACGGAATTTGTGTTGTGGTTTTTGTTTTTTGGGCTTTTTTTTTTTTTTTGATGATGACGGGATTCTGAATTTTATACGGAACATACCAAATGTGATTCTGCCTACAAAAAAAAAAAAAAAAAAGTTTCTAGTGTTGACCGAGATGAACATTTTTATCCGAGAACGTGATTTCTACTCTCCTTTGCCCGTCATGTGACTTTCTCATTGAGCTTCACGGCTACGACAAAGCACCTCAGTTACTTACCTATGCAGCGTAAAAGTGTCTTCAAATGCCTACGTATACATTGCTATTTATGAGCCACAAATCAGCATACCGTGTCCTGAGTTTCTGTATTTTTCAGGCAGGAGAGGATTTTACTTTTAATTTTTTTTTTATTTTTCTCGTTTTTTTTAAATAAACGTGAAAAACTTTAAACAAAGGGACTCTATCGACTAACCATTAAACTGTCACCTTTTGATAAGATGGATGGGGGTGGGTTTCTTGACCAGCTGACTGTGTTTTGTTACTCGCAATGCTTTGTGAAATGTAGGTGAACAGGATACATCAAGAAACCCCGATAGTCGTAAAAAAAAAAAAAAATTATACAGTCCTGCAACGTTTTTTTTTTCTACCTAGTCAGTAGGTGTTATTTATTTCTTTTCTGATGACATTTTTTCTTAATTTTTAAATTAAGAAAATCTATGAAAATTTTAGCCAATTGCGTAAAAATGTGAGCAAATTTCCTAAAGTATTTGGGCAAGTTTCTTTGAGCATATTTTGTTGAAAATTTGGCAAAATTTTGTTGAAAATTTGGCAAAATTTCGTGAAAAATGTAGGCAAATTTCGTAGAAAATTTAGGCAAATTTCGGGCAAAAATTTAGGCAAATTTCGGGCAAAAATTAGGCAAATTTCAGGAAAAAATTAGGCAAATTTCGTAAAAAATTAAGGCAAATTTTGTAAAAATTTAACCAAATTTCGGGAAAAATTTGGCCAAATTTTAGATAACAATTGGCCACATTTCGGGAAAAATTGGCCACATTTCGCAATTTTAGCCAAATTTCGCAATTTTTTTTTTTTTTTTTATTAACTCAAATATTCAAGGCAATTTTTAATAACTGAAAAAGGTAAAACAGTTGCAAAATTAACTACCATTAAAAACGAAAAAAAAAAATACATTTTAGAAATGTAATATATTTTTGTCCCATTTTTGTTTTTTAGGGAGCGAACCTCAGTATTTCCCGTACGTTGAACCTTATGATCTTTGTGCTGTAGACATAGAGAAGGGTCTTTATGAATTTAGCTTTAAAGACAAGTATTTAAAGTTGTGTGTTTTATACCTATCCTGTTCACCTGCAGGCAGGAATTAGTGTATATAATATAGAATTTATAGAGATCTCCTTTTGTATGTTTTTTTTGTTTTTTTACGGTGGCTCGAGAAGCGCACAGTCATGGGTGTGTTTTTCTATTTTATATATATGTATTTTTCTTTTTGCTCACGTTATATCCTTGTTGATTATGCATTTCTGTATTTTATGAATTTCGATTAATTATTGTATTTTTGTTTTTTATTTATATGTAGGTAATAGTTTTCTTTTTTTTTTTTCCTCCTTTCACCAGATTTGTGTGCTCCTTTTTATCTTTGTGTAAATATCAGATTTGTAAATAATAAGGGCTTGTTTGAGGAAAAAAAAAATAATTCTGAATCATCTCTGTTGTGTGTTGTCATTATTTTCTCTATAAAACTTGCTGTAGTCGTATAGTCCGAAAGCTGAAAAACTGGATGGCTTGGCTGGCTTCTCGAAACATGCACAAACAATCAACCTTTTGTCTTTTTGGAACTGGGTTTACCTAAATGGACCCCTGAACTAATAATCTTGATCATCTGTAGTTGTTCTTGGTTGGAAATCGAGAAGGCTAATGAGTCTTCACATAAGGCCACATGGGTAATTACTATTTACCCACAAGCACCTTAAGGCCACATGGGGGAAATTTATGTGAAGACACTCTTTAGCCTTCTCAATTTCCAACAAAGAATAGCTACAGACGGCCAAGATTATTAGTTCAGGAGGTCTAGTAATTAATCACAAGTAACTTAAGGCCACATGGGTGAAACCTAAGTTACTTGTGGTTAAAGTAGTAATTATTGGACCCCTGAACTAATAATTTTGGTAGTCTGTCACTATATTTGGAGAGCGAGAAGGCTAAAGAGTCTTCAAATAAGTTTCATCCATGTAGCCTTAAGTTACTGGACCCCTGAACTGATAATCTTTGCCATCTTTCACTATTCTTGGTTGGAGATCGAGAAGGATAAAGAGTCGTCACATAAGTAACTTAAAGCTACATGGGTGAAACTGATGATTAAAGTAGTTACTGGACCCCTGAACTAATAATCTTGGCCATCTGTCACTATTCTTGGTTGGAGATCAAGAAGCCTAAAGAGTCTTCAAATGTTTCACCCATGTGGCCTTAAGTTATTTGTGATTAAATAGTAATTACTGGACCCCTGAACTAATAATTCTAGCCATCTGTTGCTATTCTTGGTTGGAGATAGTGAAGATTAAAAAGACTTCATGTAAAATTCACCCATGTGACCTCAAGTTACTTGGTGATTAAAGTAGTAATTATTGGATCTCTGAACTAACTATCTTGGCTGTCTGTCACTATTCTTGGTTGAAGATCAAGAAGGTTAAAGAGTCTTCACAAGTAACTTAAGGACACATGGGTGAAACTTATGTGATTTAAATATTAGTTACTGGACCCCTGAACTAATACCGGTAATCTTTGCCGTCTGTCGCTATTTTTGGCTGTCGAGTATTCACATAAGTTATTTGTGCTTAAAGGACTCATTACTGGACCACTGAACCAATAATATTGGCCTTCTGGCTCTAGCCTTCTCATTGCTCTCTATCCCAGGACAGACACAAATGGCCAAAAGTTTTAGGTCAGGGGTCTATTTAGGTAAACTCCATTATGTAAAAACAAAAGTTGATCAATGGTGCTGTGTTTTTGTTTTTTCTTTTTTCCCCAAGCAGTCAGAAGCAGTGTACAAGTATGTAAAGACTATTTTACTCACAAATATAACACAGCGGCTAAGATAGCAGTATTTGCCTGCCCAGGTCACAGAAACTAATATATTAGTAGGCTGCAACAGCCCACCTTGGTAAAGGTATTAGGAATACAGGTGCAAAATACTGATGATACAACTACTCACAACCTACCTATTTATGGAGAGGGTGATTGCGTACTACTGAAATTGCAGACAAACAAGTCTTCGATGGGGTGGTAGCCACACACGATATGCAAAATGTCTCACTTAAAGCCTATTAGTGATGCCCACACTATTAGATTAGGAGGGCTCCCAGCACTATATAAGTGCACCCCCTGGAAGAGACACCCTTGTATATGAGGCCAACATTGATGGCCTTAGCTGTACCCTTCATAAAAATAAATATTTTTGTAGAAACTTTAATTCCTTGTGACTTTCCTTTTTATATTACAAGTAACTTAAGGCCACATAGGTGAAACTTATACAAAGACTCCTTACTCTTGGTTGAATATGAGGCTGGTGAAACTTTTACAAAGACTCTTTAATGTGTTCTTAAGTTACTTAAAGTATTTGCATACTTGTTTGTTTTCAAGGATTCAGAGGCAGTATATACAAGTGATAAAACTTTATTTTCTAAATGGTCCCTAAAACGAAATTTTGGACATCCAGCTCTGTTCTTGGATATCATCAGGAAGACAGAAGAGTCTTCACTTAAGTATCACCCATGTGGCCTTAAGTTACTTGTGATAAGTAATTATATGTGTACTTTGCTTCTGGCTTTACTCATGGGGAGAAAGGATTGGTTTGTTGAATTTTAACATTCCAAGCCTTTTGTTCTTAGGAACATTAAGATGTCACACACTTTATACAACCCCTGGCTTAATTATGGACTCACCTGGCTCTGAGGATGTTTATTCAGTTGTTTAGTTTTGTGCCATGTCTGTGATCTGCTTTTTTTCTTTGTCGCTCCATTGGGAGACCCAGACAATTGGGTGTATAGCTTCTGCCTCTGGAGGCCACACAAAGTATTACACTTTAAAAAGTGTAACCCCTCCCCTCTGCCTATACACCCTCCCGTGGACCACGGGCTCCTCAGTTTAACCTTGATACACCTGAGGGGGACGCCTTAGTAAATGATCTTATCTCGTCCATCAACCAGGTGTTGGATCTCTCACCTCCGCCTCCTCCTGTAGAGGAGTCGGCGTCTCAGCAGGAGAAACACCAGTTTCGGTTCCCCAAACGTACGCGCAATACGTTTTTTGATTCGTTAAGGGTTGGGCTCACTCTCCCAAGGTGGATCCTCCAGTCTCCAGATTGGCTGCTAGGTCCGTTGTGTGTGTTGCAGATGGCTCATCCCTGAAGGATGCCACTGACAGACAGAGCTCTTGGTGAAGTCCATCTATGAGGCCACGGGCGCATCCTTCGCCCCGGCCTTTGCAGCCGTGTGGGCTCTCCAAGCAATCTTGGCTTGTCTGACTGAGATTAATGCTGTCACACGGAATTCTGCTCCGCATGTTTCGTCTTTGACCTCTCAGGCATCAGCCTTTTCGTCCTACGCCATGAACGCCGTCCTGGACTCCACTAGCCGTAAGGCTGTAGCATCTGCTAACTCCGTGGCAGTCCGCAGGGCCATGTGGCTGCGCGAATGGAAAGCAGACTCGGCTTCCGAGAGGTTCTTAACTGGTTTGCCTTTTTCTGGCGACCGTTTGTTTGGCGAACGATTGGATGAGATTATTAAGGAATCCAAGGGAAAGGACTCCTCCTTACCCCAGTCCAAACCTAAGAGACCTCAGCAGAGAAAAATCCAATCGAGGTTTCGGTCCTTTCGTCCCTCCACCAAGCCCCAATCCTCTTCGTCCAACAGACCGGAGAAAGGCCAGAGGAACTCCTATGCGTGGCGGTCCAAGTCACGCCCCCAAAAGGCCGCAGGAGGCACTGCCTCCAAGACGGCCTCCTCATGACTCTCGGCCTCCCCTAGCCGCATCCTCGGTCGGTGGCAGGCTCTCCCGCTTTGGCGACGCCTGGTGGCCACATGTTCAAGACCGATGGGTGAGAGACATTCTGTCTCATGGTTACAGGATAGAGTTCAGCTCTCGTCCTGCGGTTCATTTCTTCAGAACCTCTCCGCCCCCCGCTCAGGCCGACGCACTTTTTCAGGCAGTGGACGCTCTAAAGATAGGAGTTGTGATCCCCGTTCCCCTTCAGGAACGTGGTCGCGGATTTTACTCCAACTTGTTCGTGGTGCCAAAAAAGGACGGGTCATTCCGTCCCGTTCTGGACCTCAAGCTACTCAACAGACATGTGAGAACCAGACGGTTTCGGATGGAATCTCTCCGCTCGGTCATCGCCTCGATGTCACAAGGAGACTTCCTAGCATCGATCGACATCAAGGATGCTTATCTCCATGTACCGATCGCACCCGAACATCAACGTTTCCTGCGTTTCGCCATCGGGGACGAACACCTTCAGTTCGTGGCATTGCCTTTCAGCCTGGCGACAGCCCCACGGGTTTTCACCAAAGTCATGGCATCCGTCGTGGCGGTCCTGCACTCTCAGGGCCACTCGGTGATCCCCTACTTGGACGATCTCCTAGTCAGGGCCCCTTCTCGGGTGGCGTGTCAACAAAGCCTTACCGTCGCTCTGGCGACACTCCAGCAGTTCGGGTGGATCATCAACTTCCCGAAATCCAAGTTGACACCGACCCAATCACTGACTTACCTCGGGATGGAGTTTCATACCCAGCAAGCGTTAGTCAAGCTACCGAGCGACAAACAGCTTTCTCTGCAGGCAGGGGTGCAATCACTTCTTCGGAGTCAGTCACACCCCTTAAGGCGCCTCATGCACTTCCTGGGGAAGATGGTGGCAGCTATAGAGGCAGTGCCGTTCGCGCAATTCCATCTACGGCCACTCCAATGGGACATTCTCCGCAAATGGGACAAGAGTGCGGCTTCCCTCAACAAGAACGTCTCTCTTTCCCTTGCAACCAAAACATCACTTCAGTGGTGGCTCCTACCCACATCTCTGTCGCGGGGAAAATCCTTCCTACCCCCAACCTGGGCTGTAGTCACCTTTCAGGTTGGGGAGCGGTTTTTATCCACCACAGGGCTCAAGGAACCTGGACTCCGATAGAATCGTCCCTTCAGATCAATATCCTGGAGATAAGGGCAGTATATCTAGCCCTATTGGCTTTCCATCGGTGGCTGGAGGGCAGGCAGATCCGTATCCAGTCGGACAACGCCACTGCCGTCGCCTACATCAACCACCAAGGCGGCACTCGCAGTCGTCAAGCCTTCCAGGAAGTCAGACGGATTCTGCAGTGGGTGGAAGCCACAGGCTCCACCATCTCCGCAGTTCACATCCCGGGCGTAGAAAACTGGGAAGCAGATTTTCTCAGTCGTCGGGCATGGACGCGGGGGAATGGTTTCTGCACCCAGACGTGTTTCGAGAGATCTGTCGCCGCTGGGGAACGCCGGACGTCGATCTCAAGGCATCACGGCACAACAACAAGGTCCCGGCCTTCATGGCACGGTCTCAGGATCACAGAGCTCTGGCGGCGGACGCGTTAGTCCAGGATTGGTCGCAGTTTCAACTGCCTTATGTGTTTCCCCCTCTGGCGATGCTGCCCAGAGTACTACGCAAGATCAGGTCCGACTGCCGTCGCGCCATTATCGCCGCTCCAGACTGGCCGAGGCGGTCGTGGTATCCGGATCTGTGGCATCTCATGGTGGGTCAACCGTGGGCACTTCCAGACCGCCCAGACTTGCTGTCACAAGGCCCGTTTTTCCATCTGAATTCTGTTGCCCTCAACCTGACTGTGTGGCCATTGAGTCCTGGCTCCTAGCGTCTTCAGGGTTATCTCAGGATGTCATTGCCACCATGAGACAAGCCAGGAAGCCAACGTCCGCCAAGATCTATTACAGGTCTTGGCAAATCTTCCTATCATGGTGCGCTGATAACGGTTTTCCTCCATGGCCGTTTGCCTTACCCACTTTTCTTTCATTCCTTCAATCTGGAATGGACAAGGGTTTGTCCCTCGGCTCTCTCAAGGGCCAAGTATCGGCGCTCTCCGTGTTTTTTCAACGGCGTCTAGCCAGGCTTCCGCAGGTCCGCACGTTCCTGCAGGGGGTTTGCCACATGGTCCCACCTTACAAACGTCCGCTGGAACCCTGGGATCTTAACAGGGTTCTGACGGCTCTTCAAAAACCACCTTTCGAGCCGCTGAGGGATGTCTCTCTCACGTCTTTCGCAGAAGGTGGCCTTCCTAGTGGCAGTCACATCACTTCGGAGAGTGTCTGAGCTCGCAGCGCTGTCATGCAAAGCCCCCTTCCTGGTTTTTCACCAGGATAAGGTGGTTCTGCGTCCTGTCCCGGAATTTCTCCCTAAGGTGGTATCCCCTTTTCATCTCAATCAGGATATCTCCTTGCCTTCCTTTTGCCCTAATCCAATTCACCAGTGTGAAAAGGATTTGCACTCTTTGGATCTAGTGAGAGCACTCCGGTTCTACGTGTCTCGCACGGCGCCCCTGCGCCATTCAGATGCGCTCTTTGTCCTTGTCGCTGGCCAGCGTAAGGGTTCGCAGGCTTCCAAGTCAACCTTGGCTCGGTGGATCAAGGAACCGATTCTCGAGGCCTACCGTTCTTCGGGGCTTCCGCTTCCTTCAGGGCTGAAAGCCCATTCTACCAGAGCCGTGGGTGCGTCCTGGGCATTGCGGCACCGGGCTACGGCTCAGCAGGTGTGTCAGACAGCTACGTGGTCTAGTCTGCACACTTTCACGAAACACTATCAAGTGCATACCTATGCTTCGGCAGACGCCAGTCTAGGTAGGCGAGTCCTTCAGGCGGCGGTTGCCCACCTGTAAGAGGGGTCCGTTTTCGACTCTTTATCGAGGTATTCTTTTACCCACCCAGGGACTGCTCTTGGACGTCCCAATTGTCTCAGTCTCCCAATGGAGCGACAAAGAAAAAGGGAATTTTGTTTACTTACCGTAAATTCCTTTTCTTCTAGCTCCTATTGGGAGACCCAGCACCCGCCCCTGTGCCCTTCGGGCTGTTGTTCTTTTGTGTACACATGTTGTTCATGTTGAATTGTTCTTTTGGTTCATGGTCTTCAGTTCTCCGAACATCCTTCGGATTGAATTTACCCTAGACCAATTTATAAGTTTTCTCCTTCCTGCTTTTGCACCAAAACTGAGGAGCCCGTGGTCCACGGGAGGGTGTATAGGCAGAGGGGAGGGGTTACACTTTTTAAAGTGTAATACTTTGTGTGGCCTCCAGAGGCAGAAGCTATACACCCAATTGTCTGGGTCTCCCAATAGGAGCTAGAAGAAAAGGAATTTACGGTAAGTAAACAAAATTCCCTTTTTTTTTTTTAAACAAAAGTAGTCATTTCAAATGGCAGCTTTCTGGCTTTAAGACACACTAAAAAACAAATCATGAAAACATAATGTGCAGCCAGTAACAGTTACTTTTCAAGACCAAACGGGGAAAAATTATGGAATCACTCAATTCTGAGGTAAAAATAATGGAATCACCCTGTAAATTTTCATTCCCAAAACTAACACCTGCATCAAATTGGCTAAAATATAGGAAATAAAGAGTAGTCATAAATGGTACATTCTCTAAATGGGCTATAGTCAGCAGTGGGGTGCCGCAGGGATCTGTGCTAGGACCGATTCTTTTTATTAATGACCTTGTGGATGTGATTGATAGTAAAGTGTCAGTCTTTGCTGATGACACCAAACTATGTAGGATATTAAAAACTGACCTTGATAGTACAATATTACAAAAAGATCTGGCTAAGATGGCAGAATGGGCAGATACTTGGCAAATGAGATTTATTGTTGATAAAGTAATGCACCTAGGACGGAGTAATCCTAGAACTGCGTATACATTAAATGGAAGTTAACTCTGGACTATAGAACAGGAGAAGGACTTGGGTATTCTCATTACAAATAAGCTGAGCAGCAGCACTCAATGTCAAGCAGCAGCTGCTAAAGCAAACAAGATTCTAGGGTGTATAAAAAGAGAGATTAGATCCCGTGATCCCAACTTATTGTTACCCCTCTATACATCACTTGTAAGGCCACATCTGGAATATGGGATCCAGTTTTGGGCTCCACATTTTAAAAAGGACATTCAGAAGTCAGTTCAAAAGTGGCTAACTAGACTACTATAAGGAATGGAGGCCGCCCGTATGATGAGAGGTTGAAAAAGTTAGATATGTTTAGCTTAGAAAAAAGACGTCTCAGAGGAGATCTCATTTATATGTATAAATACATGTGTGGTCAATATAAAGGACTGGCACATGACTTATTTCTTCCAAAGACAATACTAAGGACTGGGGGGCATACCCTGCGAATGCAAGAAAAGCGATTCCGGCAGCTAAATAGGAAAGGGTTCTTTACAGTTAGAGCAGTCAGACTGTGGAATGCCGACCACAAGAGGTAGTAATGGCAGACACTATAACAGCTTTTAAAAAAGGGCTGGATGATTTCCTCAGTACACACAACATTGTTGGTTATAAATGACTTAGTGACCAAATGTAGAACTGGTGGAGGAAGGGGGAACTAGATGGTCCTAGGTCTTTTTTTTAACGTATGTAACTAAAGATCTACTCGTTAGTCTGCATCTAAAAAGGAGAGCTGTTGCACCAAGTGGACTGACATGAATCATGGCGCTCCAACACGAGAGATGTCAATTGAAACAAAAGAGAGGATTATCAAACTCTCAAAAGAGGGTAAATCATCACGCAATGATGCAAAAGATGTTGGTTGTTCACAGTCAGCTGTGTCTAAAACCTGGACCAAATACAAACAACATGGGAAGGTTGTTAAAGGCAAACCTACTGGTAGACCAAGGAAGACATCAAAGCGTCAAGACAGGAAACTTAAAGCAATATGTCTCCAAAACAGGAAATGCACAACACAACAAATGAGGAACGAATGGGAGGAAACTGCAGTCAATGTCTGTGACCGAACTGTAAAAAACCGCTTAAAGGAAATGGGATTTATATACAGAAAAGCTAAACAAAAAACATCATTAACACCTAAACAGAAAAAAAAAAACAAGGTTACAATGGGCTAAGGAAAAGCAATCGTGGACTGTGGATGACTGGATGAAAGTTGTATTCAGTGATGAATCGCGAATCTGCATTGGGCAAGGTGATGATGCTATAACTTTTGTTTGGTGTCGTTCCAATGAGATTTATAAAGATGACTGCCTGAAGAGAACATGTAAATTTCCACAGTCATTGGTGATATTGGGCTGCATGTCAGGTAAAGGCACTGGGGAGATGGCTGCCATTACATCTTCAATAAATGCCCAAGTTTACATTGAAATTTTGGACACTTTTCTTATCCCATCAATTGAAAGGATGTTTGGGGATGATTCAATTATTTATCAAGATGATAAGGGCATCCTGCATAGAGCAAAAACTATGAAAATGTTCCTTGAAAGAAGACACATAAGGTCAATGACATGGCCTGCAAATAGTCCGGATCTCAATCCAGTATAAAATCTTTGGTGGAAGTTGAAGAAAATGGTCCATCACAAGCCTCCAACCTGCAAAGCTGATCTGACAACAGCAATCAGAGAAAGTTGGAGCCAGATTGATGGAGTACGGTTTGTCACTCATTAAGTCCATGCCTCAGCGACTGCAAGCTGTTATAAAAGCCAGAGGTGGTGCAACAAAATACTAGTGATGTATTGTAGGGTTCTTTTTGTTTGTTTTTCATGATTCCATAATGTTTTCCTCATAATATTTTCCCGTTTGGTCTTGAAAAGTAACCGTTACTGGCTAGCACATTGTGCTTTCGTGATTTTTTTTTTAGTGTTTCTTAAAGCCAGAAAGTTGCCATTTGAAATGACTTTAGTTTTGTGCCGTTTGTGATCGGCTTTTTTTTAAACAAAACTAAACAACTGAATGAACATCCTCAGAGCCAGGGGAGGCCAGAATTTTTGCCAGGGGTTGTATTTAGAACACAGAAATAAGTGGTTCACCCAAACTCCCTATTATGGACAACTCTCCAGTCTAAGTTAACTACTAGGAATGATCGAATACCTCAAATATTTGGTTTTACGAATATTTACCGAATAGTTCGCCGTTATTCGACTATTCATGAATATTCGATGTGCGATGTAAGTCTATGGGAAACCCGAATAACAACTATTCGGACTTTCCATAGACTTACATTGCACATCAAATATTCGCATAGTGGCGACCTATTCGTCGGATATTCGCGAAGCCGAATATTTGAGGTATTTGATCATTCCTATAAACTACACCTCTTTTAGGACCCATGCAGTTTACAAGCAAAATATGACATGTATGAAACATTTTGGATTGGCTCCAGCTATATTTTCTCTATCAAACCTTCATCCCAAAAAGCATGGAATTCAACATGGTCCTCCTGTGGATCTCAGCGGGTCTTTTTAGATATGCGAATGTGGTGGACAAAGACACATTGAAAATACACTCTTGATTTTCTTAAATCCATCTTCTCCATATCCAACCGTGAGTTCTTCCAATATATTCAGATAAAACATTTCGCACTATTGCTTTATGGTTCAGCGGGAGTTTCTCAGCCAACTGAATTTGAAAAGCTTTGTTAAAGAGGCCCGGGAAAAAAAGGGTTAATATCGGATATCTATAGGTTAAATTCCCCTCAAACCAATCCTTTTAAAAAAAACCTTTCATATGTGGCTAGGTGGGAGTCTTTCCTGGGGAGGGAGCGTTCCACTTCCATCAGACATGTCAAAATATTTGGAATAAAACCTCCATATGTACCTCATATAAGGAAAATAAATATAAGATCATGATGTTTCGGTATCACACCCCAGAGTTCCTAAATAAATAAAATAGTCAACGCCCGAATATTTGGCGTTGTGGTTTGTCGGTTGGTCACACTTTTCCATATTTTGGATCTGCCCTAGGCTGTCCGAGTTTTGGACCTAGGTGAAAAGGCTGATGCAAGAGATTTCTTTTGTGGAGGTGGGGCAGGATCCGGCAATCCGCCTTTTTAATGTCACTCCTAGAAGGTTAAAGAAGAATTTAACTAAACTGTTTCTACACCACCTAACAGCAGCCAGATGCATGATTGCTCTCCATTAGGAAAAGTCCAATCCCCGCCCTATCGAGACTTACTAACCAGAATTTCTCACATTCGCAAAATGGAATATCTGACTGCACTGCTGAATGCTACAGCTGATCGTATTGAATGTACAGGTGCATCTCAATAAATTAGAATATCATGAAAAATGTCATTTTTCAGTAATTCATTACAAAAAGAGAAATGCATATATTATATAGTCATTACATACAGAGGGATCTATTCCTATATATTATAGAGTCATTACACACAGAGGGATCTATTCCTATATATTATAGTCATTACACACAGAGGGATCTATTCCTATATATTATAGAGTCATTACACACAGAGGGATCTATTCCTATATATTATAGTCATTACACACAGAGGGATCTATTCCTATATATTATAGAGAGTCATTACATAGAGGGATCTAGTCCTATGTATTATATAGAGTCATTACACACAGAGGGATCTATTCCTATATATTATAGAGAGTCATTACACACAGAGGGATCTATTCCTATATATTATAGAGTCATTACACACAGAGGGATCTAATCCTCTATATTATATAGAGTCATTACATACAAAGGGATCTATTCCTATATATTATATAGAGTCATTACATAGAGGGATCTAGTCCTATGTATTATATAGAGTCATTACACACAGAGGGATCTATTCCTCTATATTATAGAGAGTCATTACACACAGAGGGATCTATTCCTATATATTATAGAGAGTCATTACACACAGAGGGATCTATTCCTATATATTATATAGAGTCATTACACACAGAGGGATCTATTCCTCTATATTATATAGAGTCATTATATACAAAGGGATCTATTCCTATATATTATATAGAGTCATTACACACAGAGGGATCTATTCCTCTATATTATATAGAGTCATTACACACAGAGGGATCTATTCCTATATATTATAGAGAGTCATTACACACAGAGGGATCTATTCCTATATATTATATAGAGTCATTACACACAGAGGGATCTATTCCTATATATTATATAGAGTCATTACACACAGAGGGATCTATTCCTATATATTATATAGAGTCATTACACACAGAGGGATCTATTCCTATATATTATAGAGTCATTACACACAGAGGGATCTATTCCTATATATTATAGAGTCATTACACACAGAGGGATCTATTCCTATATATTATAGTCATTACACACAGAGGGATCTATTCCTATATATTATAGAGTCATTACACACAGAGGGATCTATTCCTATATATTATAGTCATTACACACAGAGGGATCTATTCCTATATATTATAGAGAGTCATTACATAGAGGGATCTAGTCCTATGTATTATATAGAGTCATTACACACAGAGGGATCTATTCCTCTATATTATATAGAGTCATTACACACAGAGGGATCTATTCCTATATATTATAGAGAGTCATTACACACAGAGGGATCTATTCCTATATATTATAGAGTCATTACACACAGAGGGATCTAATCCTCTATATTATATAGAGTCATTACATACAAAGGGATCTATTCCTATATATTATATAGAGTCATTACATAGAGGGATCTAGTCCTATGTATTATATAGAGTCATTACACACAGAGGGATCTATTCCTCTATATTATAGAGAGTCATTACACACAGAGGGATCTATTCCTATATATTATAGAGAGTCATTACACACAGAGGGATCTATTCCTATATATTATATAGAGTCATTACACACAGAGGGATCTATTCCTCTATATTATATAGAGTCATTATATACAAAGGGATCTATTCCTATATATTATATAGAGTCATTACACACAGAGGGATCTATTCCTCTATATTATATAGAGTCATTACACACAGAGGGATCTATTCCTATATATTATAGAGAGTCATTACACACAGAGGGATCTATTCCTATATATTATATAGAGTCATTACACACAGAGGGATCTATTCCTATATATTATATAGAGTCATTACACACAGAGGGATCTATTCCTATATATTATATAGAGTCATTACATAGAGGGATCTATTCCTATATATTATATAGAGTCATTACACACAGAGGGATCTAGTCCTATATATTATATAGAGTCATTACACACAGAGGGATCTATTTCTATATATTATATAGAGTCATTACATAATAATAATAATAATTTTATTTCTATAGCGTCAACATATTCCACCGCGCTTTACAATTAAGAGGGGACATGTACAGACAATATGAGACAATACAAAATAACAAAATTAAGATACCAGGATACATAGATACCAGGATACATAGAGGGATCTAGTCCTATATATTATATAGAGTCATTACACACAGTCTATATAATATATAGGACTAGATCCCTCTATGTAATGACTCTATATCAGACCTGGGCAAGGGGCGGCCCGTGGGCCACATCCGGCCCGCGGGCCACATCCGGCCCACCTGCTCTCTGTGACCGGCCCGCCCGTCTTCAGCCGGTGCAGTGGAGCCAGGCTGCAGCGTGCCGAGCAGGGAGAGATCCTGTGCAGGTCCGCACAGTCAGTGCAGGCAGCGGAACGCAGGAGTCTTTCCTCTGTTCCCTGCCGGCACTAATTGTCAGTGACACACGCGCACGCTCTGACGTTGTCAGTACTGCGCTGCGTATGTCATTTCAAACGTTTCCGCCCGCCCTGCAGGAGAAGAAGTAGCACAGCAGACGGAATAATTCATCTTGCAGGACCTGCGATGATGTCACGCCCATGTGACTGTGTGGGAGGAGACACAGGATGCCGGGCAGAAAGCAAGATACTGAATCCTGAAGGAGATGTGGACACATGATAACTGGTAATGAGAAAAGAGGGGACATGAGGGGGAGGGGAGCTGCAGGGTGAGTGCATATGAGGAAAGATGGAGTTGCAGGGTGAGTGGCATATGAGGGAAGATGGAGTTGCAGGGTGAGTGGCATATGAGGGAAGATGGCGTTGCAGGGTGAGTGGCATATGAGGGAAGATGGAGTTGCAGGGTGAGTGGCATATGAGGGAAGATGGCGTTGCAGGGTGAGTGGCATATGAGGAAAGATGGCGTTGCAGGGTGAGTGGCATATGAGGGAAGATGGCGTTGCAGGGTGAGTGGTATATGAGGGAAGATGGAGTTGCAGGGTGAGTGCATATGAGGGAAGATGGAGTTGCAGGGTGAGTGGCATATGAGGAAAGATGGCGTTGCAGGGTGAGTGGCATATGAGGGAAGATGGAGTTGCAGGGTGAGTGGCATATGAGGGAAGATGGCGTTGCAGGGTGAGTGGCATATGAGGAAAGATGGAGTTGCAGGGTGAGTGGCATATGAGGGAAGATGGCGTTGCAGGGTGAGTGCATATGAGGAAAGATGGAGCTGCAGGGTGAGTGGTATATGAGGGAAGATGGAGTTGCAGGGTGAGTGCATATGAGGGAAGATGGAGTTGCAGGGTGAGTGGCATATGAGGGAAGATGGAGTTGCAGGGTGAGTGCATATGAGGAAAGATGGAGTTTGCAGGGTGAGTGGCATATGAGGAAAGATGAAGTTGCAGGGTGAGTGCATATGAGGGAAGGTGGAGTTGCAGGGTGAGTGGTATATGAGGAAAGATGAAGTTGCAGGGTGAGTGGCATATGAGGGAAGATGAAGTTGCAGGGTGAGTGCATATGAGGGAAGATGGAGTTGCAGGGTGAGTGGCATATGAGGAAAGATGGAGTTGCAGGGTGAGTGGCATATGTGGGAAGATGGAGTTGCAGGGTGAGTGGCATATGAGGGAAGATGGAGTTGCAGGGTGAGTGGCATATGAGGGAAGATGGAGTTGCAGGGTGAGTGGCATATGAGGGCTGCAGACTGACAGAAGGATGTGAAGGGGTGCAGAGTGTTTGAGAGGGGTAAGTTGGGGTACAGGCAGGGTGAGATATGTGGGCAGGGTGTGTGACATATGGGGGTGTAGTGTGTGTGATATGGGGGTGCAGGCTGTATGGGGTGTAGTGTGTGTGATATGGGGGTGCAGGCTGTATGGGGAGCAGGGTGTGTGACATATGGGGGTGTAGTATATTACAGGTGTGCTATATGGAGGTGTAGTATATTACAGGTGTGCTATATGGAGGTGTAGTATATTACAGGTGTGCTATATGGGGGTGTACTATATTACAGGTGTAGTATATGGGGTGTAGTGATGTAGTATATTACAGGTGTATATAGGGGTGTAGTGATGTAGTATATTTAAGGTGTACTATATGGAGTTGTAGTATATTACAGGTGTGCTATATGGAGGTGTAGTATATTACAGGTGTACTATATTGGGGTGTACTATATAACAGGTGTAGTATATGGGGTGTAGTGATGTAGTATATTACAGGTGTACTATATGGAAGTGTAGAATATTACAGGTGTGCTATATGGAGGTGTAGTATATTGGAGGTGTACTATATTACAGGTGTAGTATATGGGGTGTAGTGATGTAGTATATTACAGGTGTAGTATATAGGGGTGTAATGATGTAGTATATCGGAGGTGTATTATATAGTGGTATAGTATAATACAGGTGTATATGGGGGTGTAGTATATTACAGGTATATGGAGGGAGTGTAGTATAATACAGGTGTAGTATATAGGGGTGTAGTGGTGTAGTTTATTACAGGTGTAGTATATAGGGGTGTAGTGGTGTAGTTTATTACAGGTGTAGTATATGGAGGGGGTGTAGTGATGTAGTATATTGGGTAGAACTGAGGTAATTATATTAGTCCGGCCCTCTAAACCAATCCCAATTTCTCATGCGGCCCCATGGGAAAATTAATTGCCCACCCCTGCTCTATATACTATATAGGAATAGATCCCTCTGTGTGTAATGACTCTATATAATATATAGGAATAGATCCCTCTGTGTGTAATGACTCTATATAATATATAGGAATAGATCCCTCTGTGTGTAATGACTCTATAATATATGTGAGTTTCTCTTTTTGCATTGAATTACTGAAATAAATTACTTTCTTGATGATATTCTAACTTATTGAGACGCACCTGTACCTGGGCTCTCCGGGATTATTTTTGGGCCTAATTCAACAGCTAGGTTTGGCTCGCCCTTGTCCCCTCCTTTCTTTATCCCTAGTGTCAGTCCTCTGTCTTTGTCAATTCTTGGTTTGATATCTTTAATGTTGACTGTCTAAGAGAAAGCTGTATTAAGGCCCTGTAATCATTTATCTTCACAAGTCTATAATTTCTGCAGTGATTTGCAGTTAGTTCAGGAGCCGCTAGAGGGTCTAAAGTTTTATGGATAAGCGTTAATGTTTTCTTCTTTCACTGATATAATTTTTTCTTATAGTATACGATTGCATTGGGCTTATGTTAACTGATATCTGATGAACGTTATATAATTCAATAAAAACTACAATAAAAAAAAAAATAAGTGGACATGTGTATGGTAGTATCGAGAGGAATTTCCATCTCGAGTATTAGATTGACAAGGATCTAAAATTTATGGTTCGCTTTTGTGTACTCTGTTGGCTTTTTTACTTTAGTTTTTGAGGTTTTTTTTTGGCTAATTGACAATCAGAATTTATGTAAAATCTGTTAGGGTCTTCCAACTATCACATGTCATTGTAGCGCTATATGCTAGAGGGGCTGTGAAGTTGGTTAACCTCCTTTGTACCCTATAAACACAGAGTTTTGCTCAAACGTTGCTGATTATCATGGCAGTATTGGACTCTGTTCAGATTGCAGATTCTGACATTCCACCCAATGGTTTCTCTGCTGTCTGGGATCAACACAGGGAGACTTGAATGTCAACGTGCTGTGTGCTAATTCATAGGTAGGCTAGCAAGAGTTAATCTCTGCTGATCTGCTTGCTCCTTTAATCACAGGTTGTGGGGAGACCTATCACATCTGCTCCCCTCCTATTTAGGCTGGTGGAATTTTTCTACCCATGCCAGCTATAGTTTATTCTATGTTGGTCTATGAGGTGTGGTGTCCTAGACCGTCTGATGAAAGTTGTGCCTATTGCTTGGAGCGATTGTGGAGTTTACCCCTTGTGTTTTTCCTCCTGAACCTCTTATTGTCTTAACCTTTGTGTGCTGTGTGACTGACTTTTGGTTTTTCCTTGTCTGTCTTGATCTGTGGTTTCAACACACTCCTGTCCTGTCCCTCCCCGGGGGAATCCAATCAGGACTGGTCAGGAGTGGGGCCAGGTAGGAGACTCGGGCATTTCCACCTTCAGGAGTATCCCTGAGATTAGGGATAGCGTAAGGTTCCCTATCTTGAGGGACAGTTCCCACTATCCCAAAATCATTGTGACACCTACGTTTGGTTCCGCTGGGATTGTGGCCTTACAAACGAAACTGATTTTACACTGTCACTATCTTTATTATGTACAAGGTCTTGTGCGTGATGGCAGCAGAACTTCATATCTTAGTAGGTTTTTATTTCTTGAGGGATAACCTCCATCAGTACTTGCATCTTCAATGTCAGGAGATCTGAAAAAGGTTTGATTAAAAAAAAAAATCAGAAATTAAAGGCATAGACAACTGGATCAGCCTCCAGAGCTCCATTCACAATTCTGCTGGTTCCCATGAAAAAACCCATTGCCATACTTATCAATTTAGCACTTAATGTGGGGTTGTGGTAGAGATGTATTTTGGCACCAATTTAGTTTGGATATTATGGTTGTAATATCCTATGTATTGTATGGCAGTATTATATGATTGGTTTTCCGAGGGAATCGACGTCGAGCTGACTCCACACCTTGATAACACCTATCTCCAAAAAGTGGAAGAGGCCACTAACAATATTGATCCATTTGTGCAAGATTAATTTTTGGAGGACATTTTCCTCTTTTTGTTGCTATGTTTATATTTAGTGTAGGGACCTACAAGCATGAGGTCCCGTGACGAGGGTTGTAGGCTTCCGTTTTTATGGCCATAAAACCAACAAAAACCTCTTTTTTTTTTTTTTTTTACAGCATACAGCCAGGACCCTTTCTGTTGGGCCTTGCACTGTAGAGTGTCTGTCCGTGCATGATACACAGGTGGGGTACGGCTTGGCAGCCCGCCTGATCTAATAGTATGGGCGTCACCTAATAGGCTGCGGGTTTGTGACTGTGTTATCTGCATATGTGAACAGCGCTCTATGCAAGCCACTAGTGTGCAGTTTTATCATCTAGCACTCGCCCTCCTCCATTCCATGGAGGTGTGTGTGTGTGATTTGCTCCTCCTGCACCTGTGACGCTTCCACTTTAGTGGGGGTTTAGCTGTATCCTGGTAGAGCACTAGTTTTTGGCCAGGGCGATGTACACACTGCAGCCCAACTTGCTGTAAGTAATACTTAATTTTTGGAGGATATTTTCCTATTTTTGTTGCTATGTATACATTTGTGCAAGATTAAGAACTATATTCTACTTACTGATGGTTTCCCTCAACCTCGGGGGCAATAGCTGCTTGTGGATAGTTATGTAATATACCGGCACTCCGCTTAATGTGATGAGACAGCCGATGCCGGTGTTCACCGGGTCTGAGTAAAGTGACATTCCCACGATGAAAATGCACATGGTGCTGAACACAATGGGTATAATCAGCGGGACCTTTAAAAAAAATAAAATGGTAGAGATGGTTAATGCCGAACCAGTAAAGGTGGAAATAAGTGCTAGAAAACATCAAACCTTGAAGGGCCGGGGGAGATCAGGATGTCTCCGACGATGAAGAATCAGGCCAATGGTGACTAATCCCATAAAAAGCCATCGAGAAAAACTGTAGAAGTTCAAGAGTCCGTAGATATCTCCGATACCGATCATTAGGAAAACCAGCGGCATCTGCAAAATGGACACCAAGGCAGTAAGGCCAGAGGATAGTTATGGTCAGGATGTGTAACTAGAAGTTTTTGGGCCCAAATACACAGGTGCAGAGGGATCTTTTAAGCACCTTTAACAAGCCGAGCATGGGTGTGACTGCTGTATCCTCTATGACCATGCCCCTGAGGAACAAAGACCGTGCGCTACCTCTGCATCTTTTAAGGTTATATCTCCTGGAAGGTAAGGCCGGGTGTGTAAACTCTACCTGTGTACCCTTTATAGCTCAGCCCCTCAGGAACCAAGGCTGTGGTGTAACTGCTACCTCTGCCCCTCAGTTACAGAGGCCATGTTCTCCCACTGCACCCTTTAAAGCTTTACCCCCTAGAAACCAAGACAAAGCTCCGCCCCCGAGGAACCCAGACTGAGCGATAGGTGCTTCTGCACCAATATAGTGATGATCCTAAGGAACAAATGCTGTGTTACCCGTGAAATCTTTACAGCTATACCCTTTAGGAACCAAGGCTGGGGTGTGACTGCCACCGCTGCACTTACTATACCACTCAGTTACAAGGACTGGTTTCTCCCATTGCACCCTTTAAAGCTCCACCCCCTAGGAACCAAGACTGAGTGATCGGTGTCTCTGCACCCAAATAGTGATGATGCTGAGGAACAAAGGCCGTGGGCTAACCCTGCATTCTTTACAGCTACCCCCTTTAGGAACCAAGGCCTGGCATGACTTCTACCTCTGCACTTCCTATGCCCCTCAGTTACAAGCAGAAACCAAAGTAAAGTTATTTCAGGGTGATCCTATACTCGAAAAAAACAACAAAAACCCCCTAAAAACAGCATATTAAATATAGATTTTATTAAAAGGTAAAGCCTATAACATACAAACATACACCTACATAGCATAGGTATTGTGATTGAGGCGGGAGATGGCTCTACCGATGTCCCTACCTAGCTGCGGATATTGGCACCCTAGAAGTTACACAATGGTGCTCCTGCTCCGCGACAGCTATCCCTTAAGTTCACAGTAACAAGGACCGTGTTCTCCCTCTGCACCCTTTAAGGCTTCGTCCCCCAGGAACCAAGACTGAGTGATAGCTGCCTCTGCACCAATACAGTGATGACCCTGAGGAACAAAGGCCGTGCGCTGCCCCTGAATTCTTTAAACTACACCCTTTAAGAACCAAGGCCTGGTGTGACTGCTACTTCTCTGCACTTCCTATTCTCTTCAGTTAGAAGTGCCATCTTCTCCCTCTGCATCCTTTAAAGCTCCACCCCTCATGAACCAAGACTGTGAGTGATAGGTTCCTCTGCATCCATATAGTGATGACGCTGTGGAGCCAAGGTCGTTTGCTAACCCTGACTTCTTTAAAGCTACACACTTTAGGATCCAAGGTCTGGAGTGACTGCTACTTCTCTGCACTTCCTATTCTCTTCAGTTAGAAGTGCCATCTTCTCCCTCTGCATCCTTTAAAGCTCCACCCCTCATGAACCAAGACTGTGAGTGATAGGTTCCTCTGCATCCATATAGTCATGACGCTGTGGAGCCAAGGTCGTTTGCTAACCCTGACTTCTTTAAAGCTACACCCTTTAGGATCCAAGGTCTGGTGTGACTGCTACCTCTGCACTTACTATTACCTTCAGTTACAATGGCCATGGTCTCCCTCTGGAACCTTTAAAACTCCACCTTCCCAAGGAACCAAGACTGCTATTGATAGGTGCCTCTGCCCCAGAATAGTGATGACCCGGAGGAACAAAGGCCATGTGCTACCCCTGAATTCTCTAAAGCTACATCCTTCAGGATCCAAGGCCTGGCATGACTGCTAGCTCTGCACCCTTATAGCCACACCCCCGAGGAACCAAGGCTCAGTCGTTACTGCAACCTCTATAGCTATGCACCTGAAAAACCAAGACCTTGGTGCGACTTCTTCCTCTGTATCCTCAGAACAATGCCCTTCACGAAACAAGGCTCTGTTGTGACTGCAACATCAGCCCTTTAACCCTTAGGAGCCAAGGATCATGTGGATCTGCCACCCCTGGCTATCATCATGTGTCCTAGAGTTTTTTTGCGGGGGGTTTTCAAGCCTAAATCGTTACTTATATACACTCCACATATACAAAACTTCATGGGAAAGTGAAGCAATATGGGACTAAACTATAATTTTATTTTATAAATATAAAAAAAATATCGTACCATTAGTAACAGAGCTGGAAGAGGCGTGTGTCTTCTGATGTGGATCATCGAGAACAAATTGGGCCAATGCCCTTCTCTGGAGGCCACGAAAAGCATCCTAATTGTAAGAAACGGCACTTAATAAGATTTCTGCCAACACCCCTCCATTGCCCATCATGGTGGGGATGGAGACTCCCATAGAAGTGAATGGAGCTGACCTCATGATCCCTTCTCACTGAGTGGTAGGGGGGATGGCTCATGATCAGTGGAGGGTTATGAATGGTTAAAAAGTAAAATGAAGACTATGGAGCTTAATGTACGTACCTAGAGGAAGCAAAAATTCCTCCATTCAAGGCCCCAAAGCAAGACATGGCCACCAGTAAGGAGATCACGGGAGAAATCTGAGGCACCGTATAGTCAGCGAAGCTCTTAAAGGAGAAAAAGATGAGTGTTACGTATTACTAACACTAGATGAGGCTTTTAGGATGTCCATTTTTAATATTATGCATTTCAAGAAATATCTACATATTCCCTGCTTAGGCAACAAATTAAATTATGAAAACTCTAGTTGCTTGCAGTCACCACTAGGGGGAGCTCACTGTATACAGATTTATTATTAGGATCTATTTGCGGCGAGCTCCACCTAGTGGTGGCTGTGGACAGAACGTAATCATTCAGTCCAGGTTGGGGGGATTTGAAGCTGAAAAACACAGCATAAAATATATAATAAAATGAATGGAATACCCTCCCGGTATGGCCAACTCTTCAAAGAAATGTCACTCACCATGGCCACGGCCTCCGAGGTCAGAACTTCACTGGTGGTCAGGACGGTGTAATAGGAGACATTAGTGAGGAGGTAGCAGATGGTGACGATGATGAGTGAGACGATCACAGTGATCGGAATATTCCTGGGAGGGAAACAAAACAACAAAAAAAAAAAAAACATTTTAATACAATTTTTTTTTATTTTTTCAGGATTTTTTTGCTTTTACGGTTTTACCTTTCTGGATTAATAACTTCTTCAGTGACGAATGTAATGTAAAACCTGAAGAAAAAATAAATAAATAAAGATGTCAAAAGTGAGTGTCTTGAAAAAGTATTCACACCCTTAAGGAATAAGCACGGTGTCTTGCAAAAGTGTTCACACCCTTCACCCCTGGGCGATTTTCCATTTTTTTTTTTTTTGCTCCCCTTCTTTGGAGAGCCGTAACTTTTTTATTTTTCCGTCAATCTTGTCATATAGGGGGCTTGTTTTTGCGGGACGAGTTGTACTTTTGAGTAACAGCATTAGTTTTACCATATAGTGTACTGGAAAATGGAAAAAAAAAATCCAAGTGCGGTGAAATGGCAAAAAAAAAAGTGCAATTCCATGATAGTTTGGGGGGTATTTTATTCACCCTGTTCACTATATGGTAAAACTGATGGATGGCCCAGGTCAGTATGAGTTCATAGACACCAAACATGTATAGGTTAACCTAAGGGGTTAAAAAAAATTCAGATGTTTGTCCAAAAAAAAGAGTAGCTCTTTTGTCTACATTTTCTGCGACCCATAGCGTTCTCATTTTTCGGGATCTGGGGCTCAGAAACACCTTACTTTTTGCATCTTTAGCTGACGTTTTTGATGGTACCATTTTTGCGCAGATGCTACGATTTAATCACCTGTTATTGCATTTTTAAAAAATTTTGTTTGGACCAAAAAACATAATTTTGTCGTTTTGGAATTTTTTTTTCGCCACGCCATTTACCGATTACATTAATTGATTTTATATTTTGATAGAGCGGGCGTTTCTGAACACAGCGATACCAAATATGTGTGTTTTTTTTTTAACTGTTTAATTTTCAATGGGACGAATAGAGGGTGCTTTAAACTTTTAGGTTTTTTTATTTTTAAAAACTTTTTTTGTTACATTTTTTTTTTTTTTTTTTTACTAGTCTCCTTAGGGGGATATAAGGATCAGCAGTCTGATTTATTTCTGTTGCTTAGACCTGTACAGCTCTGATCAGTGGAAATGCAGCGTTCCTGTAAGACCCGCCACTCTGTTGGCTGTAACAGGAACTACATCATGATAGTGACAGGAGTCATCACATGACCCATCGCTTCCATGGCAACCATTGGCTCCTCGTGATCGTGTCACGGAGTCACTGATGGCGGAGGGGAACAGCGCGATCCCCCCATCGGCTAGCGCAATCTAAGTGGCAACCAGACGTGTGTGGATTGCGGATCCACCCATGCCTGTTAGCCCCACATGTCTGCTGTGCAGACATGTACAGAGATGACCACCGGCTCACCGCAGCAGCCGGTGGTGATTACCCCAACATGACCAAGGACGTACCAGTACTTCACTGGTCATAAAGGGGTTAAGGAATAAAGATGTCATAATCTACAGTGCCTTGCAAAAGTATTCACACCCCTTGGCCCAGTTTACTTTTTTTCTTTTCAGCTTTGGGGTCTAACAGGAGTTATCAGCACGATAGTTCCCCCCATGGCCCAAGAGATTCACTTACCAGCCTCCAAAGGCGAACATTCCTGAATAAAATGCCAGGGGGATTTTATCCAGAGCCAATGAACTTGTATCAAACGCATCCTGGAAGTTTTCAGTCTTTCCTAAAATGTAAAGTTCCGTCAGTTTCGGAAAATACTGTCATTCCTTCTCCAGGATATGAATAAGTAAGAAAAAAAAAGAACCCTAACAAAACCACGCCCATTCCTCAATTTAATTGGCTACATGCATGTGAGCGGGGTATTCATCCGCTCATGGGTGGAGTTTCACCCACATTAATGTTATCTTAAATATGTGCTCACCTGGGGTGAACACATATTTAATATAGGGAACCATTTGGGATCCAAAATAACAGTCTCTTTAGGAGTGAGAGGAACCAGATCACCAAAAAGAGCCGGACTGCCCATCACTAGCACATACCAGAAAAGAAATACCACCACAAAGTGCTCATATCATACTAATATACAGAACTAAATTAATAAGCCATGGAGAAAAAGACATGGATCGCACATCCCAAAAATACATTGATCTAAAAGCCGCTAGGCAAAAATTTAAATAGAACATGAGGTTCTTAGTTACCATTCTGATCAGACTGTATTAAGCCCACTGCCACGTCACGGCGAACCTCTTGAGTGGGTCCCTAACCTGACCTTTTTGTGCGGCACCGTGCACTGACCACCGCCGCAGCGACAAAGCGCCAGCAGGGCGGGCGACCTGGTGCCTCACAGCACCCATACTGCAAGGCAAAGCCCCCAAGGCTCCAGGCCGCGCCGCCCCACCGACACCACACCACCACAACAGCAGCCACCACACAGCACCAGCACACAGTGAGAGGAGCTGTGCACTCACCTCCCACTGGCTCCCATGTGTGAACTGGGAGCAAAAAGAAGGCTGACCCCTCTTGCAGTCTCCTGCTGATTAAAATCACCTGTGCCAAATGGGGAGAGTGCAGATCCAAGCAAAAAACAGAGGGGGATAGACTGTTATATAACAAGCTTTGTCGCTGCGGCAGTGGTTGGCGCACAGTGCCGCACCATAAAGGCTTTAGATTAGGGACCCACTCAAGAGGTTCGCCGTGACGTGGCAGTGGGCTTAATACAGTCTGATCAGAATGGTAACTAAGAACCTCATGTTCTATTTAAATTTTTGCCTAGCGGCTTTTAGATCAATGTATTTTTGGGATGTGCGATCCATGTCTTTTTCTCCATGGCTTGTTATAGAACTAAATTAATACCAACTTACACCGTTCATATAATATAAACATGCACTACTGAAATTATACAACCACACAATCAGAGCCGGCGTCGGCACCGGGGCAAGTGCTGGGGCCTTGGACGGCCGGGGGGGGCCCCACTCGCCGGCGTCACCAGCGGTGATCAGTTCTGCGGCTCCCGGGCTAAGTTCCCGCGACTGCAGTTCGCAGCCTGGCAGCCGCACTTTCCTGGCTGCCGACCCTGCACTTGTTAGCAGCGTTCCCTCCTGTGATGTATACACTGTAGCCCCCAGCCCATCTTGTGATGTATACAGCAGTCTCACTGTGCACTGTTGTCGCGGGCGGAGGGTGCGCTGCTCAACCGTGCCAGCGGCTCGGGTCCGGCTGCAGCTACTACTCGGTGGCTCGAGCGGTGGGCCGGATCCGGGGACTCGAGCGGCGCTCCCGTGAGTGAAAGGGGTGGTTTGGTTTAGGGATGTAGTCCGTGACGCTACCCACAGTTTGTGGTGAGGTTGGGACACCACCGCTGCTCTGGATGGGGATCCCGGGAGCGATGACAGGGAGCAGCTGAGATGTTTCCGTGGGTAGGGGGATTTGGTGGTCCCGGGGCCCGGTGAGGGCGATTGGGAGGTGGATGGCAGGAGTTGGGGAGGTGCAGGGTCGCGGGGGCAGCGCGGTGCCAGACGGCACGGTGGTACTCACTCAGCCAGTAACGTACACGGAGTCTCTGGTAAACCAAACGGCTGGATTGACAGGTCCCACAGGCGGCTGCGGTGGTCACTCCCGGTAGGTTGGCGGTAACTGTCTCTCCCTGCATCTGCGTTGTGTTTTCGGCCCTGATGGCTTCCCACCGGTAGCCCGCTCCCCAGCGGTGTGTTTGCCAGAGGAGCCCCTTTTTGGCCGCAGGCTCTGGACCTGGGAACTCTAGCTGTGGCGGTAGCTGTATTTCCCTTCACGGTTGAGCGGTTGCATTCAGTCGGGTCTTTGCTGCTGGGAAACCCCCGGAGGTTCCCGTCGCTGACGGATTTGACCGGTTTAACGGCGACTCCAAGCCTGGTCGGGGTCCGTAGGCCCTGCTGAATGGTGCTGGCTTCTCTTCGCTCCCCGGTTCGGTACCGGCGGGCCACCGCCCAACCCCGGTCCTTATGGTTGTGCGTCAATCGGCCTCTCCTGCAGATGGTCACCACCGTCTGCCAACCTTGCTCTTAGGTGCGCGGGCCACGTACCCCGGACACGGTCAGTCAGCTCCTCTACTACCACTTCCCTCAACTGAACTGCACTAACTCCTCTTCCCGCCTCCAGGACTGTGAACTCCGCGATGGGCGGGGCCAACCGCCTGGCTCCGCCCCACCTGGTGGGGACATCAGCCCCTGGAGGGAGGCAACAAGGATTTGTGTGTGACTGATGTGCCTAACCGGGGTGTGGGGTGTGTTGTTGCAGTACCTGTGACGACCTGGCTTGTCCAGGGCGCCACACTGTGCACTGCCATGTCAAAGTGACGTCCATCATGCAGCGCAGCCTGCACAGCTACATGGTCGGGAGGAGCTGGATGAAGACAAGCAGGGGAGATGAGTGAGGCTGCTGCCGGCTTCCCAATTTTAAAAATATCTCTAGCTGTAGTACCCGGCATTGCCTGGGATAGTAACAGTCTCTCTGTCTCTCCCGCTGTCCCTCTTTAATTTAAAAATTGAAAAATGTGACATTGTATGACTGCTGAGGATTATTTGAAAAAAAGAGATATTTTGCTAATGTATTGATCAATTCATTACTACCCGATAACCACTTCACAGTAATCTCTTATTTATCGGGTCCTTAACCAAATGTTACCTCCATATGCGGTTAAAATCTGCTTGTGTGTATGGGTTCCTAACCAAATGTTACCTCTATGTGCGGTTGAAACCTGCTTGTGTATGGGAAGCCAGGGACCCATACACACAAGCAGGTTTTAACCGCATATAGAGGCAACATTTGGTTAGGAACCCGATAAATCAGAGATTACGTGAAGTGGTTATCGGGCAGTAATGAATTGATCAATACATTAGCAAAATATCTCAATACATTAGCAAAATATCTCTTTTTTTTTTTCAAATAATCCTCAGCAGTCATGCAATGTCACATTTTTCAATTTTTAAATTTTTCAGATGGCTAACTGTGTTTTTCATTTATGTATTGTAGAGCAGTTATGCTTGTTCATATTTCTCTGAATTTGGTGTGCAGCTTTCACTTTATATAGATTGTGTACTTTTTAGCTAGCACCCTGTACACATTTGCAATGGTGTTCCAGCAGTCTTTTTGATTGTTCTGTCTCTGTCTGTCTTTTTCCCTGTCTGTCTCTGTCTCTTTCCCTGTCTGCCTCTTTCTCAGTCTGTCTGACTCTGTCTGTCTGACACTCTCTGTCTGTGCCTATGTCTGTCTCTGTCTGTCTCTCTCCGTCTCTCCACCGACATATTATCTCACACATAAGCTTCTTATACTAATAATTTCCTTTGTTCCTATAGCAACCAATTACAGCTCCTATTAATAACCTATAGCTCCCAGCTCCAGTGACTTTAATGGAGGCAGGTTTTTTGGAGAGTAACTGTAAAGCGCGGGGTTAAATTTCCCCTCAAAACATAATCTATTATGCTCCCTGAGTCACATGAGGTGTCTGTGCAAAATTTTGTGACTGTAAATGCAACGGTGCGAATTCCTTTAGCGGACATACACATACATACATACATACATACATACATACATACACATACATACACTCAGCTTTATATATTGGACTAGCTATAGTACCCGGCAACGCGCGGGATAGTAACTGTCTCTCTGTCTCCCAGTCTCTGTCTGTCTGTCTCTCTGTCTCTGTATCTCTTTGTCTGTCTCTTTCCCTGTCTGCCTCTGTATTTTTTTTTTTGTCTGTCTGTCTATCTTTTTCCCGGTCTGTCTCTCTGTCTCTGTATCTCTTTGTCTGTCTCTTTCCCTGTCTGCCTCTGTATTTTTTTTTTGTCTGTCTGTCTCTCTCTGTCTTTTTCCCGGTCTGTCTCTCTGTCTTTCTGTGTGTATGTCTCTGTCTGTCTCTATCTCTCTGTCTGTCTCTCTGTCTCTGTTTGGCTGTCTCTATCTCTCTTCCTGTCCCTGTGTCTGTCTGTCTCTTGGATGCAGGTTTTTGAAGCGTAACTGTAAAGCGCGGGATTGAATTTTCCCGTCAAAACATAGTCTATGACATTCCCTGAGTCACATGAGGTGTCTGTGCAAAGTTTTGTGAAGGTGCGGATTTCTTTAGCGGACGGACACACACACACGCACGCACGCGCACATACAAATACGCGCATAAGTACATTCATTCAGCTTTATATATTACATGTGTTTGTGTTTGCATGTATGATGTGTATATCTATGTATGTCAGCGTATGACTGTGTGTGTATGTGTGAGTGTAAAATATATATATTATATACATATATATATATATATATATATATATATATATATATATATATATATATATACACACACACACACACACACAGTCATATGAAAAAGTTTGGGCACCCCTATTAATGTTAACCTTTTTTCTTTATAACAATTTGGGTTTTTGCTATTTCAGTGTCATATATCTAATAACTGATGGACTGAGTAATATTTCTGGATTGAAATGAGGTTTATTGTACTAACAGAAAATGTGCAATCCGCATTTAAACAAAATTTGACAGATGCAAAAGTATGGGCACCTCAACATAAAAGTGACATTAATATTTTGTAGATCCTCCTTTTGCAAAAATCACAGCCTCTAGTCGCTTCCTGTAGCTTTTAATGAGTTCCTGGATCCTGGATGAAGGTAGATTTGACCATTCCTGTTTACAAAACAATTCCAGTTCAGTTAAGTTTGATGGTCGCCGAGCATGGACAGCCGCTTCAAATCATCCCACAGATTTTCAATGATATTCAGGTCTGGGGACTGGGATGGCCATTCCAGAACATTGTAATTGTTCCTCTGCATGAATGCCTGAGTAGATTTGGAGCGGTGTTTTGGATCATTGTCTTGCTGAAATATCCATCCCCTGCGTAACTTCAACTTCGTCACTGATTCTTGCACATTATTGTCAAGAATCTGCTGATACTGAGTTGAATCCATGCGACCCTCAACTTTAACAAGATTCCCGGTGCCGGCATTGGCCACACAGCCCCAAAGCATGATGGAACCTCCACCAAATTTTACTGTGGGTAGTAAGTGCTTTTCTTGGAATGCCGTGTTTTTTTGCCTCCATGCATAACGCCTTTTTGTATGACCAAACAACTCAATCTTTGTTTAATCAGTCCACAGGACCTTCTTCCAAATGTAACTGGCTTGTCCAAATGTGCTTTTGCATACCTCAGGCGACTCTGTTTGTGGCATGCTTGCAGAAACAGCTTCTTTCGCAGCTTCTCCTTGTGCAACGTGCGCTGTATTGTTGACTGATGCACATTGACACCATCTGCAGCAAGATGATGCTGCAGGTCTTTGGAGGTGGTCTGTGGATTGTCCTTGACTGTTCTCACTATTCTTTTTCTCTGCCTTTCTGATATTTTTCTTGGCCTGACACTTCTGGGCTTAACAAGAACTGTACCTGTGTTCTTCCATTTCCTTACTATGTTCCTCACAGTGGAAACTGACAGTTTAAATCTCTGAGACAACTTTTTGTACCTTCCCCTGAACAACTATGTTGGATAATTTGAGAGTTGTTTTGAGGAGCCCATGATGCCACTCTTCATAGGAGATTCAATTGGAGAACAACTTGCAAGTGGCCACCTTAAATACCTTTTCTCATGATTGGATACACCTGCCTATGACGTTCAAAGCTCAATGAGGTTACAAAGCCAATTTACTGCTTTAGTAAGTCAGTAACAAGTAGTTAGGAGTGTTCAAATCAAGAAATTGATAAGGGTGCCCATACTTTTGCACCGGTCAAATTTTGTTTAAATGCAGATTGCACATTTTCTGTTAGGACAATAAACCTCATTTCAATCCAGAAATATTACTCAGTCCATCAGTTATTAGATATATGAAACTGAAATAGCTGCTGCAAAAGCCCAAATTGTTATAAAGAAAAAAGGTTAACATTAATAGGGGTGTCCAAACTTTTTCATATGACTGTGTATATATATATATATATATATATATATATATATATATATATATATATATATATATATATATATATATATATATATATATGTTTGTGAATTTGTCTTCAAATATGTATATGTATGTATTCCTGTATGTGTACATATAGGTGCATTTGTATAGGGCCCACTAAGACTTTTTGCTTGGGGCCCACGAAAACCTTGAAAAAAATCCACCATACACTGCTCATATAATACAAACATACAGTACTGAAAAAATACAACCACATAATACTTGTATAATATAAAATCATACATTGGTTAAATAATACCGCCACACAGTGCTTACATATCAACATACAGTGATCATATAATACCAATACTCAATATCTCCAGTCAATATTCATGTAATACCACCATAAATAAAACCAGTATACAATACTCAAATAATACTAAGACACAGTGCTAAATAATATAATATACCAATATACAGTGTAAAATACCAATATACATTACTAAGATAATGCCCCTCACAATACTCATATAATACAAACATACAGTATTGAAAAAAAAAACAGCACACATGGCTCCCTTAATACCACCACACAATGCTCACATAGTAACAAATAAACACTACCTAAATAATTCCATCATGCAGTGCACATATAACACCAATATACAGGTACTGAAATAAAATCTTCACACCCTGCTCTAATAATACTAACATACAGTACTAAATTAATACCGCCTGTAACTATTCTTTTAATATCAACATACAGTAATCATATAATTCCAATATACATTAGCTAAATAATTCTGCCACACAGTGTTTATATAATACAAACATACAGTGACCATGTGTGAACTCCTTTTATATAGTTTCTTACCTCCTACTAAAGCGATCATCCCAAGTACAATGATCAGTGCGATAGTCAATAACTTAAGAACTGTAAAGACGGTCTGGAGATTTGCCGCCCAACTAACACTCCAACAATTCAGAGCTACGAGGAATGCTGCAGGGAATAAAAATTAATCTGAGTACCAGATATAACTACTATAATACTGCCCTCTATGTACAAGAATATAACTACTATAATACTGCCCTCTATGTACAAGAATATAACCACTATAATACTGTCCCTATGTACAAGAATATAACTACTATAATACTGCTCCTATGTACAAGAATATAACTACCCTAATACTACCCCCTATGTACAAGAGAATATATCTACTATAATACTGCCCCCTATGTACAAGAATCTAACTGCTATAATTCTGTCTCTATGTACAAGAATATAACTACTGTAATACTGCCCCCTATGTACAAGAATATAACTACTATAATACTGCTCCTATGTACAAGAATATAACTACTATAATACTGCCCCTATGTACAGGAATATAACTACTATAATACTGCTCCTATATACAAGAATATAACTACTATAATACTGCCCCTATGTACAAGAATATAACTACTATAATACTGCTCCTATATACAAGAATATAACTACTATAATACTGCCCCTTATGTACAAGAATATAACTACTATAATACTGCCCCTATGTACAGGAATATAACTATTATAATACTGCTCCTATGTACAAGAATATAACTACTATAATACTGCCCCTATGTACAAGAATATAACTACTATAATACTGCCCCCTATGTACAAGAATATAACTACTATAATACTGCCCCCTATGTACAAGAATATAAATACTATAATACTGCCCCTATGTACAAGAATATATCTACTATAATACTGCCTCTATGTACAAGAATATAACTACTATAATACTGCCCCTATGTACAAGAATATAACTGCTATAATACTGCCCCTATGTACAAGAATATAACTGCTATAATACTGCCCCTATGTACAAGAATATAACTACTATAATGCAGCCCCTATGTACAAGAATATAACTACTATAATACTGTCCCTATGTACAAGAATATATCTACTATAATACTGCCTCTATGTACAAGAATATAACTACTATAATACTGCCCCTATGTACAAGAATATAACTGCTATAATACTGCCTCTATGTACAAGAATATAACTACTATAATGCAGCGCCTATATACAAGAATATAACTACTATAATACTGCTCCTATGTACAAGAATATAACTACTATAATACTGCCCTCTATGTACAAGAATATAACTACTATAATACTGTCCCCTATGTACAAGAATATAGCTACTATAATACTGCCCCCTATGTACAAGAATATAACTACTATAATACTGCCCCCTATGTACAAGAATATAACTACTATAATACTGCCCCTATGTACAAGAATATAACTGCTATAATACTGCCCCTATGTACAAGAATATAACTACTATAATGCAGCCCCTATGTACAAGAATATAACTACTATAATACTGTCCCTATGTACAAGAATATATCTACTATAATACTGCCCCTATGTACAAGAATATAACTACTATAATACTGTCCCTATGTACAAGAATATAACTACTATAATACTGTCCCTATGTACAAGAATATATCTACTATAATACTGCCCTCTATGTACAAGAATATAACCACTATAATACTGTCCCTATGTACAAGAATATAACTACTATAATACTGCTCCTATGTACAAGAATATAACTACCCTAATACTACCCCCTATGTACAAGAATATATCTACTATAATACTGCCCCCTATGTACAAGAATCTAACTGCTATAATTCTGTCTCTATGTACAAGAATATAACTACTGTAATACTGCCCCCTATGTACAAGAATATAACTACTATAATACTGCTCCTATGTACAAGAATATAACTACTATAATACTGCCCCTATGTACAGGAATATAACTACTATAATACTGCTCCTATATACAAGAATATAACTACTATAATACTGCCCCTTATGTACAAGAATATAACTACTATAATACTGCCCCTATGTACAGGAATATAACTATTATAATACTGCTCCTATGTACAAGAATATAACTACTATAATACTGCCCCTATGTACAAGAATATAACTACTATAATACTGCCCCTATGTACAAGAATATAACTGCTATAATACTGCCCCTATGTACAAGAATATATCTACTATAATACTGCCTCTATGTACAAGAATATATCTACTATAATACTGCCTCTATGTACAAGAATATAACTACTATAATACTGCCCCTATGTACAAGAATATAACTGCTATAATACTGCCCCTATGTACAAGAATATAACTACTATAATGCAGCCCCTATGTACAAGAATATAACTACTATAATGCAGCCCCTATGTACAAGAATATAACTACTATAATACTGTCCCTATGTACAAGAATATATCTACTATAATACTGCCCCTATGTACAAGAATATAACTGCTATAATACTGCCCCTATGTACAAGAATATAACTGCTATAATACTGCCCCTATGTACAAGAATATAACTACTATAATGCAGCCCCTATGTACAAGAATATAACTACTATAATACTGTCCCTATGTACAAGAATATATCTACTATAATACTGCCTCTATGTACAAGAATATAACTACTATAATACTGCCCCTATGTACAAGAATATAACTGCTATAATACTGCCTCTATGTACAAGAATATAACTACTATAATGCAGCCCCTATATACAAGAATATAACTACTATAATACTGCTCCTATGTACAAGAATATAACTACTATAATACTGCCCTCTATGTACAAGAATATAACTACTATAATACTGTCCCCTATGTACAAGAATATAGCTACTATAATACTGCCCCCTATGTACAAGAATATAACTACTATAATACTGCCCCCTATGTACAAGAATATAACTACTATAATACTGCCCCTATGTACAAGAATATAACTGCTATAATACTGCCCCTATGTACAAGAATATAACTACTATAATGCAGCCCCTATGTACAAGAATATAACTACTATAATACTGTCCCTATGTACAAGAATATATCTACTATAATACTGCCCCTATGTACAAGAATATAACTACTATAATACTGTCCCTATGTACAAGAATATAACTACTATAATACTGTCCCTATGTACAAGAATATATCTACTATAATACTGCCCTCTATGTACAAGAATATAACCACTATAATACTGTCCCTATGTACAAGAATATAACTACTATAATACTGCTCCTATGTACAAGAATATAACTACCCTAATACTACCCCCTATGTACAAGAATATATCTACTATAATACTGCCCCCTATGTACAAGAATCTAACTGCTATAATTCTGTCTCTATGTACAAGAATATAACTACTGTAATACTGCCCCCTATGTACAAGAATATAACTACTATAATACTGCTCCTATGTACAAGAATATAACTACTATAATACTGCCCCTATGTACAGGAATATAACTACTATAATACTGCCCCCTATGTACAAGAATATAACTACTATAATACTGCCCCTTATGTACAAGAATATAACTACTATAATACTGCCCCTATGTACAGGAATATAACTATTATAATACTGCTCCTATGTACAAGAATATAACTACTATAATACTGCCCCCTATGTACAAGAATATAACTACTATAATACTGCCCCTATGTACAAGAATATATCTACTATAATACTGCCTCTATGTACAAGAATATAACTACTATAATACTGCCCCTATGTACAAGAATATAACTGCTATAATACTGCCCCTATGTACAAGAATATATCTACTATAATACTGCCTCTATGTACAAGAATATATCTACTATAATACTGCCTCTATGTACAAGAATATAACTACTATAATACTGCCCCTATGTACAAGAATATAACTGCTATAATACTGCCCCTATGTACAAGAATATAACTACTATAATGCAGCCCCTATGTACAAGAATATAACTACTATAATGCAGCCCCTATGTACAAGAATATAACTACTATAATACTGTCCCTATGTACAAGAATATATCTACTATAATACTGCCCCTATGTACAAGAATATAACTGCTATAATACTGCCCCTATGTACAAGAATATAACTGCTATAATACTGCCCCTATGTACAAGAATATAACTACTATAATGCAGCCCCTATGTACAAGAATATAACTACTATAATGCAGCCCCTATGTACAAGAATATAACTACTATAATACTGTCCCTATGTACAAGAATATATCTACTATAATACTGCCTCTATGTACAAGAATATAACTACTATAATACTGCCCCTATGTACAAGAATATAACTGCTATAATACTGCCTCTATGTACAAGAATATAACTACTATAATACTGCCCCTATGTACAAGAATATAACTGCTATAATACTGCCCCTATGTACAAGAATATAACTACTATAATGCAGCCCCTATGTACAAGAATATAACTACTATAATACTGTCCCTATGTACAAGAATATATCTACTATAATACTGCCCCTATGTACAAGAATATAACTACTATAATACTGTCCCTATGTACAAGAATATATCTACTATAATACTGCCCCTATGTACAAGAATATAACTACTATGATACTGCCCCCTATGTACAAGAATATAACTACTATAATACTGCCCCTATGTACAAGAATATAACTACTATAATACTGTCCCTATGTACAAGAATATATCTACTATAATACTGCCCTCTATGTACAAGAATATAATTATGATAATGTACCCAGGATGGAGAATACCCACCACCTACCGATGCCGATGGCACTGACAAGTTTGACAGCGGTGGTCGGTGCGTTGCATGGTACATATAGGGGTTCTATAATGTATCGTCCGAATACTATACACACCATAGCAATATTTGCCGGCCTAAAAGCAAAACACACAGGTAATGTTCACTGATTCTGCTGAACGTAGAAGAAAATGTCCATTCATTAAACGCTGGCAAAGATTATGGAAAGGCGAGAAACTGATAGAAATAATAATAATAATATTTTTTGCTTACTTAAAACTCTATATAAATATAACATCGGAAATATATGTATATATATATATATATATATATATATATATATTATATATAAATATATATAAAAAAATATAAAAAAAAAAAGAGCATCACCGGATCATCACAAATTCTGCCCATAGTCTCAGGAAGGCGGGCACGGGGCCGAGGGTCTCCAGTAAAAAGATGTAGTGGCCTCCAGACTTTTTGATAGAGGTGCCCAGGTCTGCATAAGACAACGCTCCTAAAACACAAGCAGGGAAATCACTGAGATCAGAGTGTGTATGAGAAGAGTGTGTGCTGTGCTTAAAGGGGAACTCCTCTCTGGAGCCTCCATCGTCATTCCTCAGATAATAGACGATCACAGTGTGTCTTACTGCTGCTGTGGCGCCCTGTGCCTGGATCACCACACATAATAGCTACACGTGTATTTCAGTATGTATAACATGTATAGCCAGTTTTGATGAGATTTGGTTTTCTCTGCTGTTCACCACATACACACATTTGCTCGCACTCCCTTACTGGGGCTGGTCACCTGAGCTGATAACAAAGCTTGTGTGTGCGCCCTAGAAGGAGAAAGGGGAGGAGCTTGTGTGTGCGCCCTAGAAGGATTAAGGGGAGGAGCTTAGGTGTGAGGTAAATTCAAACAGTGGCAGTTGCAGTCGGTGTGAGGTGAAGTGAGGAGTGTAATATGGAGACGTCCTGTCCTGAGGTAACTGTTGAAACCTCCGTAGGGGCAGCTACACATTGGCAGAGTATTAGTCAGGACTTCCAAGGTTAGTGTCAAACTGAGAGACCGCTTTTAGCCTTTTTATAAGAAGCAGTGATTTCCTGGGAGCTCAGTGACACGTTTGAGTCTGGAAACTTCTAGAAGAAAACGTGAGTTTTCTTCAGTATTTAAGTCGCCTCCTCACCAGAAGGGACTAAAAATCCAGATTGTTCTTGTTTTGGAAATCCCAGGACACCAAGATACCTATTCCCAGGTAGGGAAATAGTAGCAGGAAGAGTACACTATGGCCGGCCAGTCCTACAAGTGTGCTTCTCCTTTTGTGTCCCCCTTTTTTCCCCATAGTTTGTAAGCTTTCGAGCAGGACCCTCATTCCTACTGTAGCTGTTGAATTATGTATTATTTTGTTTTGTTTTTGTCTATACAACCCCCCACCTGATTGTAAAGTGCTGCGGAATATGTTGGCGCTATATCAATAAACTTTATTATTATTATTATTATTATTATTATTACACTGCCACCACACAGCAGAGAAGCCAAACTCTCATTGGGGCAGGTCAGACCACCATCATTGTGAATGCTGTGAGAAATGTTCTGGAAGGTTCTGCAGAGCTCCAGTAAAAGGTAAAAGCTCCGTGCAATGTCTCTGGCTGAATTATAGTCTGCTGCTCCATCCCTACCTCAACATCACCGGGAACCAGCCGTAGTTGGGAAGGGGGGGTGATGAGGGGACAATCCTCTGGCACTGCGCATCACCACCTAACTCCTGGGGATCTCCAGCAGTGCCCGGCCATAATAACAAAGCCGAACATCCCAACTGGTGTCACAAACTATTTATTTATTTTATTATTATTCTTTCCCCCTTTTTTAATATTATTTTTAACCCCCCCTATTACAAAAGCCTGTCGCACACACCCGGTACGGACACCTCGCCACTCGGAGCCACCACCATGACATCAGAAATTTACCGGGAGTGGCACACTGCGGACTCTGGGGGTCAGTTATAATATGTAAGAGAACCTGCTCTACCCTCACCTACTGTATCCTCACCTATCCCTTGTAGACTGTGAGCTCTCGCGGGCAGGGTCCTCTCTCCTCCTCCCGGGCAGGGACCTCCCTCCTCCTCGCGGGCAGGGTCCTCTCTCCTCCTCGCGGGCAGGGTCCTCTCTCCTCCTTGCGGGCAGGGTCCTCTCTCCTCCTTGCGGGCAGGGTCCTCTCTCCTCGCGGGCAGGGTCCTCTCTCCTCCTCGCGTGCAGGGTCCTCTCTCCTCCTCGCGGGCAGGGACCTCTCTCCTCGTCACGGGCAGGGTCCTCTCTCCTCGCGGGCAGGAACCTCTCTCCTCCTGTACCAGTCTGTGCCTTGTATTGTTTATGAATATTGTACTTGTCCCTATTATGTATACCCCTTTCACATGTAAAGCGCCATGGAATAAATGGCGTTATAATAATAAATAATAATAATAAATAATAATAACCAGACGAGTCTGTAATTCTACTGCAGCCCCACCTCAGAGAAGTCCTACAATAATGATTTGTATGTAGATAATGGAAACTCCAGAAAAAGAGACAGTCTGCTGCAATAGGTGGGGACGTCAGAGCGGACTGCCCCTGTGAAGCTACTTGTTTATTGCTGACTTGACAGCAACTCATTTGTACCCTCAAAATCAGCCGAAACCTGGGGAGCACGACCTGCTGACCAATCTATATTTATCCAACCCTTAGTCCCTTCAAATAAAGTTAAGTATATAAAGGTCCAGCCATGGGCCAAAGATTAGAGGTGGTCAATGCCATTGTGTTGGGTTATCATGTCATTATTTATCCTATACTGATCCTGAGTTACATCCTCATCCTTCAGAGCTGCATTCACTATCCTTCTGGTGCAGAGGCTGTGTTCATACATTATGAGTTACATCCTGTATTATCCTTCAGAGCTGCACTAATTCAGCTGGTGCAGTCATTGTGTACTTACATTATATTACTGATCCTGTACTGATCCTGAATTATTTCCTGTATTATGCTCCAGAGCTGCACTCACTATTCTGCTGGTGCAGTCACTGTGTACATACATTACACTACTTATGCTGCGTTACCTCCTGTATTATACCCCAGAGCTGTACTCACTAATCTGCTGGTGCAGTCACTGTGTACATACATTACACTACTTATCCTGAGTTACCTCCTATATTATACTCCAGAGCTGCACTCACTATTCTGCTGGTGCAGTCACTGTGTACATACATTACACTACTTATTCTGCGTTACCTCCTGTATTATACCCCAGAGCTGTACTCACTATTCTGCTGGTGTAGTCACTGTGTACATACATTACATTACTGATCCTGAGTTACCTCCTATATTATACTCCAGAGCTGCACTCACTATTCTGCTGGTGCAGTCGCTGTGTACATACATTACACTACTTATCCTGAGTTACCTCCTATATTATACTCCAGAGCTGCACTCACTATTCTGCTGGTGTAGTCGCTGTGTACATACATTACATTACTGATCTTGAGTTACCTCCTGTATTATACTCCAGAGCTGCACTCACTATTCTGCTGGTGCAGTCACTGTGTACATACATTACATTACTGATCCTGAGTTACCTCCTGTATTATACTCCAGAGCTGCACTCACTATTCTGCTGGTGCAGTCACTGTGTACATATATTACTTATCCTGTACTGATCCTAAGTTACATCCTGTATTATACTCCAGAGCTGCACTCACTATTCTGCTGGTGCAGTCACTGTGTACACACATTACATTACTGATCCTGTGTTATCTCCTGTATTATACGCCAGAGCTGCACTCACTATTCTGCTAGTGAAGTAACTCTTTTTTTTTTTTTAAATTCTTTATTTTAAAGACCGACTCGAGAACATACAAAGTAACACCTGCTCCACAAAGAACAGAATAACAGATTTCAAATATTTAACATTGACATGTAGCCCACCCTTCCGCACCCCTGTACATATCTAGTCACTGCAACTGCTCGAGTCAGGCCCAATTTAATCCTTTTATGAACCAACCCAACAAGGGTAGAATACAGAACATAGAAAGAGAGAGCAAAGCCCGAAAAGAGTTTAGAACAGGTTAAGAGAAAGAGGTAGAAAGGGGAATAGGGGGGAGGGGAGAGTAGGGGAAAATAGGGGACAAGGAAGTGAGAAGAAGGGAGAGCGAGAGAAGAAAAAAGAGGAAAGGGGGAGAGGAGAGAAAAAAAAAAGGGGGGGGGGAGAGTGTTTCCCCAGAGCCTCACAGCAGCCGTGGAGGTTTTATGTACCATCATTAGGACGTTGTTTCGTTGCGTGTCAGATAGAGCCGTCCCTAGGTCCCTTTCCCACTGCCGCAAATAGACCGGGGTGGGCAAATCTCCCGGGTCTGATAGCAAATTGTATGCCAGGGAAAGTGAGTGCCGCAGGGCCCCCTCTCCCAAGCACAATTTTTCGAATCTTGTGGGAGGCCCAGCGTACCGGGCGAAGGAGGGAAGGGAGCTCATGAAATGCCTCAACTGCATGGCCCTCCATCTCCCCAGGGGGTCCGGAGGCAAGAGACCACAAATATCCGAAAGAGATAGCCAGTCACCCTCCCCTCCCAGCTGGTAAGCTCTGAATCTGCCTCCCTGTACCCAGCTCCGAAAAACTGGGTCCGAGAGGCCAGGACGGAAATCCGGATCTCCTATAATTGGTGACATGGGGGAAGGCAACGGCAGGAGGAGGCGCCGAACCTCGCCCCTCGAACAGCATTCCAGAGTAGCGCCAATAGTGGGATGAGATCTCAAAGTAGACGGGAAAAAGCTTACGAGCCAAGGCATGGCCGGTAAATGTACCTCCGAGAAGCTCTGTTCCAGGGCGACCCATGGTTTCATCCTAGAGTGGCGGCACCAATCCAGAACCCTAACCATATGTGTGGCCCAGTAATATTTTTTCATATCAGGTATTCCCAGCCCTCCCCTACACTTAGGTCTGCACAGTAGGGAACGGGAAAGTCTCGCCGGCTTATTCGCCCAGATAAATTTAGTATATAGTGAGGCCAATTCCTTGAAGAAAGAGCTCGGGATCTTAATTGGCAGGGCCTGGAAGAGGTATAGAAGTCGTGGTAATATATTCATCTTTAATATTGCACATCTCCCAAACCATGTGAAGAGGCCCCTCGCCCAATTTGCGCAGTCTGTTCTAATGGACTGCAGGAGAGGGAGATAGTTCAGCTTATATAGTTGGCTAGTGTCTGCAGCCAGCTGGACCCCCAGGTACCTCAGAGAGTGGTTAGCCCACTTAAACCCGAACGCAGATTGTAGCGAAATAACATGATCTTGGGGGAGAGATACATTCATAGCCTCCGATTTTGACATGTTAATTCTAAAATTAGAAAGAGAGGAGTATGTTTCCAGCTCTCTCAGTAGATTGGGCAGGGAGACCCGAGGGTTGGTAATAAAGAAAAGTAAGTCGTCCGCGTACGCCGCGATTTTGTAGGTGGAACCAGCAACTATAGGGCCGGAAATGTCAATGTTACCTCTAATTCGGCTAAGCAGGGGTTCCAGGGTCAGGATAAAGATCAGGGGTGAGAGGGGGCATCCCTGCCTTGTGCCGTTAAGAATGGGAAATCTATCTGAAAGGAGACCGTTCACCCTGACCGCGGCAGAGGGGTTACTATACAGAGAGCATATCCACCTGAGCATCATCCTCCCCAACCCCACCTCCCGCAGAACCTCCTCCATGAATATCCAATTGACTCTGTCGAACGCTTTTTCTGCGTCGGTCGACAGGAGCATCAGGGGCAACCCTTCCGAATTAGCCCTGTGGATTAAGTTCAGCGCCGTAGTGGTGTTGTCCCTCGCTTCCCTTCCCATCATGAACCCAGCCTGGTCCGGGTGGACAATCCCCCCCAGCAATGGAGAGAGTCTCTCTGATAATATTCTGGTAAAGAGCTTCAAGTCTATGTTGAGGAGGGAGATGGGTCGGTAACTAGAACAAGAAGTAGGGTCTTTACCCTCTTTAGGGATGACTACTATATTAGCGGCCAGAGAGTCTCTCAGCAAGTGGACTTTTTCGGAGAGTGAGATATTGTTAAAGGCAGAGAGAAATGGGGGGAGCAGCATGGAGCCCATCTTTTTGTAGTAAAGCAGGGGGAAGCCATCTGGGCCAGGGGCCTTACCAGTGGGGGAATTTTTAATTGCAGCCCAGTACTCCTCCTCTGAAATGGGTCTTTCCAGGGCATCCGCATCCTCCGGTTTAAGGTGTTTCAAACCGGAGTTAGAAATGTACTTCTGGATACGCTGCCGTAGTTCCGTCCTGGCCCTCTCAGACCGCCCCCCATCTATTGAGTAGAGAGAGGAGTAGAAGTCTTTAAAGGCGGAGGCAATGTCTTTCGGAAGAGTGGCCCACCTGTCGCCAGAAATGTGCACTCTAGGAACATAGCCCCTCGCCCTCTGTGTCCGGAGGGCTCTAGCCAGGGTCCTGCCACTTTTATTGCCATATTCATAGAAATGCCGCCTGCACTTAGCTAGCACTCCCTTGGCCTTTTGATATAACAAGGACCTGAGTTCCTCCCTCTTCCTGGCCAGATTGGCGCCCACGTTCCTTCCCAGAGACCCCTTGTGTACTGCTTCCAACTCCCTTATGTCTGCTAGGAGAGATGTAACCTCAGCTTCCCGTTCCCTTTTTAGACGGGCCCCATGTTTGATGAATAATCCCCTCACAACACATTTGTGAGCTTCCCAAACAATGTTGGGGGACACCCCCTCCCTCCCACTACAGTCAAAGTATTCCGTCAAGGCCTCCCTTATTTCTTGCATTGTCACAGGCTCATTGAGTAGCGAGGTGTTCAATATCCACTGACCCTGCCTCCCGATGGGACATCCAAGGGACAGAGTGACCGTGATCAGGGCGTGATCAGAGAAAGATATGCACTCAATTGAAGCATCCACCAGAGAGTGTAGGTCCCCATGTTTAATAAAAAAGAGGTCCAACCTAGAATAGCAGTCGTGCGCTGCAGACTAAAATGAAAAGTCTTTGTCTGATGGGTGCAGCAATCGCCAAGTGTCTATCAGTTGGTGGTCATGTAGTCCCCGTCTCATCCGGCGCAGCGTCATGTGTGGCATACCGGACACCCCTTTTGAACTGTCCCTCAACGGTTCCAACACTACATTAAAGTCACCCCCGAGAACCAGAGTGCCCTCCGAGAATTCCTCTATCTTCTCAAGGTAACGCAGCAAGGTGGGACATTGGCCCGCATTAGGTAAGTATACTGCCACGAATGTGAATGTCTGAGTAGCAATGCGTCCCTTGAGTATCATAAGCCTACCCTGGTCGTCTGTCTGAGAATCCAACAATTCCCAAGGGAGCGTACTGGACATAAGGATGCTCGTGCCCCTAGATCTAGGATCAGGGGAGGGTGAGTGGTGCACTATGGGGTACCTTCTGTCCGAGAGTCTGTAAGGTTTAGCTTCACAGTAGTGTGTCTCTTGGAGGAAGGCTACCTGGATTCGGTTTTTCCAGAGAAGGTTCAGTAGGATAGACCATTTCTCAGGGCTATGAAGGCCTTTGACATTCAGTGAGCCCACCCGCAGCTCGGCCTTCCTCTGTTTCGCCATTCTCTGTCGCGAGACCCTAGAGAAACAAACAAAGAAAGAAGAGGTGAAAAAAAAGGGGGGGGGGGGGAAAGCTGGTAAAAAGAGAGGGGGGGAAGAAAAAGTATAGACAAGGGAGGAAGTAGCAGAGACCCTTTAGCAGGGGGAAGAGAGAAAGGCAAGAAGTTCAGAGAAGAGAACAAGAAAGTGGAAAAGCAGCAGGACTGCCGCACGCAGTACCAGGGACCAGCCCAGGGACTACTAAGGAAAAGATAGGGACAAGAACTGACATGCGGCCAGAGCGCAGACCCGCGCCCCTCTTATTAGTACTAAATGACCCTTCTCCCCGACGAAGAGGGAGGGTCAGCCGATTAACCACCCACACACCCCACCACCCAGGACGAACGCAGTAAAGAAAAACATTCCCCCCACCCCCACCCCCAAACCTAAACTAGTCATTGCCATAGAAATAGGATTTTCAAAAACTCAAGTCAATAAACTATGTCCAGAAAAACTAGCCCAAGGCCAGGACTCCTGCTTAGGGGTCGTAGAGACGTAAGAGAGCCTCCCAGCTCCCAGTTCTTTGACACCGTCTCCCATCGAAAGCACCTCCGTCTCATAGCTTGGTCCACTCCTTCCTCCCAGCAGCACCCGGTACATGCCATGCCCCTCAAGGATCACCGCTTTGGGTAGGACGGGTGCCTCCCTTCCTCCTCCGCAGCCCCGGGGGTGCCTGGGGTTCCCACTCCATCCAGTCCGGAATTGAGCAGTCTGGTATTCCCAGGAAGGCAAAAAGATTCGGAAGCTCCGAGTGCCTCCTCAGCAAGAACACGGAGTCCCCCTTGCGTACTATCAAATGGAAGGGATGGCCCCATCTATATAAGGCGTTCACTTTTTTGATGCCAAGCAGGAGAGGATGAAGCAGGCGTCTCATATATAGTGTGCGGCTGGAGACATCAGGAAATAACTTCACCATGGCCCCATCCATCTCCACAGGTCCGTATGACCAAGCTCCCTGTAGGATCCTTTCTCTGTCTCCATAATAATGCAAACAACATAGTACATCTCTAGAGGAGGGGACAGATCTAGGGCCCGGCCTTGCGACTCTGTGAATTCTGTCGAAGAGGTAGGTAGCCTCCGAGGGGCGATCAGTGACCCGGTTGAAGATGTTTAAGACTTTAGTACGCAGGAGTTCCTGGGGCCAGTCCTCCGGTATACCCTTCAGCCTGATATTATTTCTTCTGCCTCTGTTCTCTTGGTCATCCAAGAGCAGGGCAAGGTCTCTGATGCGGGCATTGGATGACTCACAGTCTCTCTCAATCCTCTCCATTCTGCTCTCCAGGGACTCCTGAGCCTGTTCTGTGGCCTCAATTCTGTCCTCCAGTACCACCATTTCCTCCCTCAGGGCAGACAGCACCATCTGCTGGGAGGATTCAATTCTAGCCACAACGTCCTCTAGATCTTTCTTGCTGGGGAGGGCCAAAATAAGTTCTCTTAGGGCTTGTATGTCCCCCTGTGGGGGGCCAGAGTGCAAGTTGTTTAATATAGCCTGAGGCTCCGTGTGCCGCGGGGGGGTCCCCTGTGTGCAGAGCATGGCAGGTATACCCGGGTCTGGTGATCCACCCAGGGCCCCCTCACTATCCACAGCAGCGTGCTGTGAGGCAGGCTGAGCAGCCTCCCCCCTCCTCCAGTCCTCTGTACCTGGGCCCGCTCCGTCCAGTCTCACCGCCGACTCTGTCCTCCGTTTCTCTCCACCGCTGATCCCCTGCACTGCTTCACAGGCTGTGGGAGAGTGCCGAGCTGCACCTGGGGAATCCCCCGCTGGAGGACGCCACGCGCCCGCCGGCGCCATCTTGCTTCGGGCCGCCTGCGGAGGTTCAGAGCCCGGCGCCGTCAGGAACTTTGTGAGGCTCCCCTGGGGTCTCTGGCTCGTCACCGGGGAGGCAGAGGCGGGCGCTACCCCCGGTCTCTTCTTAGGGGCCATCCTGGGTAAGTGGGGACTGCAGGATCTAATAAAATTTGGCTGTGGGCGCAGGAGCTCTGGAATCCAGCGTCCTCACGCTTCCATGTCAGGACACGCCCCGTGAAGTAACTCTTTACATATATTACATTACTGATTCTGAGTTACACCTTGTCTTATACTCCAGATATTATGATTAGGGTTGAGCAAAGCTGAATTGTAAAATTTGTGGTTTGTACCAAATACCTGGTGACTGGGGCTCAAACTCAAAAAGTCCACGTCTGAGTTTTGGTGTTGTTCATAGTCTCCCTAGAAGTGGCGCATTAATTAGATGCAGCAATTCTGGCACTTCTCCTCGGCTCTTCCCAAATGCACTGGTGCTGTGACAATCAGGGCAATACTTTTGGGGTTGATGTCAGCTGTGAATTGACAGCCGGCATCAAGCCCAGTGGTTAGTAATGGAGAAGCATCTACCAGACACCCTCATTACTAAGGCTAGTTTCACACTTGCGTTGGACGGCTTCCGTAGCATTGCGTTGTGTGACGGATGCAACGGATGCGTTGCATATAGTGGCACAATGCAATGCTACGGATCGTACAAAATAACGAAAAGCGTTATTTATTTATTTATTTATTTTTCTTCTTTACAGTACCGGCAGCCGACTATTGTGAACTATCAGCTGATCGCTCTTAATAGCCGGTGGCCGAGCGCTCTCACATGCCGGCGGCCGAGCGCTCTCACATGCCGTCGGCCGAGCGCTCAGCTGAGCGCTATAACATGCCGGCGGCCGAGCGCTCAGCTGAGTGCCCTGACATGCCGGCGGCCGAGCGCTCAGCTGAGAGCCCTGACATGCCGGCGGCCGAGTGCTCAGCTGAGTGCCCTGACATGCCGGCGTCCGAGTGCTCAGCTGAGAGCCCTGACATGCCGGCGGCCGAGTGCTCAGCTGAGTGCCCTGACATGCCGGCGGCCGAGCGCTCAGCTGAGAGCCCTGACATGCCGGCGGCCGAGTGCTCAGCTGAGTGCCCTGACATGCCGGCATCCGAGCGCTCAGCTGAACGTTCGGCCACCGAGAAATAAAATAAAGTTTGTGATTTAAAAAAAAAAAAAAAAAAGGGAGCATACGCAGTGAAAAATAAAGGTTTACGCTGCTCAAAAAAACGTACATGCAGCGTTCCATCCGCCCGGCGCAGCGTCAAAATAACGACGCTGCGTCGTCCAGCGGATGCAACGTCGTCCATACAAGTCTATGGAGAATAGCGCAGTGAGTTAACGGACTGCGCTATTCTCCATAGTGACGGACTGCGCTGAACGCAAGTGTGAAAGTAGCCTAACCCAGTAAGTGTAGAGTTAAAAAAACACACAAGAAAAAATAGTTTATTTGAATAAAGATTCCCCACACTTCCTTGTTCACCAATTTATTACAGAAAAAGAAACCCTCGAATTCCGATGTAATCCAATGGTGTTATTTCTCACGTTGCCCATCGAATCCTATGGAGTTTCGTTCTTGGGACAAAGCTCCATAGGTCACTTGTGGTCACCGGCAGGTAAGGAAATTTCTCACAAGGGTGACATTCGGGGTCCAGGGTCATGTTCGTGTCACGTCCGGGTCCTGAACTGAACTTAACTAAAGTCCAACAGAACGCGCTAAACACAAACTTCCCTGGATCCGTTTATCCCTAATTCTGATCTGTAATATCGTGTAGAAAAGACTAAGGGGCACTTTGCACACTATGACATCGCAGGTGTGATGTCGGTGGGGTCAAATCGAAAGTGACGCACATCCGGCGTCGCAGGCGATATCGTAGTGTGCAAATCCTTTTTGATACGATTAACGAGCGCAAAAGCGTCGTAATCGTATCATCGGTGTAGCGTCGGTCATTTCCATAATTTGGAAATGACCGATGTTACGATGTTGTTCCTCGTTCCTGCGGCAGCGCACATCGCTGTGTGTGAAGCCATAGGAGCGAGGAACATCCCCTACCTGCGTCCCGGCTGCAATGAGGGAGGACGGAGGTGGGCGGGATGTTTACGTCCCGCTCACCTCCGCCCCTCCGCTTCTATTGGCCGCCTGCCGTGTGACGTCGCTATGACGCCGCACGACCCACTCCCTTAATAAGGTGGCGGGTCGCTGGGCAGTGCGTGTGAAGCTGGTATAGCGATAATGTTCGCTACGCCAGCTATCACCAGATATCGCACCTGCGACGGGGACGGGGACTATCGCTGCAGCGTCGGTAACACATTGTTACCGATGTCGCAGCGTGCAAAGCCCGCCTAAGGGTCAATTCAGACCCTTTGATTTCGGCCTAGTACTGAGCACCGATCCACTCTACACAAGTCAATCGGTGTTGGTTTATCTGATGAGACAGATATTCAGGTACTTGAACCTCTGATGAACTGGGGGTAAATATTGAAATGCCCAAAAATTCCCTATGAACTATGAGGCATAGCTCAAGCTTTAGCAGTAGGTAAACATGAAAGAGAACACTCAAATTTTAGGATATGCTTTTTAAAGTGCAGCTATGGTGCGGTGCAAATGTTTTTGACATGTCTTAAAAAATGCTACAAAGGAAGAATCTTTAAAAAATAGAAGTATTAATAGTTTAATTTATCAAGAAACAAAATGCAAAGTGACTGAACAAAAGACAAAACTAAATCTTGTCAATATTTGGTGACTGCCCTTTACCTTCAGTATCAGTTCTTCTAGGTGCACTTGCACACAGTCTGATTATACTCATGTGAACAACTAATCAATTATATCTACAGGTGATAATGATCATAATAGATAATGGTCATTGATAGAAACAGCTGTGTAGGAAGTTTAAAGCTGGGTGATGAACAGACAAAGTCTACCACAAAGGTGAGGTTGTGGAAGACAGCTTCATGTCATAAGACATACACAAGGTAGTTATACTGCATCAGCCAGGTCTCTCTCAGTAAACGATCTCACAGTAGACTGCAGTTTCATGATGTGATGTTCAAACTCTCTTGTAGAAGTAACAAAAATGGGTAACACTGAAGATTGTAGATGCAGTAGTCAGACAAGGAGACTCAAAAGACACACCATGCTTCTTTCCCTTCTAAATCGGCAGATGTCCAGCAGTGTCATCAGTTCAGAACTGGCAGCGACCAGTGGGACCCAGCTACATCCATCTGCTGCTTAGTGAAGTTTGTGTAGAAGTCATCTTCATGGAAGAATTGCGGCCAAACACTATATCTCCTACATGGAAACAAGACCAAGCAACTCAACTATATACAAAAACATAGAAACCGAGATGTAAAAAAATGTCAGCGGGTGCTCTGGAGTCAAAATTTGGAATATTTGAAGGTAAGAGAAAGAGAGTGGAACAATAATGAAGGTCTACAGGAGCACTGATGTATGGTAACGGGTCCTGCAAGTTTGGGGAGGAATTTCAGTAAACGGAGTTGGAGATTTGGTCAGGAATAATGACATCCTTGGTGTTAAGTAGTTTAAATGTAATGACACCATGTGAATCTTTAAGAATAAATTGTAAAAAATTATAATTAGAAATTATAGCAAAAACTTATAGCAATATTTCTATTTTTATTCATTTTATTTTGATGATTCACATTAATTATAATTGATGTCCTTTTTTCTTTCCTTCATATTCTATGCATAGATATAAATGTTTTTCCTTTCATATTGAGGTAGATCCTGGGATTTGAATTGATTAATATGTTAATTGTGCTAATTAGGATACATTTGACTATGCAAATGAGAGGGGTGTATGAACCCCTGTTATTTAGTGTGGGAACTTTGATGCAGTAATCATCTTCTGTTTGAGAAAGGCTTGTGCTCAAGCCGAAACGCGTTACATTGTGATGCCTGTACATGGAATTGCACGATTAAAAGATTTGTCTTAATAAAGAATACAAGGAGTGTCGGTCTTTTTCTTCATTTGTTCAGAAATCCAGAAAGATACTTATATAATACCATCAGGGAGGTGTCTGATTGGCTCCAAATTTATTCTGCGGCAGGATAACCACCCTAAACATTCAGCCAATAACATTAAGAACAAGGAGTCCCGGAGGTGATTATCCGGCCCCTGAAGAGCCAAGGAAATGGTGATCCAGCCCCCACAGAGCCTTGGAAGGGATGATCCGGCCCTTCGAGAGCAGTGGATGTGATGACCCAGCCCCCAGAGAGCCCTGGATGTGATGACCGGCCCCCACAGAGCCCTGGACGTGATGACTGGCCCCCACAGAGCCCTGGACGTGATGACCGGCCCCCACAGAGCAGTAGAAGTGATGATCCAGCCCCCACAGAGCCCTGGACGTGATGACTGGCCCCCACAGAGCCCTGGACGTGATGACCGGCCCCCACAGAGCCCTGGACGTGATGACCGGCCCCCACAGAGCCCTGGACATGATGACCGGCCCCCACAGAGCCCTGGACGTGATGACCGGCCCCCACAGAGCAGTAGAAGTGATGATCCAGCCCCCCAGAGCCCTGGAAGTGACGACTGGCTGCCACAGAGCTGTGGATGTGATGACTGGCCCCCACAGAGCCGTGAAAGTGATGATCTGGCCCCCACAGAGCCCTGGAAGTGATGATCCGGCCCCCACAGAGCCCTGGAAGTGATGGTCCGGCCCCCACAGAGCCCTGATCTCACATCATCCCATCTGTTTGGGATCAAAGAACAAAAGGATCCGCACACGCCTCATGTCCAGAAGATTGGGGGTCAGTTCTCCAAGATGTTTGGAACAACCTTCGACCTAGATACTGCAAACCCTTTGTACAAGTAACGAGGAGAAGTGATGAAGGTAAAGAGTGGTCACCAATATCGATGTGATTTAGATTTCTCTTTTTTATGTTCATTCACTTTTCATTTTGTTACCTGATAAAAATAAACTATTTATACTTGGAAGTATTCTTACTCTACATAATATTTTTTCACATCCGCCTAAAACCAGTGGCAGAAATTCTACTCCAGTGAGTGACCGGAATAACGTTTCTGCTGTAAGGTACGACATTGAGGTGGAGAAGCTTACCACGAATGTCGGGCGCCGCCACACCCATCCCCCATGAAAATGCCGAAAGTCTAAACATTTTGGCACAACTACGAGATACGCAAAAATGTTGTGATTTCTCAAATTCTCCAATTGTATCTATAATAAATAGCGCAAATCCTCCTAATGATTGACGATGCCCGTGAGCTAGAGAGTGGATGGCTGTGGGCAACAGCGTCTGATTAGACAGAGATCAGTAACTCACTACCAGGTATGTGCTGACAACGAACAAGAAGGTGGAATTCAGCCTTGAACACTAAAAAAAAAAAGAATGCAGCTCTGGAGTATAATGCAGGATGTAACTCAGGATCAGTAATGTACTGTATGTACACAGTGACTGCACCAGCAGAATAGTGAGTGCAGCTCTGGAGTATAATACAGGAGGTAACTTAGGATCAGATTGTATGTGCACAGTGACTGCACCAGCAGAATAGTGAGTGCAGCTCTGGAGTATAATACAGGAGGTAACTCAGGATCCTTAATGTAATGTATGTACACAATGACTGCACCAGCAGAATAGTGAGTGCAGCTCTGGAGTATAATACAGGATGTAACTCAGGATAAGTAATGTAATGTATGTACACAGTGACTGCACCAGCAGAATAGCGAGTGCAGCTCTGGAGCATAATACAGGAGGTAACTCAGGATCAGTAATGTAATGTATGTACACAGTGACTGCACCAGCAGAATAGTGAGTGCAGCTCTGGAGCATAATACAGGAGGTAACTCAGGATCAGTAGTGTAATGTATGTACACAGTGACTGCACCAGCAGAATAGTGAGTGCAGCTCTGGAGTATAATACAGGAGGTAACTCAGGATCAGTAATGTAATGTATGTACACAGTGACTGCACCAGCAGAATAGTGAGTGCAGCTCTGGAGCATAATACAGGAGGTAACTCAGGATCAGTAATGTAATGTATGTACACAGTGACTGCACCAGCAGAATAGTGAGAGTGCAGCTCTGGAGTATAATACAGGAGGTAACTCAGGATCAGAAATGTATGTACACAGTGACTGCACCAGCAGAATAGTGAGTGCAGCTCTGGAGTATAATATAGGAGGTAACTCAGGATCAGTAATGTAATGTATGTAGACAGTGACTGCACCAGCAGAATAGTGAGTGCAGCTCTGGAGTATAACAACGGAGGTAACTCAGGATCAGTAATGTAATGTATGTACACAGTGACTGCAGCAGCAGAATAGTGAGTGCAGCTCTGGGAGCATAACACAGGAGGTAACTCAGGAACAGTAAATAACCTATATACAACATAATTCAACTAAATACAGATCCATTCTAAACATTAAGTGTAATATGGTGGACGCAGAGTTCAGTTACCCATTGTAGGATTAGTATCAGCATGGAGCCCATTGAGCAATATAATTGTATCAGAAAAAACTTCATGGTGCAACTCTGGGGCACAACTTGGGAGTTGCACTTAGGCCTCATCCTCATGTCACAAAGCATGAGGATGAGTCTTGATGCAGATTTTGCCTTGGAGGCCAGGAGCCATAAGGTCCACATGTGTCTCGTAAGCAGAGTCCCTCTTTTCAGAAGCCTATAACATGGGGGACAGCGTGGAACATACTCACCACACATGGAGAGAACACCAGAGGCCACCCAGATCAGGAGGGAAAGTCCTACATTGCCAGAGTTTTTTAGGACCCCCTTAGGAGATATAAAGATGCCACTTCCAATAATAGTCCCAACGGTCAAGGTGATGGCACGAAGCAGGGTAATCTTCTTCCTCAGGTATACGACCCCATCTCCTGTCTTCTTGCCCCTGTCTGCGGAAGGCTCCTGAGATGCCCCCATCCCTGTGTACGGTCAGAGCTCTCCGTTCAGCTCCTCAGTTATTTGGATGTGAAGGCTCAGTGTAATAGTCATGGATTAAAAACAAGGCTTCCTCTAACCCTGGCCCCTGGTCACAGCCACCATATCGCGGGAAGTCTCACTGCTGGGTGCGGTTATTCATGAGAACATCGTCATCGCACCTTGCATCTGCACTCACATGGGGTGGAGAGCTTATCCCTCAGCTCAGCCTGATCCAGGACAGGAGATTAAGAAGAATCTGAAAAGTGCCAGAAAAAGTGGAGCACACTGCACAAAAGTTTTATCATACCCTATACCCCTAAACTTTTCCATTTTAGTAACAAAAAATACATGTGACCCCTTTAATTACACTCGAAAATTAATTCAGACCCCAGATGAATCCCAAACTAATAGACAAGATCTACCAAGCAAATACAGAACCCAGATAAGACCCCTCCACTAACAGAGACCTCCTAAATGTATACAGCACCCAGACCAAACCCCTTCAACTTACAGCCCACGGCTCCCCAACAATCTCAACTATCAATGAACCCTTAAATACATACAGCCTTCAAATAAGACCCCCTTAACTAAAATAGAGCCCTAAAAAAATACAGACCCCCAAACTAGACCCGCTTAACTAAAATAGACCTTTAAATAACTACAGACTCTAAACTAGACCACTTTAACTAACGAAAGCCCCCTCAATATATACAGACCCTAGATCAGTCTCCCTCAACCAGCACAGACTCCCTAAATATAGACAGACCCCTTCAACTAACAGAGACCTCCTAAATATATACAGACCCTAGACCAGACCTCTTCAACTTACAGCCCACAGACCAAAATCCCTCAACTATCAGAGACCTCAGACCCTAGATCAGACCATTTTATCTAAATTAGACCCCTTAAAAACAGACCCAAGACCTCTAAACTAACAGAAGCCCCAGAAGACCTTAGACCAGACTCCCTCAAACTAGCATAGACCCTCTAGATATATACAGACTCCTTCAAATAGCAGAAACCTCCTAAATATATACAGACCCCAAGCCCCTTTCAATCTTCAGAACAGACCCCTTAAACTTTTAGAACCCCCCCCCAAATACTTGCAGACCCCAGACCAGAAGACCTCATCTAGCAAAGACCCCCTAAATACATAGACCTCACACCAGAACACAATCGAATGTAGACTCAGAGCAAGACACTTTAAGTTAATATGTAACCTAGAAAGAATAAATACAGACCCAAGACCATAACGTCTAAAACAATAAAGACCTGTCAGAACCCCCTTAATACAGACCCCAAATAAGTCTGACAAACTAGTTTAGGCCTAAGTCAGACTCATTCAACTAATAGAGACCCTATTAAATAAATTCAGGCCCAGACCATACCCCTCAAAGAAATAGAGACCCCAAAGAAATACAGATCCAAGACAAAACCCACTACAAAAATATAGACCCCTCAGGTCAGCTCTTTTAAATAATCTCCGACCTTACTAACTTTATGAATAAAAAAGACCCCAGACCTGCCACAGAAACTAAAACAAGCCTTAGACCACACCACCTAAACAAGACCCTCAGACCAGACCTCCCAACTAACATATAGTTAGAATTGAGGAAAGGACGGATTCTGGAAATATTTTTTAGTTGAAGACGGCACGAGTTGGCAAAGGATTTGATGTATGGTATGAAGGACAAGGCAGAAGCGAAGGTCACTCCGAGGCAGCGGACTTCGAGTACTGGGGAGAGCGTGATGTTATTTATTGTATTAGATAGCGGCCCTCGAGGACTGGAGTTGGGGAACCCTGTATTAGATAGATCAGGTAGGGAGTGTAGGTGAGATGGAGGAAAGATGATTAGTCCAGTTTTGGCCACATTGAGCTTTAGGAAGCGAGAGGAGAAGAAAGAGGATATGGCCGATAGACACTTTGGGATTCTGCACAGTAGATGTGGACATCTGGGCCAGAGAGATAGATCTGAATGTCATCAGGGTATAGGTGGCACTGAAAGCCATGGGACTTTATGAGTTGCTCATTACTAGCAATAACATTACCATTGAGGTGTGGCTACTGGGAAGCCTGGAAACCGCGCCATGGATGATCATGGAGAAGGAAGGGACAAAGATCTTACTAGGACTGGTCCCGCACACAGATGCAACGACTCCTCCTTTCTGATGATCATGTAGGACCAGGCAAACTCTAGGGATCAGCTATGAGAATCATGTCAGGAGAACAAATGAACTGTCTCATGTAGGCCTCTGAGGTCTCAGGCGGGGTCTCTCCTGCAGTTCTGTCTCCAGGGCTCGGCGTTATGTGTGGCCAAGTAGCAACTAACCCTGGTTTAGGGAAGTCTGTTTACCTCCAGCAGAATATAGATGTCCATGTTATCAGGCCTTGTTCTGTCTCTAATCTTCTGTTGCACCCCGCTCTTGACCACTCTTCTCTTAAAATGGCACTCACATGGCAAGGAGTCTTTCTCTCTATTGGAATCTTTAAACTATTGCTTGGAGTGGTTGTGGAGCGTACCCCTGTTTCTTCCTGCTCTCGTCTTTCCTCCTGAATCTCTTATTGTCTTTATTTTTGTATGTGTGTGCTGTGTGACAGAGTTTTGGACTTCCCTTGTCTGTCTTTATCTGTGGGTTTCATCACACTCCTGTCCTGTCCCTCCCTGGGGGGGGAGGAGGAATCAGATCAGGACTGGTCAGGAGCAGGGCCAGGAAGGAGACTCGGGCATCTCCACCTTCAGGAATATCCCTGAGGTTAGGGATAGTGTAGGGCCCCCTAGCTTGAGGGACAGCTTAGGTGCCCCAATTCCAGTTCAGCAGGGATAGTGGCTTCACACATGAAACTGGCTTTATACTCTGTAACTAGCTTTATTATGTACAAGGTCTTAGGCTGAGGACAGTGCGTGATGGCAGCAGGACTTCATATCTTAGTAGGTTTTTATTTCTTGAGGGATAACTTCCATCAGTACTTGCATCTTCAATGTCAGGAGATCTGAAAAAGTTTGATTCAAAATAAAAAATGGAAAAAAAATAAATATCAGAAATTAGAGGCATAGACAACTGGATCAGCCTTCAGAGCTGAATTCACAATTCTGCTGATTCCCAAGAAAAAAACAAAAGCATTGCCACACTTATCAATTTAGCACTTAATGTGGGGTTGTGGTAGATATGTATTTTGGTAGCATGGTTGTAATATTCTGTGTACAGTATGGCAGTATTATGATTACTAAACAATGGTTTTCCCAGGAAGTCTACATAGACTTGACTCCATACCACGATACAACCTATCCCCAAAAAGTGGAAGGGGCCACTGCCAATATTGATTAATTTCTTTCAAGATTAAGAACCATATTCTACTTACTGATGGTTTCCCTCAACCTCGGGGGCAATAGCTGCTTGTGGATGGTTATGTAATATACCGGCACACCGCTTAATGTGATGAGACAGCCGATGCCGGTGTTCACCGGGTCCGCGTACAGTGACAATCCCACAATGAAAAGGCACATGGTGCTGAACACAATGGGTATAATCAAAGGGACCTTTAAAAAATTAAAATGGCAGAGATGGTTAATGCCGAACCAGTAAAGGTGGAAATGCTGCAGTACGTGGTTGAAAGCATCAAACCTTGAAGGGCCGGGGGAGATCAGGATGTCTCCGACGATGAACAATCAGGCCAATGGTGACTAATCCCATAAAAAGCCATCGAGAAAAACTGTAGAAGTTCAAGAGTCCGTAGAGATCCCCAATGCCAATCATTAGGAAAACCAGAGGCATCTGCGGAATAGACACCAAAGCAGTAAGGCCAGAGGATAGTTATGGTCAGGATGTGTAACTAGAAGCTTCTGGGCCCAAATACACATGTGCTCCTATAAGAAGACAAGCCTGACTGTGACTTCTACTGCTGTATCCATTATGACCATGCCCCTGAGGAACAAAGGCCGTGCACTACCTCTGCATCTTAAGGTTATATCTCCTGGAAGGTAAGGCCGGGCATGTAAAGTCTACCTGTGCCCCTCAGGAACCAAGGCTGGGGTGTGACTGCTACTTCTGACTTACTATGCCCCTCAGTTACAAGGGCTATGGTCTCCCTCTGCACCCTTTAAGGCTCTGCCCCCCCAGGAACCAAAGCTGTGAGTGATAGGTTCCTCTGCACCCGTATAGTGATGACCCCAAGGAACAAAGCTCGTGCTTTGACCCTGAATTCTTTAAAGCTACCCTTTTTTAGGAACCAATGTTTGGTATGACTGATACTTCTGCAGTTACAATGCTCCTCAGTGACAAGGCTGTATTCTCCCTCTGCACCCCCAGGAACCAAGACTGAAGGATAGGAATGATGGGTTCCTCTGTACCTATATAGTGAGGACCTTGAGGAACCAAGGCCATTTGCTAACCCTGAATTCTTTAAAGCTACACCCTTTAGTATCCAAGGCCTGACATGACTGCTATTTCTGCACCTCCTATTTCTCTCAGTTAAAAGGGCTGTGTTCTCACTCTGCACCTTTTAATGCTCCGCCACCAAGGAACCAAGACTGAGAGTGATAGGTTCCTCTTCTGCATCTGTATGGTGATGACCCTGAGGAACCAAGGCCGTGTGCTTCCACTGAATTATTTAAAGCTACACCCTTTAGGAACCAAGGTCTGGTCTGACTGCTACCTCTGCACTTACTATACCACTCAGTTACAAAGCCGTGTTCTCCCTCTGCACCATTTAAAGCTCCGGACCCTCAAGAACCAAGACTGCTAGTGATTAGGTTCCTCTGCACCCATATAGTGATAACCCTGAGGAACAAAGGCCGTGCTCTGCCCCTGAATTCTTTAAAGCTAAACGTTTTAGGAACCAAAGCCTGGCACGACTGCTACTTCTGCACTCCCTATTCCCTTCAGTTACAAGGGCCGTGTTCTCCCTCTGCACCCTTTAAAGCTCTGCCCCTTAAGAACCAAGACTGCTATTGATAGTTTCCACTACACCCATATAGTGACGACTCCAAGGAACAAAGGCCATGTGCTGCCAATTAATTGTTTAAAACTACCCCCTTTAGGAACCAAGGCTTGGTGTGACTGCTACTTCTGCACTTCTTATTCTCTTCAGTTACAAGGGCCGTGTTCTCCCTCTGCACCCTTTAAGACTCCGCCTCCCAGGAACCAAGATGAGTGATAGGTTCCTCTGTACCTGTATAGTGATGACTTTGAGGAACAAAGCCCGTGGACTACCCCTGAATTCTTTAAAGCTACATCCTTTAGGAACCTAGGCCTGGCGTGACTGCTACCTCTGCACTCTTATAGCCACGCCCCTGAGGAACCAAGACTGCAACCGCTATAGCTATACACCTCAGAAAACAAGTCCTTGATGCAACTTCTTCCTCTGCACCCTTCAGGAAACAAGGTTCTGTTGTGACTGCAAACTCGGCCCTTTGTAGCTTTGTCTCCTAGGAGCCAAGGACCATGTGGATCTGCCACCCCTGGTTATGATCATGTGTCCTAGGTTTTTTTTTTTTTCCAAGCCTAAGTAGGTAACACTTATATACACTCCACATATACAAAACTGCATGGGAAAGTGAAGCATCATGGGACTAAACTATTAATTTATTTTTAAAAAATATATATAAAAAAATGTGAATATCGTACCATTAGTAACAGAGCTGGAAGAGGCGTGTGTCTTCTGATGTGGATCATCGAGAACAAATTAGGCCAGTGCCCTTCTCTGGAGGCCGCGAATAGCATCCTAATTATGAGACACGGCATTTAATAAGATGTCTGCTGTCACCCCTCCATTGTCCATCATGAAGGAGATGGTGACTCTGATAGAAGTGAATGGAGCTGAGGTCATGATCCATTTTTACGGTGTGGGGGGAGGGGTAGCAGGGGTGAGGGTGAGGGGTAGTAGGGGTGCTGGGGAGGGGTGGGAGGATGTCTTATGGTCATTTGGGGGGTTATGAGTGGTTAAAATGTAAAATGAAGACCATGGAGCTTAATTTACGTACCTAGAGGAAGCAAAAATTCCGCCATTCAAGGCCCCAAAGCAAGACATGGCCACCAGTAGGGAGATCACGGGAGCGATTTGGGGCACAGTATAGTCGGCGAAGGTCTTAAAGGAGAAAAAGATGAGTGTTACGTATTACTAACACTAGATGAGGCTTTTAAGATGTCCATCTTTATTCATTTCTAGAAATATCTACATATTCCCTGCTTAGCCAACAAATGAAATTATGAAAAGTCTAGTTGCTTGTAGTCTCCACTAGAGGGAGCTCACTGTATACAGATTTATTATTGGGATCTGTTTGTGGTGAGCTCCACCTAGTGGTGGCTGCAGACAGTGTGCCCAACTCTATTGTCACGATGGGTATTATTCAGAGAGACGTCGCTCACCATGGCCACGGCCTCCGAGGTCAGAACTTCACTGGTGGTCAGGACGGTGTAATAGGAGACATTAGTGAGGAGGTAGCAGATTGTGACGATGATGAGCGAGACGATCACAGTGATCGGAATATTCCTGGGGGAGGACACAACATTTTAATACAATTTTTTATTTCAGTATTTTTTTGCTTTTACGTTTTTACCTTTCCGGATTAATAACTTCTTCAGTAACGAAAGTAATGTAAAACCTGAAAAAGAACAAAAAAAAGGTATAAGGATGTCAAAAATGAGTGCTGTGCGAAAGTATTCACACCACTCAGGAATCAAGATCTCAAAGCGAGTGCCCTGTAAAAGTATTCACACCCTTAAGGAATAAATCTGTCAATGTTGAGTGACTTGCAAAAGTATTAACACCACTAAAGAATAAAGAGGTCAAAAAAGTGACGGCGTCTTGCAAAAGTCTCCGAGCCCTTAAGGAATAAATCTGCCAAAAGTGACAGTGCTTTGCAAACTTATTCACGCCGTTAAGGGATAAAAATGTCAAAAGTTACAGTGCCTTTCAAAAAAAAAAGAAAAAAGTATTCACATCCTTAAGGAATAAAGCTGTCAAAAGTGACAGTGCCTTGCAAATGTATTCGCAACCTTAAGGACTAAAGATGTCAAAAGTGACAGTGCCTTGCAAATGTATTCGCAACCTTAAGGAATAAAGATGTCAAAAGTGACAGTGCCTTGCACAAATATCCACACCCTTAAGAAATAAAGATGTAAAAAAGTGATAGTGCCTTGAAAATGTATTCGCAACCTTAAGGACCAAAGATGTCAAAAGTGACAGTGTCTTGCAAATGTATTCACACACCTGAGGGATAAAAATGGCAAAAGTGACAGTGTCTTGCAAAAGTATTCACACCCTAAAGGAACACAGGTGGCAAAATCGACAGAGTTTTGCAAAGGTATTCTCACCCTTTGGCACCGTTTACTTTTTTTTCTTCTCTGGGGTCTAACAGGAGTTATGAGCACGATAGTTCCCCCTATGGTTAAACAGCGTCACTTACCAGCCCCCAAAGGCGAACATTCCCGAATAAAATGCCAGGGGGATTTTATCCAGAGCCAATGAATTTGTATCAAACGCATCCTGGAAGTTTTCAGTCTTTCCTAAAATGTAAAGTTCCATCAGTCTCGGGAAATACAAACATTCCTTCCCCAGGATACAAATAAATAAGGGAAAAAAAGAAAGAATAGGAGCTTCAAAAAGTCCAGATTTTGATTGGCACCTGTCATTACCCCCGATATGGAGCATGGGGCACACATAAGTATATTACAGCCATGGCAAATATATTCTGTACAGGTCAAATACTAATTCTATAAAATTCCACCACAATCGTGCACAAACCAGTGATGGGTCGTTCGGGAACGATCCAAGAAAAAAAGCCGACTCCCTACTGGGAACAATGGGAGCTGACACCCCAGTGAGAGCCGCTTAATTTTCCTAATGGCTCTCACTGGACGAAACCCCGCCCATCCTACCCAAACCCCGCCCATCCTACCCAAACCCCGCCCATCCTACCCAAATCCCACCCACTCATCAGTTTAATTGGTTACCTGCAAGTGAGCGGGGTTTCAGCCGCTAGTGGGTAGAGTTTTGCCCACATTAACATCGTTTTAAAGATGTGCTCACCCGGCGGGAACACATATTAAATAGGGATCCATTCAGGATCCAAAATAATGGTGTCTTTTTGGTGAGTGGAGCCAGATCACCAAAAAAAGCTGGACTGCCCAGCACTTGAGCGTATAGTGGGGAAAAAAAGTATGTAGTCAGCCCCCAATTGTGTAAGCAAATAAGAAAGCCGCGGAGACACCATCATGTGTTTCTCAACGCTGACAGGAAACTAGCCAGGTCTTTCACCGGGAAGGAACAACCACGGGAAGGGCAGTCTCCAGTCAAGGAGACCACCTATACCAAACATGGTATCCATCCACAGACAGCCGTTTCGGGGTATTTGCCCCTCATCAGTGTGGAGTAGGAATCTGGCTAGTGGGGGCAATGCCTAGTAAAAGACTACTTAAGCAAGCATTGTTGACCTTAGGGAGATCAACATATCCACTGCGGAGACACCATCACGTGTTTCTCAACGCAGTGATTCTAGAGCAACGCCCCCTGGGAAGTATGCAAATAAGAAAGCCGCGGAGACACCATCATGTGTTTCTCAACGCTGACAGGAAACTGGCCAGGTCTTTCACCGGGAAGGAACAACCACGGGAAGGGCAGTCTCCAGTCAAGGAGACCACCTATACCAAACATGGTATCCATCCACAGACAGCCGTTTCGGGGTATTTGCCCCTCATCAGTGTGGAGTAGGAATCTGGCTAGTGGGGGCAATGCCTAGTAAAAGACTACTTAAGCAAGCATTGTTGACCTTAGGGAGATCAACATATCCACTGCGGAGACACCATCACGTGTTTCTCAACGCAGTGATTCTAGAGCAACGCCCCCTGGGAAGTATGCAAATAAGAAAGCCGCGGAGACACCATCATGTGTTTCTCAACGCTGACAGGAAACTAGCCAGGTCTTTCACCGGGAAGGAACAACCACGGGAAGGGCAGTCTCCAGTCAAGGAGACCACCTATACCAAACATGGTATCCATCCACAGACAGCCGTTTCGGGGTATTTGCCCCTCATCAGTGTGGAGTAGGAATCTGGCTAGTGGGGGCAATGCCTAGTAAAAGACTACTTAAGCAAGCATTGTTGACCTTAGGGAGATCAACATATCCACTGCGGAGACACCATCACGTGTTTCTCAACGCAGTGATTCTAGAGCAACGCCCCCTGGGAAGTATGCAAATAAGAAAGCCGCGGAGACACCATCATGTGTTTCTCAACGCTGACAGGAAACTAGCCAGGTCTAGCCAGCCCCCAATTGTGTAAGTTCTCCCACTTATAAAGATGAGATTTGCCTGTAATTGACATCATTGGTGACCACAACTATGAGAGACAAAAGGAGAAAACAAATCCAGAAAATCACCGCATCTGATTTGGCAAGAGGTTTTTTTTACAAATTATGGGGGAAAATAAGTATTTGGTCATCTAAAAACATGGAAGATTTCTGTCTCTCACAGACCTGTAACTTCTTCTATAAGAGGCTCCTCTGTCCTCCACTCATTACCTGTAGTAATGGCACCTGTTTGAACTTGTTATCAGTATAAAAGACACCTGTCCAGCACCTCAAACAGTCACACTCCAAACTCCACTATGGTGAAGACCAAAGAGCTGTCGAAGGACACCAGAAACAAAAATTGTAGCCCTGCACCAGGCTGGGAAGACTGAATCTGCAAAAGGCAAGCAGCTTGGTGTGATGAAATCAACTGTGGGAGCAATAATAAGAAAATGGAAGACATACAAGACCACTGATAATCTCCCTCGATCTGGAGCTCCACACAAGATTTCACCCCGTGGGGTCAAAATGATCACAATAACGGTGTTCAAAAATCCCAGAACCACATTGGGGCACCTAGTGAATGACCTGCATAGAGCTGGGACCACTGTAACAAAGGTTACCATCAGTAACACACTACGCCACCAGGGACTCAGATCCTGCAGTGCCAGACATGTCCCCCTGCTTAAGCCAGTACATGTCCAGGCCCATCTGAAGTTTGCTAGAGAGCATTTGGATTATCCAGAATAGTATTGGGAGAATGTCACATGGTCTGATGAAACCAAAGTAGAATTGTTTGGTAGAAACACAACTCATCGTGTTTGGAACAGACAGAATGCTGAGTTGCATCCAAAGAACACCATACCTACTGTGAAGCATGGGGGTGGCATCATCATGCTTTGGGACTGTTTCTCTGCAAAGGGACCAGGACGACTGATCCGGGTACATGAAAGAATGAATTGGGCCATGTATCGTGAGATTTTGAGTGCAAACCTCATTCCATCATCAAGGGCATTGAAGATGAAACGTGGCTGGCTCTTTAAGCATGATAATGATCCCAAGCACACCGCCAGGGCAATGAAGAAGTCGCTTCATAAGAATCATATGGAGGTCCTGGAGTGGCCTAGCCAGTCTCCAGATCTCAACCCCATAGAAAACCTTTGGAGGGAGTTGAAAGTCCGTATTGCCCAGTGACAGGCCCAAAACACCACTGCTCTAGAGGAGATTTGCATAGAGGAATGGGCCAACATACCACCAACAGTGTGTGCCAATCTTGTGAAGACTTACACAAAACGTTTGACCTCTGTAATTGCCAACAAAGGATATAGAACAAAATATTAAGATGAACTTTTGTTATTGACCAAATACTTATTTTCCACCATAATTTGCAAAAAAAATCTCCTCAAATCAGACGCGGTTATTTTCTTGATTTGTTTTCTCATTTTGTCTCTCGTAGTTGTGGTCACCTATGATGTCACTTACAGGCAAATCTCATCTTTATAAGGGGGAGAACTTGCAGAATTGGGGGCTGAGTAATGACTTTTTTCCCCCACTGTACCAGAAATTAAATACCACCACACAATGAACATATAATAACAAATATACAGTACTGAAAAAAATCACCACACCCTGCTCAAATATTTCTAACATATAGTACTAAATTAATACCGCCTTTCACTAATCTTTTAATACCAACATGTATTAGCTAGATAATTCTACCACATAGAGCTTATATAATACAAACCTATAGTGACCATGTGCGACCTCCTTATGAAACATATACACGTGTCTTACCTTCTGCTAAAGCCACCATCCCAGGTATAATGATCAGTGCAATAGCAAATAACTTCAGAACTGTAAAGATGGTCTGGAGATTTGCCGACCAACTAACACTCCAACAATTCAGAGCTATGAGGAATGCTGCAGGGAATAAACATTAATCTGAGTACCAGATATGACTACTACTGTATAATACTGCCCTCTATGTACAAGAATATAACTACTATAATACTGCCCCTATGTACAAGAATATAACTACTATAATACTGCCCCATGTACAAGAATATAACTACTATAATACTGCCCCGTATGTACAAGAATATCACTACTATAATACTGCTCCTATGTACAAGAATATAACTACTATAATACTGTCCCTATGTACAAGAATATAACTACTATAATACTGCCCCTATGTACAAGAATATAACTACTATAATGCAGCAACCTATGTACAAGAATATAACTACTATAATACTGCCCCTATGTACAAGAATATAACTACTATAATGCAGCAACCTATGTACAAGAATATAACTACTATAATACTGCCCCTATGTACAAGAGTATAACTACTATAATACTGCCCCTATGAACAAGAATATAACTACTATAATACTGCCCCTATGTACAAGAATATAACTACTATAATATGACCAGGAGGGAGAATACCCACCACTTACCGATGCCGATGGCACTGACCAGTTTCACAGCGGTGGTCGGTGCGTTGCACGGTACATATAGGGGTTCTATAAAGTATCGTCCAAATGCTAAACACACCACTGCAATATTTGCCGGCCTAAAAGCAAAACACAGGTAATGTCACGGATTCTGCTGAACGTAGAAGAAAATGTCCATTCATTAAACGCCGGCAAAGAACATGGAAAGGCGAGAAACTGATAGAAATAAACATTTGTTGGTAATTTAAAACTCCTATTTATATAAATATAACATTGTGAATATCCAAAAATAAAAAAAAAAAAAAAAAAAAAAGGAGAAAGAGAGAGAGAGAGGAGCGTCACCGGATCATCACAAATTCTGCCCATAGTCTCAGGAAGGCGGGCACGGGGCCGAGGGTCTCCAGTAACAAGATGTAGTGGCCTCCAGACTTTTTGATAGAGGTGCCCAGGTCTGCATAAGACAACGCTCCTAAAACACAAGCAGGGAAATCACTGAGATTAGAGTGTGTATGAGAAGAGTGTGTGCTGTGCTTAAAGGGGAACTCCGTTTTGAAGCTTCCATTGTCTGTGAAGGTTCCCATTGTGTACATACATTACATTACTTGTCCTGTACTGATCCTGAGTTACATCGCCTGTATTATCCTTCATAGGTGCACTCACTATTCTGCTGGTGCAGTCACTGTGTACACACATTATATTACTGATCCTGAGTTACCTCCTGTATTATACTCCAGAGCTGCACTCACTATTCTGCTGGTGCAGGCACAGTGTACACACATTATATTACTGATCCTGAGTTACCTCCTGTATTATACTCCAGAGCTGCACTCACTATTCTGCTGATGCAGTCACAGTGTACATACATTACATTACTGATCCTGAGTTACCTCCTGTATTATACTCCAGAGCTGCACTCACTATTCTGCTGGTGCAGTCACTGTGTACATACATACATTACTGATCCTGAGTTACCTCCTGTATTATACTCCAGAGCTGCACTCACTATTCTGCTGGTGCAGTCACTGTGTACATACATACATTACTGATCCTGAGTTACCTCCTGTATTATACTCCAGAGCTTCACTCACTATTCTGCTGGTGCAGTCACTGTGTACATACGTTACATTACTGATCCTGAATTACCTCCTGTATTATACTCCAGAGCTGCACTCACTATTCTGCTGGTGCAGTCACTGTGTACATACATTACTGATCCTGAGTTGCATCCTGTATTATACTCCAGAGCTGCACTCACTAATCTGCTGGTGCAGTCACTGTGTACATATATTACATTACTGATCCTGAGTTACCTCCTGTATTATACTCCAGAGCTGCACTCACTATTTTGCTGGTGCAGTCACTGTGTACATACGTTACATTACTGATCCTGTACCGATCCTGAGTTACACCCTGTCTTATACTTCAGATATTATGATTAGGGATGAGGAAACCCGAACTGTAAAGTTTGGGATTCATACCAAACACCTGGTGTCCGGGGCCCGAACTCAAAAAGTTTGTGTCAAAGTTCAGGTGTTGTTCATATACTAATAAAGTTTGTTAAAAGGCTGCATCGCAGCCAATCAACAAACTCTTCGGCATGGGAAAGATGCCTGTACGCAGTAGTGAACAAAATAAATACTTTTTTAAAAAACAAAAAAAAAAAACCCAAACAGCATGGGGTCCCCCTTAGATTTGATAACCAGCCAAGGTAAAGCAGACAGCTGGGGGCTGGTGTTATCAGGTTGGGAGGGCACATGGTTATTTGGCCTTTCAAAGCCTAAAAATGGCAGCTTGCAGCTACCTCAGAAGTGGCGCATCCATTAATCAGGGTCCTCAAACATGCGGCCCCCAAGGGCTCATGCGCATGTTGCGTAATAGCATGCATTTACGCTGCGTATTGCACTGCAGCGTAAATGCATGCGTCCTGCGTCCCAAGCACAATCTATGAAGATTGTGCATGAGACAAGCGCACGTTGCTTTTATGAATGCAGCGATTTGGGTGCTAACATTTTGACAGTACACTGATTGGACAAACCGTCCCAGGAATATTATTAAGTAGTAATTAGTTCAATTATTCCAATTTTTGAGATTTTTTATTTTGTATAAATCAAAACTACATACCACCAACGTGCAGATATACCCATAAGTACTAGACCAACGGTCGCATATATAAAAATACACAGACAATATGTACAATAAACATATACAGTTGTCAAAAAAGTGAAGGTTCACAGAAAATGGGGATGGAGTCAGAGCCCAACTTATCCTTGGGACCACACAGACTGGTTCAAGCAGCGCCACATAGTATGGAAGAAAGGAAGATTTCAATCCTTATAAATCCAAGGAGGTATATGGGGGAACTCTCCAGCAATTTCCTTTGCATTAATAAAGGTGAGCCTTCAACTTCATAGATTGGATAATCTCCACCTCAAAAAGGTTATCTCCACCTCAACGCGTTTCCCCATACAACACAAACGTATGGTTCATCAGGAGGCTACAAGATAAACACACTAAATCAGCAACCAAGACTTACAATAAGACAGACAGTTTTAAACATAAAGCACCACATGTGGTATGGAGCGCTTGATAAACTATAATAAAGTACTTGCCCAACGAGATATAGTTGTCAGATATGCAGGTTCATGGCGCCCAGCAGGGATCCATAGTAGACAGACAATGCTGAGGATATAATACCATAGTCCAGGGCGAGACCTTCACTTTTTTGACAACTGTATATGTTTATTGTACATATTGTCTGTGTATTTTTATATATGCGACCGTTGGTCTAGTACTTATGGGTATATCTGCACGTTGGTGGTATGTAGTTTTGATTTATACAAAATAAAAAATCTCAAAAATTGGAATAATTGAACTAATTACTGCTAACATTTTGACCCAAATCCGTGCATTCATAAAAGCAGCATGTCAATTATTTGTTCGTTCTGGATGCAGCTCCCGCTCTGTCTATGGTGGGGGCAGCATCCAGAGCACATGAAATCAGCTTTTTTTTAAAAAAACTGCATTCATTATGCAGTCTGTCTGCAGTGATTTGACACGCACATGTGCTGTCAAATCGCTGCAGAATATTCTGCACTTACGTGCGCATGAGCCCTAAGGCTTCTTCTTGCGGTTCGCAGGCACATGACCCTAGTAATGAGCACAGCCGGTGCAGGGGCCACAGCCGTCAGCGCTTTATTTCAGATGAATGTTTTGCCGACGCTGCGCAGAGTCAAGCTCTCTCTGCCCAACTATTTCAATGGCACCTATTAGTCAATTAGAGACAAGCAGCTGATGCGTATAACGATCTTGACTCTGCGCAGTGCCGGCAAAACGTTCATCTGAATCTCATATGAAGTGCTGACAGCGGCTGCCCCTGCACCAGCTGCGATTGTTACTGGGTCCATGTGCTTGCGGGCCACAAGGAGCAGGGAAGAGGATGCCGAGGGAACGGAGGACGGGTGAGACGAATTTTTTTTTGTTTTGTGTGTGTGTGTGTGTGTGTGTATGTGAAGAACAGCACACTAGGGGACCAGGATGGGACATTGCTACAAGAAGGGGATATTAGTAAAAGGGACATTACATGGTTACATTAGTAAAAGGGGACAAAGATGGGGCACATTACTACAGGATGGGCACAAGGATGGGCATATTACTTCAGGATGGTTAGAAGGATGGGCACATTACAACAGGATGGGCACATTATTACAAGAAGGGGACAAGGATGGTCTCATTACTACTGGATAGGGACAAGGATGAGCACATTACTGCAAGAAAAGGAACAACGATTGGAACATTACTACAGGATGGTGACAAGCCTGGGCAGATTACTACAGAATGGGAACATTACTACAAGGTGTTGGTCAACATTAAAATTACTATATGGTGCCAATTGTAAAACTATATTACGTACAAAAAGGAGATAAAATGTAAAAAAAAAAAACAAATAAAATAAAGCATGGCAATTTTTTACCATCAAAATATGGGTATATATATATATATATATATATATATATATATATATATATATATATATAATATATATATATATATATATATATATATATACACTGTATATGAAAGCAAAAAAGTGCAGATTTGTTATAATATTCAAGCGAAAAATGTTCAAAAACAGTGATTCAAAGGGGTTTGGTAATAAAAAAAATATGGTACCAAGAAAAATGTCACTTTGCCCTAAAAACAGTACGGCCCACTAAATTATTTCTACTTTCAGCCCATACACCCAACCGAGTTTGAGACCCCTGCATTAGATGCACCACTTCTGGCGGTTTGTCCGGCTCTTCCCGATTGCCCTGGTGCCAAGGCAATTAGGATAATATTTTTGGGGTTGATGTCAGCTGTGAATTAATGGAATAATGGAAAGGTGTCTATCGGGACTGAAGGGCGGCACAATAAGGAGGGTCTGGAGGAGCAGTGAAGTGCGGTGGGGGTCCTGCAAGTTTGGGGTTGCATTTCAGGAAATGGAGTTGCGGATTTGGTCAGGATTAATGACGTCCTTGGTGCTGACAATTCCAGGCAAATACTTATTTATCTTGTGATACCATCAGGGAAGTGTCTGATTCACTTTAAATTTATTCTGCATTAGGAAAACTATCCAAACATCCAGCCAATGGCATTAAGAACAAGGAGTCCTGGAAGTGATGATCTGGCCCCCGCAGAGCTGGGGAAGTGATGATCCAACCACCACAGAGCCCTGGAAGTGATCATCTTACCCTCACAGAGCCGTGGAATTGATGGTCCAGTCCTTGCAGAGCCCTAGAAGCGGTGATCCAACCACCACAGAGCCATGAAAGTGATGGTCCGGCCCGCAGAACCCTGGAAGTGATAATCCGGCCCCTAGAGAGCCCAGGAAGTGATGGTCCACCCCCGCAGAGCTGTGAAAGTGATGGTCCGGACCCCGCAAAGCCCTGATCTCATATCATCCACATCTGTCTGGGATCAAGAAACAGAAGGATCTGCACAAGCCTCATACACAGAAGATCTGTGGTTGGTTCTCCAAGATGTTTGGAACAACCTCCTGCCGAGAGCCTTCAAAACCTTTGCACAAGTGACGAGAAAAAGTGAAGGTGAAGGGCGATCAACAAATATTGATGTGATTAAGATTTCTCTTTTTTTATTAATTCACTTTGCATTTTGTTACTTGATGGAAATAAACTATTAACACTTCCATTTTTTAAAGTGCTCTTACTCTGCGTAATAATTTTTCTTATATTAAACTTTTGCACAGCGCTGTATATACTGAGCCTGTTTGCTGGAGATGTTGATAAATGGTCATCTTTGCTCTCTCTGGTGCTCCCTGCAGAGTTCTTGTTTTTCACTTACGGGTCAACAGCTGCTCCTCTTCTTCTGCCAAAAATATTTCCCTAACAAACACTTTTAGTATAAAATCCATCTGAAGTCTAGACTCCTTCAGCCTGATTTATTAAGACTGGCGTTGTATATGGCAGTCATTATGAAGGAGCGCGGTGGGGTAAGATGTGCCAAATTCAATAAGAGGAACACAACACTTAATGTCCTCAGTGGCAGAAATTTTACTCCAGTGAGCGACCGGAATAACGTTTCTGCAGTAAAATATGACATTGAGGTGGAGAAGCTTACAACGAATGCCGAGCGCCGCCACACCCATCACCCATTCTCTTCCCACATTGGCAGAGCTGACGTATACCAACAGAATAGTGAGTGCAGCTCTGGAGTATAATATAGAAGGTAAGTCAGGATCAGTACAGGATACGTTATGTAATGTATGTATAATACTGCACAAGATGCAACTCAGGATCAGTACAGGACAAGTAATGTAATGTATGTACACAGTGACTGCACCAGCAGAATAGTGAGTGCAGCTCTGGAGTATAATACAGGAGGTAACTAAGGATCAGTAATGTAATGTATGTACACAGTGACTGCACCAGCAGAATAGTGAGTGCAGCTCTGGAGTATAATATAGGAGGTAACTCAGGATCAGTAATGTAATGTATGTACACAGTGACTGCACCAGTAGAATAGTGAGTGCAGCTCTGGAGTATAATACAGGAGGTAACTCAGGATCAGTAATGTAATGTATGTACACAGTGACTGCACCAGCAGAATAGTGAGTGCAGCTCTGGAGTATAATACAGGACATAACTCAGGATCAGTACAGGATAACTAAATAATCTATATACAAAATAATTTAACTAACTACAGATCCATTCTAAATATTAAGTGTAATACGCTGGACGCAGAGTTCAGTTACTCATTGTAGGATTCTACACTATCAGCATGGAGCTCATTGATCAATATAGTCGTAGCAGAAAAAACTTCATGGTGCAACTTTGGGGACGTTGCACTTAGGCCCTAAGTACCTGAGGTGTCAAAGGCCCATGTTCCACAAAACGGAAGGGTCCCTCTTATCAGAAGCCTATAAACAAGTTGCCTATAACATGGGGGACAGCGTGGAACATACTCACCACACATGGAGAGAACACCAGAGGCCACCCAGATCAGGAGGGAAAGTCCTACATTGCCAGAGTTTTTTAGGACCCCCTTAGGAGATATAAAGATGCCACTTCCAATAATAGTCCCAATGGTCAAAGAGATGGCACGAAGCAGGGTAATCTTCTTCCTCAGGTATACGACCCCATCTCCTGTCTTCTTGGCCCCATCTCCTGAAGTCTCCTGAGATGAACCCATCCCTGTGTACGGTCAGAGCTCTCCGTTCAGCTTCTCAGGTTTTTGAGATCTCAAGGCTCAGTGTAATAGTCATGGATTAAAAACAAGGCTTCCTCTCTGTGTAACCCTGGCCCCTGGTCACAGCCCCCATATCGCGGGAAGTCTCACTGCTGGGTCCGCTTATTCATGAGAACATCGTCATCCAACCTTACATCTGCACTCACATGGGGTGGAGATCTTGTCCCTCAACTCAGTCTGATCCAGACTCCACAACTTTTAGGACAGGAGATCAAGAAGAATCTGAAAAGTGCTGGGAAAAGTCGTCACACTGCACAAAAGTTTTTTTATTCTTAACTCTTATTATACCCAATGCCTCCAAACTTTTCAATTTTAGTCACAAAAAGTTGTGAACTCTTTCATTACACTCAAAAATTAATTCAGACCCCAGATTACGTTCCCAAACTAATACAGACAAGGTCTAACAAATAAATACAGAACCCAGGTAAGACCCCTCAACTAACAGAGAACTCCTAAATATATACAGCACCCAGACCAAACCCCTTCAACTTACAGCCCCCCAAAAAAAACTATCATTAAAGAACATACCTTAGACCACACCACTTAAACAAGTACAGACCCTCAAACCAGACCTCCCAACATATATCCCTAAATAAATACTGACTCAAGTACTGACCCCTAAATGAAATATCGACCCCGTAAACATATCATCCATATCCCTAAATAAGTTAAGACTTCAGGAAAGACCCTTCACATAAATTCATATCCTAGACCATGGGTCCCCAATTCCAGTCCTCGAGGGCCACCAACAGTGCATGTTTTCAGGATTTCCTTAGTATTGCACATGTGATAATTTAATCACCTGCACACTTGATGATTCCAACACCCTTGCAATGCTAAGGAAATCCTGAAAACATGCACTGTTGGCGGCCCTCGAGGACTGGAGTTGGGGAACCCTGTCCTAGACCAACACAACAAAGCCTGGGATAGATATCCTCCTTAAACAAATAGAAACCCCAATGCAGACCCCTCTTAATCCCAGGCCACCCCTAAAAATGCTCACCTTGCTAAAGATACAATTGTAAAAAAAAAAAAATATGAACAGTAGTGATGAGCGAGCACTACCATGCTCTCAGGTGCTCGATACTCATAACGAGCAATTGGATGCTCGGATGGGCACGTCTTGAGTATAATGGAAGTCAATGAGGAACTCAAGCATTTTTCCGGAAGAGTTCCTGGAAAAATGCTCGAGTTCCCCATTGATTTCCATTATACTCGGGTACTGGAGTTGATCCCATCCGAGCATCCAACTGCTCGTTATGAGTACAGAGCACCCGAGCATGGTAGTACTTGCTCATCACTAGAAATAACATTATCATTGAGGTATGGCCTCTGGGAATCCAGGAAACCGTGCCATGGACGATCATGGAGAACGAAGGGACAAAGATCTTATTAGGATTGCTCCCGCACACAGGTGCAACGACACCTCCTTTCTGATGATCATGCAGGACCAGGCAAACTCTAGGAATCAGCTATGGGATGGGGCGGAATTCACGTCAGGAGGACAAATCAACTTTCTGTTACGTCACCACCGGAGTCCGCTCAAGCGTCTTCTACTCCGATCGCCAGGCGATGCCGTGATCCTGCCGTGGATGGTGCTGGTGATGGGAGAGGAGTCGATGCCGGCGGGCGCAGGCTCCGCTCGTCCACTGGGCTGGGTTTCCTTGGGATCTGCAGTACCACTGGCTAACTATAGGTGGCGTGTGTCTTCCAGCTGAAGTTACCATCATTAAGCTACAGCCAATGGGAAGACACCACACCCTTCTTAATTGCTCTCCTGTCTGCTGACCACTGCCAGAGATAGTTCTGATATTCTGGCTCCTGTTCTGCCCTGTTCTGTTTTGTTGTTCTGGTGGTCTGACTTCTGCGTGTTTTCTGACTACCCTCTTGCCTGCTGTTTATGTACCTCGCTGCCTGATCCGGATTTCACCTCTGCTACGTTTTCTGATTACGTCCTTGCCTGTCGATTCTGTCCCTGTTCTGCAATTCCTGGTTTGACCCTGCCTGACGACTTCTCTCTCGGACTGCTGCCTTCCACAAATAGTGATCTCCAGGGCCCTGTGTAATTCCAAATCCCTGTATAGGGGTTAAAGGGTTTCAGGGTTCTGGGGGTCCTGCTTGGTAAAGTGGTTTCCCTCTAGCTTGTCCATTACACCCCGTCTGAGTCTGTGAATCCAGGCCGGCGTTACACTTTCTCATGTAGGCCTCTGAGGTCTTAAGCAGGGTCACTTCTGCAGTTCTCTCTCCAAGGCTCGGTGCCATGTGTGGCCATGTGGCAACTAACCCTGGTTGAGGGAAGTCTGTTTACTTCCACCAGAATAAAGATCTCCATGTCATCAGGCCTCGTACTGCCTCTAGTCTTCCTCTGCTGCACCCCTCTCTTGACCCTTCATCCAAAATGGCACTCATGTGGTAAGGAGTCTTTCTCTCTATTGTCATCATTAAACAAGTTGTCTCACCTCTAGATAATCCTTTGCAGTCTCTCTCTCCCTACAGGCAAACAATCCTCGATGGGCCCTCTCTCTACAGGCCATGTCACCTCTGTGGGCCATCTCTCCTCTGTGCGCCATCTTTCATTACAGGCCATCTTTCCTCTGTGAGCCATCTCTCCTTACATGCCATCTCCTCTGTGAGCCATCTCTCCTTACAGGCCATTTCACCTCTGCACCTCTGCAGACCATCTTACCTTACAGGCAATCTCACCTCTGCAGACCATCTCTCCTTACAGGCAATCTCACCTCTGCACCTCTGCAGACCATCTTACCTTACAGGCTATCTCACCTTTGCAGACCATCTCTCCTTACAGGCAATCTCACCTCTGCGGGCCATCTTACCTTACAAGTCATCTCACCTCTGCGGGCCATCTTACCTTACAAGCCATCTTACCTCTGAGGGACATCTCTTCTTACAGGACATCTCACCTATGTGGGCCATTTCTCATTTATGGGCCATCTCACCTCTGCGAGCCATATTACCTTACAGGCCATCTCATCTCTGGAAGCCAACTTACCTTAAAGGCCATCTCACCTCTGTGGGCCACATCTCCTTAAAAGCCATCTCACCTCTGCAAGCCATCTCTCCTTACAAGCCATCTTACCCCTGTGGGCTATCACTCCTTACATGCTATCTCACTCTTCTGTGGGCCATCTCTCTCTCTACAGGAAATATCACCTCTGCAGGCCATTAATCATTTCAGGTCAACTAATCTCTGTGGGACATCTTTCCGTACAGGCAATATCACCTCTGCAGGCTCACATCTGCAAGCCATGAATGATTTCAGGCCAACTCACCTCTGTAGGCTCTCTCACTGGCATCAGGTGGGAAGCAACTTCTCCCACCCGTTAGGCCTCCACTATCCACCAGCCAAGCCTCGCCACGGACTCCTACATCACTCCGTTAACTATAGGAGCCTCTCTACAGTCTCTCACACACTGCCAGTGCCCCAAGACTTGCATGAGACCCAACACAATGCACTTACCAGTCATCTCTGAGTATTGTGGTGCAAAATCTTAGATGATTGGCTCCTTGTGGTGCGCCTCCTCCCTTTTCAGTGCCACTTCTCTCCAGGTCCTCTTCAGGGGCCACAGCCATTTTCAACACTCTGTTTCTGGAGCTTTGGGGCCACGCTTTACAGGACCCTCAATGAGTCATGGTATGTGTTAGTATCATCTCCAAATTCCCTCACTAGTAGAAACCTGACACATGAGGGGTCATTTTGGCCATTTCTTCTTTTTAAAGAAAAGGAACCTATAACCTTACAATAATAAACCAAAGTGAAGTGCAGATTAGGTGTGAAAAACCTGAAACCAGATAGTATAGATAAAATGCATACAAAATAGGCGACTTCACAAATAATCTTCATTAAAAACTTTCAATCCCTTTGCGTTCATAGCTCCCATACAGGTCTATGTGTCTCCATGGTAACAGACCACAAACAAACCCATGTAGTCAGATTCAATCATGATACTATCTACACGTATTTTAATATTTTACTCACTTTGGTTTCTAGGTAACACGGTGTGTCCTATTCAGCCATAACTAGGACTGAGAAAAGCTGGGAGACAATCTTAAAACAGTAATGGCGGCCATGTTGGTTTTCATCATTCTTTGTCACATCTCAAAATATTAGATGATTCCTAAAATCTGTTCTGGTTACACAGATTAACTGCGCTTCCGTGAACAGCGGGGGCCATCGAGGACCTATGTGACCACAGCTTCATGTCAGTGTTTCCCGGTCACTTCTTGTTTGTGTATCTTACTCCAACCATCTGGAAGGAGCGACGCGCAGCCCCGCGTCCACATAGCGGGTTCTGTATTCTGCCAATTATAATCTCCCTGGGGGACAACTGCCCCTTACAACAAAACAAGGGGATGTTTGTTACTGGAGATGGAGCAGATCTGAAAACCAAGCACAAAACAAATCTTCCCCTTAAGCCGGGAATGACATACTCATTAATATGCAAGGGAAAAATCTGAAAAACATTTTTAGCATTTTTATCTGCAAAAAAAACCCATAAAACAAATAATATTTAAATAACAAAAAAACCCCTTAATAAACAATTTCAATAACCAACTACAAAAAAACGACATATTCAACAATAAACCACAACAAAAAAAATAAGAAATTAATTTTCAATCTAAGTCTTAAAAAAAATCAACATAAAAAGCAATAAATCTAAAATTACATATATATTAAAAATTGTTTAATTTGAACAACCAAGCACAAAACAGCCTGGCCAGGTTTTTCAAGACTTTTTTGAAGAAGGTACTGTGTATGTGCACACAGAATATTTTTACGAGTTTTGGAGCAGAAACTGAGAAGAAAAGGAGTGAAAATTCTCCAACCTCCCCCCACGTCAAAAATAACGCCTTGAAAAAACTAAATTTCTATTGTAAAAATAATGTGAAGGAGTCAAGTTTTATATTTCAGGGAATTTTTGTGGTACATATGAATGAAAAATGCGGCCCCATACAACTACATGATAACAAAAAAGTTTTTTGTACAACTCACCCATTCACTGTGTACTTCAGTTCCTTCTGTTGCTCGGACCTATAGGTGTAGCCACCTGTCTTCAATGAAGTAAAACGGGATTGTGTCCAGTGCTCCGGAGTGAAGGATTGTCCCAACAGGTATAAGATTTCCAAGTTTTATTTTCACAATGTGCGCTTAAAAATGATGAATTACATCATGGGCAAGACATCCTCTATATAGAGGAGGATATGACAAAAACAATGTGTTTCAGCTACTTGGTGTAGCCTTTACTTAGTCTCTAGTCAGGAGGATTCTTTTAAAGGCTTTAAACCTCAGAAAGACGCTGGTGGGATTCTTCATTAAGCTTCTACCAACTACTATACAGCTACATGGTGATATATATAGTACTCCTTCCAATGTCTTATGGCAGGGATGTCAAACTCAAATACACAGATGTCTAAAATTAAAAACGTGAACAAAGTCAACCTAGTTGCAGCCCCCAAAGAGCCCTCCATACAGATTAATGGGCCCCCCATTGCCCTCCATACAGAATAATGGGCCCCACATAGCCCACCATACAGAATAATGGACCCCACATAGCCCACCATACAGAATAATGGACCCCACATAGCCCTCCATACAGAATAATGGGCCCCACATAGTCCTCCATACAGAATAATGGACCCCACATAGCTCTCCATACAGAATAATGGCCCCACATAGTCCTCCATACAGAATAATGGGCCCCACATAACCCTCCATACAGAATAATAGAATAATGGCCCCACATAGTCCTCCATACAGAATAATAGGCCCCACATAGCCCTCCATACAGAATAATGACCCACATAGTCCTCCATACAGAATAATGGGCCCCACATAGCCCTCCATACAGAATAATGGGCCCCACATAGCCCTCCATACAGAATAATGGGCCCCACATAGCCCTCCATACAGAATAATGGGCCCCACATAGTCCTCCATACAGAATAATGAGCCCCACATAGTCCTCCATACAGAATAATGGGCCCCACATAGCCCTCCATACAGAATAATGGACCCCACATAGCCCTCCATACAGAATAATGGCCCCACATAGTCCTCCATACAGAATAATGGCCCCACATAGTCCTCCATACAGAATAATGGGCCCCACATAGTCCTCCATACAGAATAATGAGCCCCACATAGCCCTCCATACAGAATAATGAGCCCCACATAGCCCTCCATACAGAATAATGACCCACATAGTCCTCCATACAGAATAATGGGCTCCACATAGTCCTCCATACAGAATAATGGGCCCCACATAGCCCTCCATACAGAATAATGGTCCCCACATAGTCCTCCATACAGAATAATGGGCCCCACATAGTCCTCCCTACAGAATAATGGGCCCCACATAGCCCTCCATACAGTATAATGTGCCCCACATAGTCCTCCATACAGAATAATGGGCCCCACATAGCCATCCATACAGAATAATGGACCCCACATAGTCCTCCATACAGAATAATGGGCCCCACATAGTCCTCCCTACAGAATAATGGGCCCCACATAGCCCTCCATACAGTATAATGTGCCCCACATAGTCCTCCATACAGAATAATGGGCCCCACATAGTCCTCCCTACAGAATAATGGGCCCCACATAGCCCTCCATACAGTATAATGTGCCCCACATAGTCCTCCATACAGAATAATGGGCCCCACATAGCCTTCCATACAGAATAATGGGCCCCACATAGTCCTCCATACAGAATAATGGGCCCCACATAGCCTTCCATACAGAATAATGGGCCCCACATAGTCCTCCATACAGAATAATGGGCCCCACATAGCCCTCCATACAGAATAATGGGCCCCACATAGCCCTCCATACAGAATAATGGCCCCACATGGCCCTCCATACAGAATAATGTGCCCCACATAGTCCTCCATACAGAATAATGGGCCCCACATAGCCTTCCATACAGAATAATGGGCCCCACATGGCCCTCCATACAGTATAATGTGCCCCACATAGTCCTCCATACAGAATAATGGGCCCCACATAGCCTTCCATACAGAATAATGGGCCCCACATAGTCCTCCATACAGAATAATGGCCCCACATAGCTCTCCATACAGTATAATGTGCCCCACATAGTCCTCCATACAGAATAATGGGCCCCACATGGCCCTCCATACAGTATAATGTGCCCCACATAGTCCTCCATACAGAATAATGGGCCCCACATAGCCTTCCATACAGAATAATGGCCCCACATGGCCCTCCATACAGTATAATGTGCCCCACATAGTCCTCCATACAGAATAATGGGCCCCACATAGTCCTCCATACAGAATAATGGGCCCCACATAGCCTTCCATACAGAATAATGGGCCCCACATAGTCCTCCATACAGAATAATGGGCCCCACATAGCCCTCCATACAGAATAATGGGCCCCACATAGCCCTCCATACAGAATAATGGGCCCCACATAGCCTTCCATACAGAATAATGGGCTCCACATAGCCCTCCATACAGAATAATGGGCCCCACATAGTCCTCCATACAGAATAATGGGCCCCACATAGCCCTCCATACAGAATAATGGGCCCCACATAGCCCTCCATACAGAATAATGGGCCCCACATAGTCCTCCATACAGAATAATGGGCTCCACATAGCCCACCATACAGAATAATGGCCCCACATAGCCCTCCATACTGAATAATGTGGGACCCAAAGGTCAGTGTTTTGATATATGTGTCTTATGGGAAGGGGTTAACATTTTTGGCAAGTACTTGGAATTGAGTGGAATGAAAACTGCAATTGCTGCTTTTGCTTTCTGACAGTTTTGAAGTTTTTCAGTACCCCTTAGGAGGCCCACCTTCTCCCCTATATCTTTCGGCCATGGGCAGCTGGGGAAGATGGAGGAGGATCTTTGGCCTCCGGCCTGTGGAATGTTTTACCAGGTGCACAAAGGGGAGAAGAATCTATGTACAAAGGCAGCAACAAAGAGGCCGCTATTACCACAGCTGGGGTGGCCTTTAATCAGGGATGAAGCCGGACCCCTCAACTATGAACCCTGGCATGTAGGGGACAACGGGCTGAGGGCCATGTGATGTATATCTGCTATAAAAGCACATACGTTTACAATATACATTGCAATATGAAGCTTCTGTGTGGAATTATCTGGGTTAAAAGGGTAATCCAGGATCAAAACAGCGCCACCCTTATCCACAGGTTGTGTCTGGTATTGCACCTTTAGTCTATTGAAGTGACTAAAAAAAAGTGCATATTTGGGGGTATGTGGTGCTGCTCATCTTCCACAAAAATAAGGGAGTGGTGCTGACCACGTTACGACCCCGTACACCAGACGTAATCTGCTGATTTTCAGTTTTGTAGTAAATTGCGCAATTATTTTGCGACTCACCTCTCACCAAACATAAAGATGGTCTTGCAGGAGACATTGTTTATGTCGCTTTTTATAAAAACACCGGAGCAAAATTTGCCATGCTGCAATGCTGTATGAAGTTTTGTCACTTGCTACAAAAACAAAGATCTTATCTTTTACCACTTTTTTTTGGAGAAACAGCACCACCATGTGGTCATAAATGAGAATAGCTAATAGAATCAGTCTGTGGCCTGTGGCGTTATTGTCTGCGGAGGCGGCATCCCACTCATCTTGAAGGACGGCCTTCAGGTCAATAAGGTTCTGGGGTACAGAGTTATGGCCTCTACACGGCAGCTCTGCTGATCCCATAGGTTTTCTATGGGGTTCAGATTTGGAGAAAGTACAGGTTGCTCCATTTGAGGTCCCCCAGTCTCCAGCAGCCGGTCCCTAATGATGCGACCTCCATGAAGATATTAGGCCCGGTGTTGTTCATGCAGAGACACAATGACTGGATTAATTATGTTGTTCCAGTAGTAGGGGCTGTCACTGCACCATTTCCACAGTGTAGGGCTGTTCTGTACTGACCAGACACACCGGCCCCCCTGTAACACCACCACCACCAAAGGCTCGTCTGGTGACAACAGTGGCTGATACATAGCGCTCTCCTTGACGTCTCCACTATTGTTGGTGGCCATCATTCCTGCTGAGCATGAATAGGCTTAGCAATAAATAGCACTTAGGCCACTGGTCCCTCGTCCAGTAGAGATGACACTTGTGGCTGGTGGTGCGGTCAGGTACCTTGCAGGTCGTCTACCATCCAGACCACGCTGATGGTAATAGATTTAAATGGTCTCATGTGACACTAGGGGGCTTCTCACCTCCCTTAAATGTGCCTGAAGTTGTGACATTCATCATCCAGTTCTGAAGGGCATTATTCGCAATGAAGTGGTCAGCAGTGTGGGATGTGGCCAGAGGACATCCACTTCTCTGACTTTCTGTGACTCTTCCAGTCTCTCTGTATCTCTGTACAACCTGCTGGTGACACTCTAAAGTGGGCTTTACACGCAACGACGTCGCTAACGAGACGTCGTTGGGGGTCACGAAATTCGTGACGCACATCTGGCCTCGTTAGCGACGTCGTTGCGTGTGAAACGCAGGAACGACCGTTAACGATCAAAATTACTTACCTAATCGTTGACACGTCGTTCCTTTCCCGATTATCGTTGCTGTTGCAGGACGGAGGTTGTTCGTCGTTCCTGCGGCAGCACACATCACTATGTGTGACACCGCAGGAATATCACCGTACTTGCGGCAGCCCGCAATGAGGAAGGAAGGAGGTGGGCGGAATGTTCGGCCCCCTCATCTCCGCATTGGGCGGCCACTAAGTGATGCCGAACGAACCGCCCCCTTAGAAAGGAGGCGGTTCGACGGCCTCAGCGACGTCGCTAGGCAGGTAAGTATGTGTGACGGGTGTTAACAATGTTGTGCACCACGGGCAGCGATTTGCCTGTGACACACAACTGATGGGGGCGGGTGCTTTCACCAGCGACATTGCTAGCGATGTCGCTGTGTGCAAAGCCCGCTTTACACTCTAATCTCAGTGGCCACTTTCATCTGTGAACATCCTGCTTGAAGCCTCGTAATGGCGTGGTACTGCTGATCAATCGTGCTCTTGGTCGCATGATCTCAAAATGTGAACAACATGATGAAGAGCACGGTTTAAATACCAATTCTAAACGTACCCTGAAATGTATTCATTGAAATGGTTTTTATTGATTTTTAAATGTAGGGTAAGGTATGAATAGAAAAGTCTGGGGACACAGAAGGAAAAATTAGGGATGACGATTACATGGGGAAAACAGAGGGGAAAATAAATAAAGCAATTTACATGGAGAGATCAGAGCTTTTTTCCTTTCAACAGTTCGTTTTTACAATTATTATATACACATCATACCTGCATATATGATGGCATAAAGAAAGCTTAGTCCTAGTCAATGGAGTCATTAATATACAAGTTGTGTGTGAAGATTTTGATCCAAGGAAGCCATTTTTGGTTGTATTTTTTGAAGTTCTCAGAGCCAAATTATATTTGAATGTATTGTGGAATTGTATGGCATCATCAATTCAATACGAATCGACACCTTGCATACAGAAATGCTATGATTAGAACGTGTAAAACTCACAAGGCTGCGGACGTGAAGCGATACCTCATGGAGACCTTCCTACAAGTCATTGGGTATGGTGGCTGCGTGGAGTGGCCTCCGCTCACCTGACCTGACCCCATTGGACTTCTTTCTGTGAGGTCACATCAAACAGCAGGTGTATGTGACCCCTCCACCAACATTGCAGGACCTACCACGACGTATCACAGATGCTTGTGCAAACGTGTCACCTACCATATTGCACAATGTGCAGCAAGATACAGTATGCTGTGCAGAGGCCAGATGTGCATTGCAGCTGACGGGGGCTACTTTGAGCATCAAAGTTAAATGAGCTCCATATGCATGACCAGCATTCAATGTTTTGGGAGAGGGGTGTGGTTTGGGGGGGGGGGAAGGGTGTCATGGGTTTCATATCATAGAATTTCTCTATGAAAGGTGTCGATTTCACGTTGAATTGATGATGCCCTGCAACTTTGTAATTCATTTTTTTTCTCTAACTCGTTCCGAGATAAAAATGCTAACTCAGTTGTTTTCCACCAGGTGGCGCTATGGGTGGTTTCATTGTGTAGCACATGGCTACTTTACTATACCTAGACACCACTTCTATGCCTATAGCTGCCACCGTTCTCAAGTTAACGGCGGTGGACAGGACATGGGTGGACACTGTATAAAACAGACAGAACAGATCGGTAGCTTGACCAGCTGTTTTACAGCATTAAGGATGGGGGGGGGGGGGTTGGGGAAGGGGGACGACGTGTGGTACCTCACAGTTTTCATATCCAGCACAGGAACAGCAGCAGCTATGGGCTGCAACCCTCAGCTGTCTGCTGTACCTTGGCTAGTTATTAAAAATAGAGGGTATCCCACACTTTTTAAAATTTTGATTAAACAAAATAAAATAAAAATTTATTTTATATATATATATATATATATATATATATATATATATATATATATATATTACACAAAAAGGAGGGGAGCCAGCACTGCTTATGAGTGGCATGCAGTGCTGGCTCCCCTCCTTTTTGCATTTAGATGGTCGGTGGTTGACCGCCACCTTGACGTGCACGCCCAGTGTGATTTGCAAATTCCTTCTGTTGCCATCAAAATTTATGTTGGTGCCTGTTCACACACAGCCACCGCCTCCTGTTCCATAGGCATTATTACTTAAGCACCACCTGCCTGGGGCTGTTCCGCCCTTCATCCATGTTTGCTGGTCTGGCACTGTGGGGGCCAGTTCTGACATTGTGCTGGTGTGTGTGGTGTTCTGCCCCACACACACACACTGGCACCTGGACTGCCCTTTTACTCGCAGTTGTCAGCCCTTGCAGCATGGGAGCGGTTCTGACACTTCTCAGGTAGGTGATGTTCTTATACGGTCCTGCGCATTACACGAGACCTTATGGTACGTATTTAAATTATAAATATAGTGTAGGGACCCCCCTATAGAGATTTGCCGTGACGGGGCAGGGGGGCTCAAATCATTGATCAATTATTTGCCAAAAACCTCATTAAATTGTCACAGTAGGAATGAATTTGTGAATATTACACTTTTCACCGTCTCATTGTTGCATGCCACTAATAAGCAGTGCTGGCTCCCCTCCTTTTTGTATATAGTTCAGACATGGGAGACCCAGACCATGGGTGTATAGCTTCTGCCTCCGGCGGACACACAAAGTACTACACTAAAAGTGTAGCTCCTCCCTCCGAGCATATACACCCCCTGGATGACAAATCCAACCAGTTTAGTGCAAAAGCTGAAGGAGAACATCCACCCATAAGTAGAGATAGAGTAAAACCCGGAGTAACCAGAACCTCTGTCTCCAACAACAGCCGGTGAAAAACACACGGAACAAGAACTGCCAACAGGCAACAGGGAGGGTGCTGGGTCTCCCATGTCGGAACTATAAGAAAAAGAATTTACGGTAAGTAAACAAAATTATCTTTTTCTTCATCGTTCCTATGGGAGACCCAGACCATGGGACGTCTCAAAGCAGTCCATGGGTGGGAAATAAACAAACTGAGAAGTAGGCAAAACCTAACTTCACAAATGGGCGACAGCCGCCTGAAGGATGCGTCTGCCCAAGCTCACATCTGCCGAAGCATGAGCATGCACTTGGTAGTGCTTCGAAAAGGTGTGCAGACTAGACCAAGTGGCAGCCTGACAGACTTGCTGAGCCGTAGCCTGGTGCCTGAAAGCCCAGGAGGCACCGACAGCTCTGGTCGAGTGCGCTTTAATCCCTGGCGGGGGAGGCACCTGAGAACATTGGTAGGCATCGGATATGGCCGACCTAATCCAACGAGCTAGGGTCGGTTTAGAAGCCGAGAGACCCTTGCGCTGACCCGTGGTTAGCACAAAAAGAGAGGTGCACCGCCTAAGAGTGGCGGTGCGTGACACATAGATCCGGAGCGCCCGCACCAAATCCAAGGTATGCAACGCTTTCTCAAAGCAATGTACAGGGGCCGGACAAAGGGAAGGCAATGAAATGTCCTGGTTAAGGTGGAAAGGAGACACCACCTTAGGGAGAAAGTCCGGAGTCGGACGGAGAACCACCTTGTCTTGGTGAAAAACCAAAAAGGGTGACTCCGTAGAGAGCGCAGCCAAATCAGAGACTCTTCTGAGAGAAGTTATGGCCACCAGAAAGACGACTTTCTGTGAAAGTCGAAACAAAGAAACCTCCCTAAGAGGCTCAAAGGGGGGTTTCTGTAAGGCCGTGAGGACCAGATTAAGGTCCCAGGGATCCAAAGGCCGCCGGTAAGGAGGAATGATGTGAGATGCGCCCTGCATGAAGGTGCGCACCTGAGCCAGTCGGGCGATACGCCGCTGGAACAACACTGACAGAGCCGAGACCTGTCCCTAGAGGGAATTGAGGGATAGTCCTAGCTGCAGACCGGACTGTAGAAAGGACAGGATGGTTGGCAAAGAAAACGGCCAAGGAGCATGACCGGAAGAGCGACACCAGGACAGGAAAATCCTCCAAGTCCTGTGGTAAATCCTGGCCGAGGAAGACTTCCGAGCCTGAGTCATAGTGGAGATTACCTCGGAAGGAATGCCTGAAGCCGTCAGGATCCAGGACTCAAGAGCCACGCCGTCAATCTGAGAGCCGCAGAATTCTGGCAGAAAAACGGACCTTGAGAGAGGTGGTCTGGGCGGTCCGGGAGATGCCACGGCATTTCTACGGACAGACGGAGCAGGTCTGGGTACCAAGCTCGCCTGGGCCAGTCTGGAGCAATGATTATGACCCGACGGCCCTCCATTCTGATCTTGCGCAGGACTCTGGGCAAGAGAGCTAGAGGGGGAAACACGTAGGCCAGACGGAACTGGGACCAATCTTGAACCAGCGCGTCCGCTGCCAAGGCCTGAGGATCGTGGGAACTAGCCACGTAAACCGGGACCTTGTTGTTGTGCCGGGATGCCATTAGATCCACTTCCGGAGTGCCCCACTTGCGGCAGATTGACCGGAACACTGCCGGATGCAGGGCCCACTCGCCGCTGTCCACGGTTTGACGGCTGAGATAATCTGCCTCCCAGTTTTCTACGCCTGGGATGTGGACTGCGGATATGGTGGACTTGGAGTCCTCCGTCCACTGAAGGATGCGTTGAACCTCCAACATCGCCAGGCGGCTGCGAGTCCCGCCCTGGTGATTGATGTAGGCAACTGCTGTCGCGTTGTCCAACTGGACTCGAATGTGCTTGCCCGCCAATAGGTGGTGAAAGGCTAAGAGAGCTAGGAGTACAGCCCTGATTTCCAGCACATTGATCGAGAGGGCTGATTCGGACGGAGTCCAAGTGCCCTGTGCTCGGTGGTGGAGAAATACTGCTCCCCAGCCGGAGAGACTGGCGTCCGTGGTGAGGATCACCCAGGACGGAGTCAGGAAGGAGCGTCCCTGAGACAGAGAGAGGGGCCGAAGCCACCACTGAAGAGAGCTCCTGGTCTGTGGCGACAGAGCCACTAGCCTGTGCAAAGAAGAGATCCGCTTGTCCCAAAAGCGGAGAATGTCCAGCTGCAGAGGACGCAGATGGAACTGGGCAAAGGGAACCGCTTCCATTGACGCCACCATCTGACCCAGCACCTGCATGAGGTGCCTGATGGAATGACGGCGGGGCTTCAACAGAGAACGCACCGCCAGATGAAGGGACTGCTGTTTGACTAAGGGCAGCTTCACAAGTGCCGGCAGAGTCTCGAATTGCATCCCTAGGTACGTAAGTTTCTGGGTCGGGGTCAGAGTGGACTTGGGCAGATTGACAAGCCACCCGAAATGAACAAGCGTGGCGAGAGTGAGCGAGACACTCCGCTGACAGTCTGCACTGGATGAAGCCTTGACTAGAAGGTCGTCCAGGTAAGGAATCACTGCCAACCCCTGGAGGTGCAGAACCGCAACCACTGCTGCCATGACCTTGGTGAATACACGAGGGGCCGTGGCTAACCCGAAGGGGAGAGCCACGAATTGGAAATGTTCCTCTCCGATTGCAAAACGTAGCCAACGCTGGTGTGAAACTGCAATTGGCACATGCAGATAGGCATCTCTGATGTCGATGGATGCTAGAAAATCTCCTTGGGTCATTGAGGCAATGACCGATCGCAGAGATTCCATGCGAAAGTGCCGCACCTGAACATGCTTGTTGAGAAGCTTGAGATCCAGGATGGGTCGGAAGGAACCGTCCTTCTTGGGGACTAGGAAGAGGTTTGAGTAGAAACCTCTGAACCGTTCCCGGGCGGGAACCGGAACAATTACTCCGTTGGCCTGCAAGGATGCCACGGCCTGTGAGAAGGCGGCGGATTTGGAGCAGGGGGGAGTGGACAGAAAAAATCTGTTTGGCGGGCTGGAAGAAAATTCTATCCTGTAGCCGTGGGAGATGATATCCCGCACCCACTGATCGGAGACGTGTTGAAACCACACGTCGCCAAAGTGGGAAAGCCTGCCACTGACCAAGGACGTTGCTGGCGCAGCCAGATAGTCAAGAGGAGGCTGCCTTAGAGGCAGCGGCTCCTCCGTTCTTCTGAGGACGCGGCTTCGCGCGCCAGCTGGGTTTTCGATCCTTGGCTGAGTTAGTGGACGAAGCTGAAGGCTTAGAGGATGACCAGTTAGAGGAACGAAAGGAACGAAACCTTGACTGGTTCCTGCCCTGGACAGGTTTCCTGGTTTTAGTTTGTGGCAAGGAAGTACTCTTCCCGCCAGTAGCTTCCTTAATAATTTCATCCAGTTGTTCACCGAACAGCCGGGGCCCAGCAAAGGGGAGCCCAGCAAGGTACTTCTTGGAAGAAGCGTCTGCTTTCCATTCTCGAAGCCACAAGATCCTGCGGATCGCGAGTGAATTAGCGGAAGCCACCGCCGTGCGGTGAGAAGCCTCCAGAATGGCAGACATGGCATAGGATGAAAAAGCCGAAGCCTGGGAAGTTAAGGCAACCATTTCGGGTATAGAGTCCCTGGCGAGGGAATGTATCTCCGCCAGAGAAGCAGAGACTGCCTTAAGAGCCCACACTACTGCAAAGGACGGGGAGAACGAGGCCCCTGCCGCCTCATATACAGATTTGGCCAGAAGGTCAACCTGGCGGTCAGTGGGATCCTTAAGTGAGGTGCCATCGGCCACAGATACAACTGTCCGGGCTGAGATTCTAGACACCGGAGGATCCACCTTTGGTGACTGAGCCCACTCCTTGACCACTTCTGGTGGAAAGGGAAAACGGTCATCAGAACTACGCTTTGGGAAGCGTTTGTCAGGACAGGCCCTGGGCTTGGTCACAGTGGCCTGAAAACTGGAGTGGTTAAAAAAAAACATACTCCTTGTTCTCTTAGGTGAGGTAAACTGGTGTTTTTCTACCAGAGAGGCTTGTTCCTCTGACACTGGTGGATTGAGGTTTAGAACGGAGTTAATGGACGCAATCAAGTCACTAACGTCCGCATCACCGTCAGATAGATCAATGGGGTACATAGAGGTAGCGTCCGAGCCCACAGTAAAGGCATCCTCCTCGCCCTGCAATTCAGCTCGTGAATCAGAGCCGTGGGACGAGGAGGGAGAAGAGTCCCTGCGTCTCCGTTTAGGAGGACGGGGTCCGGGAACAAATAAAAAATCCTCTGCGAGCTCTGCAGAGCGAGTCGGAGCAGCAGAGGCGCCCTGAGAAGGGGGCTGATGCATGGTCAGCAGAGTCCGGGACAGCTGTCCCATGGAGTCAGCAAAGGACTGTGAGATAGCTTTAGAAAACGATGCTACCCAAGCCGGGGGTTTAGCCACCGGGGCTGGAGCAGCCGGAGGGACCCCTGGGGAGACTCCAGGCTGAGGCACCACCATGTTAGAGCAGGCATCACAATGCTCGGTTCAGGCAGTATGAGCTTACATGCAGTGCATATAGAGTAAAGGCTTGCAGCCTTGCTCCTAGTGAGAGACATACTGCTGAGGTGGAGGCTCTGCAGTAAAGAACACACTCCTTCAGAATGACCCCCAGAGAGTGTATAATAAAGTCCACAACCAGAGGTTGTGGCTTACCAGACCGCTTTTTGTGTGCCCTCCGGATTCCACAGCTCGGACCCCCAGCAGATGCAGAGCTGCAGCAGCCAGCGCCGATCAGTGTGAGAACGCTGATAAAATGGCGCCGGAGTGAGGAGGGGGGGCGGGGTTTAGTCCAGGAGCGGGAACCGGAGGGCCAAGGAGAAATACAGGGGAGGGAAACATCTCCTCAGAGAGGAGTGTCCTCCCCACTGCTGAACGGCCGGTGGGCGGCGCCGCACTGTTCCCCTGCATGACTGACATGCAGGGGCACTGAAAACAAAACTAGGCCGCATCTGAAGCCGGGGCCTAGATTTTTCCATGCGGCCGACGAGCAGGCACCCTTGGCGCGGTTCTCAGAAAAAAAACAGAGCACCGGCCGGAAATCACAGCAAAGTGAACAAAACACACTCTCCCCACAATAAATGTACAAGGGACCCCTGAATAACGTCTCAATACTTAGCTTATGAGACGCAGGGCCAGGTCCCTGGGGGGTGAGCGCTCCGTCCGGCAGGAACCTGAAAGGGCTGCGGATGGAGACCGGTCTCCTGCAAAGCAGTGAGAACCGTGATGGCTCCCACTTCAAGCCAGAGCCTCAGGGGATGGTGAAGGAGCGCGGCATGTGAAGGCTCCAGCCTTGTAAAATCAACCTTAACAGCACCGCCGACACAGTGGGGTGAGAAGGGACATGCCAGGAGTCCAGATTGGACCCGCTTTTCTTCCAAATCTTTGAAATCAAAATTCAGATGAGAATGCATGTGTGTGTGTGTGTGTGACCTCCTGAACACAAAGCATTGAACTGGTTGGATTTGTCATCCAGGGGGTGTATATGCTCGGAGGGAGGAGCTACACTTTTAGTGTAGTACTTTGTGTGTCCTCCGGAGGCAGAAGCTATACACCCATGGTCTGGGTCTCCCATAAGGAACGATTATAAATATATATTTATTTCATATATATATATATATATATATATATATATATATATATATATATATATATATATATATATATATATATATATATATATATATATATATATATATATATATATATATATATATAGCATTATATATATATTCAAGATGAACTCTGATGAACCCTGGAAGTCACTGTTGCAACACCTGCGGTAGCACAGGTGTCGTTAGGAAGTCGCCAGAGTTCACTGACTACTCCGATGACCACCTGATGTCACTGCACACACACTGCTTGCTGGATTCTCACCTGTCTCCGGCGATGCTGTTCCCGGCAATGCTGCTGCTTCCGGGTCTGTGGTGCTGTGAATATGCAAGAGCATAATGAGCGGGGTTTGGAAGCAAGTGATAGCAACGCCAAAAATAGCAGAGCTGGAGACCGGAGAGTATAGAAAATCATTTTAATTCAAAGACAAGTTTTCTCCGGTACGTGTCACACAGATCACATCAGTGTGCGATCTTTGTGACACCTGTGCTATCGGAGAAAAAAAAAAACAACGGATATGTCTCCGTGTGTATGTGTAGTCCACACAGTGCTTGTGAAAACACCATGGAATGACATGGATACATGTGGCATCCGTGTTAAAAACAGATGTCACACGTACCTGAAACACAGACTTCAGAAAGGGGCCTCATGTGGTGTCCAACATCTGTAGCATTTCTTCCCTTCTATGAACGTTACAGTCAGCCATGTTATCTGGTATCCAAGGGAGAGGTTTTTCCTTTTTGGAAACATAGAAGAACGTAATCTGCCCTTATAGGTTTTAGTCTCAACCTCGAGAACAGGAACCTAGCTCTTATTTTTCAGAAAATGAAAGCAGATATGTTGTGTGCGGCAGCCCAGCCATATTCAATACAGCCGAGCACTAGAGTTGAGCGGATAGTGAAAAATCCGGGTTCGGCGGCGAGCGCGAGAGAGGGCGAGCGCGAGAGAGGGCGAGCGCGAGAGAGGGCGAGCGCGAGAGAGGGCGAGCGCGAGAGAGGGCGAGCGCGAGAGAGGGCGAGCGCGAGAGAGGGCGAGCGCGAGAGACGATCCGGGTCCGCTCAACACTACCAAGCACTGATCCACAGACAGAGTTCTCCGAAAGTAAAAATCATGATTTTGCTATCCAAGCATGACAAATTATTTAACAAAAACAGTTTTATTACAAAAGATTATATAAAAAAAAAAAAAAAAAAAAAAAAAAACAAACACAAAACCAATATAAAAACCACAAATAAATGCTACAGGTATTATAATTATAAATACACAAAGCATCATATCAACATAGAGATTCAGTTTTTCCAGTTCGCCATATTCACAATAGCTGCCCACAAACTATACAGTTTGCTAGAGGTATTAGAGGATAAAGGGTTATGTAGAGTCAGTCTGTCTGAAGGAGTCCATAAATAGGATAATGTCTCCCGACTCTCCCCTGTAGACATGTCAGGGGAGATATTGATCGGACATGTTGGATTTAAACATGCCCAATCCTTTAGTTCTGAAGAGAGACAAGCCGATGCCAGAGCTGCACACTCTGGTAATATAGGCTCCTGACATCAAAGTACACAAAAGAAGCCACCATGTTTGGTATTTTTTGTACACAGGGGCCTACACAAACATGGCCGCCATCACAGCCTACAAGGGACTAAAAGATACAAGTTTCTGTAAGGAAAAAGAGAACATTTTCATCATGTAGCTTCCTGACCTGAAGCAGGTCAACATATTATTGCTCCCTCTGAACATCAGGGGGGTAAAAAGAAAACAAAAAACCCCAAAACAAAACATATATACATATTTATCACATGGAAATGGATTCCATCACCAGCTTAGTCCCTGTCTACACCTACAGGTACTACGTAAGCATCATAGCTTACTAACGTCGGTCAGGAATTAGGTTGCTATGGGCAAAAAAAAACAAAACAAAAAACCCCTTTCAGATTTCAGTCTATAAACCAAATACGCTGCTTGTGAAAATGGCCTTATAAGCCAAATTATTGCATATATTAAATGATTGCTAGAGGTATACCACAGTCTTTCCCTTCTTATCCCTTTCAATAGGGATTATTGAGAAAAAAAAAAAGTTGTTAACAGTTAGGGATGAGTGAACTCAAACTGTAAAGTCCGGTGTTCGTACCGGATTCCTAGTGTCTGGTGCACAACTACAAACATGGACGTTTTACAGAAGTCTGTCAGATTGCTGAATTAAGTTTACTTAAAAAGGTGGCAACCCAAGGTAAAGCAGACAGCCAGGGGCTGATATTATCAGGCTGGGAAGGTCCATAGTTATTTGGCCCCTTCCCAGCCTAAAAATAGCCCATAACCGGGGCATCTGTTTGACGGGCCTATTCTGACGTTTTGTCTGTCTTTTCCCAATTGTCAACATACAAGGGCAATCAGGGTAATATTTTTGGGGTAGATGTCAGCTGTGAATTGATGGCTGACATCAAACCCAGAGGTTAGTAATGTAATGGAGGGTGTCTGATAGAAAGCTCTCCATTGCTAATCCCTGGGCTTGATTCCAGCTGTCCACAACCCAAAAGTATTACCCAGATTGCCACCTCACCAAGGCAATTGGGAACAGCTGGGCAAAATGCCAGAATTGCACTTCTAATGTGATGGACCACTCCTGGGGTGGCTGTGGGTTTATATTTTTAGACTGGGAAAAGCAAGATAACCGGTGATACCAGCCCCCAGCTGTCTGCTTTACCCTGGCAAGTTATCAAAAATGCTTTACCCTGGCAAGTTATCAAAAAGGAGGGGGGGGGGGGGGTTCCCCCAAAACAATTTTTTTTTTTTTTAAATTCCCCATCTAGACTTGTTTGCAGGGCAATTTTCCTGCTCTTTCCCCCCCATTTTGCTGCCCACTAGCCCTTGTTACGACCATTTTGCAGCAAAGTTCACCTCTCAATTGACAATGGGGTTTAGAGTCAAGTTTGGGTACCGAACCCTCGACTAAAGCTATGCTGAATATTTCATAGGTCTGCTCATTCCAATTCATGGTCACACAATTATTTTTTTAAGTCTCTTTATATTTTTGTTCCTTCAATTTTAATCTTTTTTTTTTAAAAAAAAAAAAATATATAAAAAAGGTTTATAAAAAGCATGGTGAAAAACAGTCAAGTTCCATAATCCAGACTTTGGTTGTACAACACATCTCATCCACAGAGTGTAGCAAGAAAAATTAGGAATGCATAGCCAGCCTAAGGCAAGAGGAAGGCACATCCAATGTCGTCCTGAGTAGTCCTGTCTATAAGAACGGGCGCTCAAACCAAAAGTTCCTAGCATAAGGTATAAAGTGTTGCCGGTTTTGATACATTTCCTCCAGTTTGGAAAGGGCAGGGGTGTTTGCATCAAAGTCCATTAAAAAAATAAAATAAAAATATAAAAAAGTGGTAAATAGCACAAAGTAGAATATAAAATAACTCAATCTTGTATATTAAGAAATGCAACAAACAACCACAAACAAAATACATATAGAATTACTACCGCTCTCTATACATACATTCCAATTCGCACATGAATTGGGGGAATTGTACAGATTTGGAAGGCAACGTTCCTTCAGTAACTGAATCTGCAGTAACTGGCAAACCATTATATAAAAAATAAGAACAGGGAAAAATGGGGGGGGGGCAAAGGGCCTCACACATCATAAATGTCTTAAATATATTTTGTATCTACATACACAAAATACTGCATAAAAATATTATATAACAAGAAAAGTGGTGCATTAACAGTTTAGACCCTGCCCCTGAATAGGTAGTGTTACACATCCGACACCCGCCTCATCTTGCATCGCCTTCCTCCGTTTTCTTATTATTGCAGCACGGCTTGTACTGTTGGGCATCAATGAGTATTTCGCCATAGCGGCCTTTGTAGATAATCCCACAGCAAACTTTTTGTCTAAAGAGGGGAAAAAAAAAAATAATAAAAATACAATACATACATACATACATACATACATACATACATACATACATACATACATACATATATATATATATATATATATATATTATATATATTATATATAAAATTCTAAATGCTGTTGTTGTTGTGTATCACAGCTCCGCTTTGACGTGAACAGTGCTGCAATACCACATTCTTGCAGTTGACACGTGTGGCGCTGTTCTGCAGCCGATCACTAGGGGTTTTAGAAGTCAGACATGCAGCGATCAGCTAATCACCAGGCCAAAAGTAGTGTAAGGCTATGTGCGCACGTTGCGTCGGTGTACCTGCAGTTTATTCTGCACGTTTTCCTTCCCTTGGTTTTTGACCAAATGGCTTTTGACCATTTTTTAGCGCTAAAAACGCATGCGTTTTTACCGCGTTTTTAGTGCGTTTTTAGCGCTTTTTACCTGCGTTTTCACCTGCGTTTCTGCAGATGCGTTTTTGAGATCAAGACACTGAGAAATAAAGTTGAATTAGTCAAAAAGAATGAAAAAAGAGAAAAAAAGTATAAAATTAACTTTTAATAAAATTATATGGGAAATTATCAATTTTAATGTAATAATAGTGGTTATGCACATTTTAACAGAAAAATAGCTAAAGTTTATTATTTTTTTACATTTATTTTTTCGGTTATTGTGTGTGTGTAAAGGAACATTAGAACCCATTTATTTTTGCCCAGAAAAGCATGCGTTTTTGGAGCCAAAAACGCAGTTGAAAAGCAGGTAAAAAGCATGAAAAACGCAGGAATTGTGATTTTGGTTGCTTTTTGCCATTTCTCATTGACTCCAATGTTAAGGAAACGCTGCAGAAATGGCAAAAACAACTGACATGCTGCTTCTTTTTCAGCATGGTTTTTGACCACAAATATGCAAATTAAACGCTGCTGAACAAAAAGCAAAGTGCAGACAGGATTTCTGCTTTTACCATAGACTTTGCTGGAAATCAAAAACGCATGCCTTTTTGCCCAAAAACGCTGCTGCCAAAAACGCTGCAGAAACGCGGGAAAAAACGCAACGTGCGAACATAGCCTAAGAATAGAAGCCAGCTAGTTACCTTTTCCAATATGTTGGATCCAGGAAGGAGAACGTGGAGTTCCTGCTGGGAGCGGTGCGTAGCTCTGTGTCAGTGTCTGTGTCGGAGTGATTGCTACAAGAGGAGGAGTGTGTGGGTGAAGCGCTGGAAGCCGTGCTGTGCGCCCCAGAAACTGTGGCAAAAAATAAAAAATTCAAAATATATAATATATATCTATATCTATATGCACATACACACACACACATATATACATATATATATACACATATATATATATATACACACACATATACATATACATATATATATATATATATATATTCAAAATATATAATCTATATATTTTATCAATATATTTCATTCTTACGCCAACCATGTACTGGTATGTATCTAATATCAATATCTATCGAAAATAGGAATGGATCCAGTAAACACTCGGGAAGTCCAGATAATTTTTTTTACTGCTATGTGGACTTCCCAATTGTTTGCTGGATCCATTCCTATATTTCCACTGCCAAGGATATTCTCCCAGTCCAGGATCCATACACCACAGGGGGAAACAGGAGGACTCATTCTGATCAGAGCTCAGACAGGTGAGCTGATCTATACTGATTAAAATAAAAAAAAATTATATATATTATACACACCCCACACCCCACCCCCCACCCGAGCCTCTGCGCCATCTAGCGAGTTATAAGGGATATTGCAACATGCCGGAGAGCATCACTTTAAAAGTTGAAAATCTTGCTTACAAAGTTTTTTCTTCATCTTCATGGCCTGCCTATTCTTCATCCTCCGAGCTGCCAGTGCTCGGATCCGTTTAGGTCTGATCCGCAGAGCCTTCAGATTAGGTCCGCCGCGGGCATCTACAACCTATAGCAACAAAAAAAAAAAACAAAAAAAACACATGGTCAAATAGACTATAATGAAAGTACAATTCATACCATGCCACCACCCTACTTTAAGGAAGATGTCAATTTCTTTCTAGGTAAACCTTACCCAAAAGTACAGGCCACAAAATATTCTACCTTAAACGGTGGCAATTGGTTACAGAAGTTAATGATACATGTTCCTCTGTTATTCCTCTTGTTAACGTATGAATAAATTAACAAAAAGGGCATCCCCATATTACTTGTCAAAATGGGGTGAGGAAAGTTTCAGACCTTATAGCCTCACTAGTGGTGGCTAATGCAGAAGATAAGTAATAAAATAAACAAGTCAAGATACATACATGATTCCAGTTTTTCTTGGAGCCAGAGGGAAGTTTCTTCCATCTCTTTACCAAAAGGACACAAGCATTGCAAATATCACCAGTACGTGTTTCATGGAGTCTATAAAGAGAACGGGAGAAAAACAAAAAAAGTTTAGATTAAAGTAATATAAAGACAAAAAAAACAACAAAGAAGGGAATTTTGTTTACTTACCGTAAATTCCTTTTCTTCTAGCTCCTATTGGGAGACCCAGACAATTGGGGTGTATAGCTTCTGCCTCCGGAGGCCACACAAAGTATTACACTTTAAAAAGTGTAACCCCTCCCCTCTGCCTATACACCCTCCCGTGCATCACGGGCTCCTCAGTTTTGGTGCAAAAGCAGGAAGGAGGAAACTTATAAATTGGTCTAAGGTAAATTCAATCCGAAGGATGTTCGGAGAACTGAAAATCATGAACCAAGAGAACAATTCAACATGAACAACATGTGTACACAAAAGAACAACCAGCCCGAAGGGAACAGGGGCGGGTGCTGGGTCTCCCAATAGGAGCTAGAAGAAAAGGAATTTACGGTAAGTAAACAAAATTCCCTTCTTCTTTGTTGCTCCATTGGGAGACCCAGACAATTGGGACGTCCAAAAGCAGTCCCTGGGTGGGTAAAAGAATACCTCGATAAAAAGAGCCGAAAAACGGCCCCCTCTTACAGGTGGGCGACCGCCGCCTGAAGGACTCGCCTACCTAGGCTGGCATCTGCCGAAGCATAGGCATGCACCTGATAGTGTTTCGTGAAAGTGTGCAGACTCGACCACGTAGCTGCCTGACACACCTGCTGAGCCGTAGCCTGGTGCCGCAATGCCCAGGATGCACCTACGGCTCTGGTAGAATGGGCCTTCAGCCCTGAAGGAATCGGAAGCCCAGAAGAATGGTAGGCTTCAAGAATCGGTTCCTTGATCCACCGAGCCAAGGTTGACTTGGAAGCCTGCGACCCCTTACGCTGGCCAGCGACAAGGACAAAGAGCGCATCCGAACGGCGCAGGGGCGCCGTGCGAGAAATGTAGAGCCGGAGCGCTCTCACGAGATCTAACAAGTGCAAATCCTTTTCACATTGGTGAACTGGATGAGGACAAAAGGAAGGTAAGGAGATATTCTGATTGAGATGAAAAGGGGATACCACCTTAGGGAGAAATTCCGGGACCGGACACAGAACCACCTTATCCTGGTGAAACACCAGGAAGGGGGCTTTGCATGACAGCGCTGCTAGCTCAGACACTCTCCGAAGTGATGTGACTGCCACTAGGAAGGCCACCTTCTGCGAAAGGCGTGATAGAGAGAGACATCCCGCATCGGCTCGAAAGGTGGTTTCTGAAGAGCCGTTAGCACCCTGTTAAGATCCCAGGGTTCCAGCAGACGCTTGTAAGGTGGGACTATGTGGCAAACTCCCTGCAGGAACGTGCGGACCTGCGGAAGCCTGGCTAGACACTTTTGAAAAAACACGGAAAGCGCCGATACTTGTCCCTTGAGAGAGCCGAGAGACAAACCCTTGTCCATTCCGGATTAAAGGAAAGAAAGGAAAGTGGGTAAGGCAAACGGCCAGGGGGTAAAACCCCGATCAGAGCACCAGGATAAGAAGATCCTCCAAGCCCTGTGATAGATCTTGGCGGACGTTGGTTTCCTGGCTTGTCTCATAGTGGCAATGACATCTTGAGATAACCCTGAGGACGCTAGGAGCCAGGACTCAATGGCCACACAGTCAGGTTGAGGGCCGCAGAATTCAGATGGAAAAATGGCCCTTGAGACAGCAAGTCTGGTCGGTCTGGGAGTGCCCACGGTTGACCCACCGTGAGGTGCCACAGATCCGGGTACCACGACCTCCTCGGCCAGTGTGGAGCGACAAGGATGGCGCTGCGGCAGTCGGACCTGATCTTGCGCAACACTCTGGGCAGCAGTGCCAGAGGAGGAAATACATAAGGCAGTCGAAACTGCGACCAATCCTGAACTAATGCGTCCGCCGCCAGAGCTCTGTGATCTTGAGACCGTGCCATGAATGCCGGGACTTTGTTGTTGTGCCGAGACGCCATGAGGTCGACGTCCGGCGTTCCCCAGCGGCAACAGATCTCTTGAAACACGTCCGGGTGAAGAGACCATTCCCCTGCGTCCATGCCCTGGCGACTGAGAAAGTCTGCTTCCCAGTTTTCTACGCCCGGGATGTGAACTGCGGAGATGGTGGAGGCTGTGGCTTCCGCCCACAGCAGAATCCGCCGAACTTCTTGGAAGGCCTGACGACTGCGTGTGCCGCCCTGGTGGTTGATGTACGCGACCGCCGTGGCGTTGTCTGACTGTATGCGGATCTGTCTCCCCTCCAGCCACCGATGGAACGCCTTTAGGGCTAGATACACTGCCCTTATCTCCAGAACATTGATCTGAAGGGAGGACTCTGTCGGAGTCCAGGTTCCCTGAGCCCTGTGGTGGAGGAAGACCGCTCCCCACCCTGACAGACTCGCGTCCGTCGTGACCACAGCCCAGGATGGGGGCAGGAATGATTTTCCCTTCGACAAGGAAGTGGGAAGAAGCCACCACTGAAGAGAGGTTTTGGCTGCCAGTGAAAGAGACGTTCCTGTCTAGGGACGTCGACCTCCTGTCCCATTTGCGGAGAATGTCCCATTGAAGTGGACGCAGATGAAACTGCGCAAAGGGAACTGCCTCCATTGCTGCCACGATCTTCCCTAGGAAGTGCATGAGGCGCCTCAAGGGGTGTGACTGGGTCCGAAGGAGAGAGTGCACCCCTGTCTGCAGCGAACGCTGTTTGTCCAGCGGAAGCTTCACTATCGCTGAGAGAGTATGAAACTTAGAAGATCGTCTAAGTAAGGGATCACCGAGTGGCCCTGAGAGTGTAGGACCGCCACCACGGATGCCATGACCTTGGTGAAGACCCGTGGGGCTGTCGCCAGGCCGAAAGGCAGTGCCACAAACTGAAGGTGTTCGTCCCCGATGGTGAAACGCAGGAAGCGTTGATGCTCTGGTGCAATCGGCACATGGAGATAAGCATCCCTGATGTCGATTGAGGCTAGGACGTCTCCTTGGGACATCGAGGCGATGACAGAACGGAGAGATTCCATCCGGAACCGTCTGGTTCTCACGTGTCTGTTGAGCAGTTTGAGGTCCAGAACGGGGCGGAATGATCCGTCCTTTTTTGGCACCACGAACAAGTTGGAGTAAAAACCGCGACCACGTTCTTGAATGGGAACGGGAATCACAACTCCTTCTGCCTTCAGAGTGTTCACCGCCTGAAAAAGTGCATCGGCTCGCTCGGGGGGGCGGAGATGTTCTGAAGAAACGAGTCGGAGGACGAGAGCTGAGCTCTATCCTGTAACCGTGCGACAGAATGTCTCTCACCCATCGGTCTTGGACATGTGGCCACCAGGCGTCGCAAAAGCGGGAGAGCCTGCCACCGACCGAGGATGCGGTTTGGGGAGGCCGAAAGTCATGAGGAGGCCGCCTTGGAGGCGGTTCCTCCGGCGGGCTTTGGAGGACGTGACTTAGACCGCCATGCAGAAGAGTTCCTCTGGCCCTTCTCTGACCTGTTGGACGTGGAGGAATGGGACCTGGCTGAGGGCCGAAAGGACCGAAACCTCGATTGAATTTTTCGTTGCTGAGGTTTGTACTGGGGTAAGGAGGTCTCCTTTCCCTTGGATTGTTTAATAATTTCATCCAATTGCTCGCCAAACAAACGGTCGCCAGAAAATGGCAAACCGGTTAAGAACTTCTTGGAAGCAGAGTCTGCCTTCCATTCGCGTAGCCACATGGCCCTGCGGACTGCCACCGAATTGGCGGACGCTACCGCTGTACGGCTCGCTGAGTCCAGGACGGCGTTCATGGCGTAGGACGAAAAGGCCGATGCCTGAGAAGTCAAAGACACAACTTGCGGAGCAGAGGTACGTGTGACTGCATTAATCTCAGACAGACAAGCCGAGATAGCTTGGAGTGCCCACACGGCTGCAAAGGCCGAAGCAAAAGACGCGCCTATGGCTTCATAGATGGATTTCATCAGGAGCTCTATTTGCCTGTCAGTGGCATCCTTGAGCGATGAACCATCTGCCACTGATACTACGGATCTAGCCGCCAGTCTAGAGACTGGAGGATCCACCTTGGGACACTGAGCCCAACCCTTAACTACGTCAGGGGGGGAAGGGGTAACGTGTGTCATTAAGGCGCTTAGTAAAGCGCTTGTCCGGAAATGCTCTGTGCTTCTGGACAGCATCTCTGAAGTTAGAGTGATCGAAAAACGCACTCCGTGTACGTTTGGGAAACCTAAACTGGTGTTTCTCCTGCTGTGAAGCCGACTCCTCTATAGGTGGAGTTGGGGGAGAAAGATCTAGCACCTGGTTGATGGACGCTATAAGGTCATTTACTATGGCGTCCCCTTCAGGTGTATCAAGATTGAGAGCAACGTCAGGATCAGAGCCCTGAGCTGCGACCTCCGCCTCATCCTCCAGAGAGTCCTCATGCTGAGACCCCGAACAGCGTGATGAAGCCGGGGAAGGTTCCCAGCGAGCCCGCTTAGCCGGTCTGGGACTGCGGTCCGTATCGGAGTCCTCCCCGTGGGACCTAGGTGTCACCCCAGGAGCACTCTGCTGCACCGACCGAGAGGGGCCTGGGGGCGATGAACTCACAGTGCCCGGGGCCTGTGTGACCGATCTGGACTGCAAGGCTTCTAGTATCTTAGCAGACCATCTGTCCATAGACTGAGCCATGGATTGTGAAAGCGACTCAGAGAGTTTCTCAGCCAAAACTGCAAACTCTGTCCCTGCCACCTGGACAGTGGAAGCCGGCGGTTCTACCTGAGCCGAGGGTCCCACCAGTGCCCGAGGCTCCGGCTGAGTGAGTGCCACAGGGGCCGAGCATTGCACACAGTGAGGGTAGGTGGAACCTGCAGGTAACATAGCCGCACAAGAGGTACAGATTGCAAAATAAGCCTGTGTCTTGGCACCCTTGCTCTTTGCGGACGACATGCTGTAGTCTCCTCTGAGAGTGATCACTGAGGGTATATAGCCAAAAGCAAAACAATGCGGCCGAACAGAGAAAATATATATATATATATATATATATATATATATATATATATATATATATATATATATATATATATATATATATATATATATATATATATATATATATATATATATATATATATATATATATATATATATATATATATATATATATATATATATATATATATATATATATATATATATATATATATATATATATATATATACACACACACACACACACATACACATATATATATTATATATACACACACTTCGGCACCCAAGGGGGGCCAGCACCGGGTAATCGGTGTGGCTTACCGACCGCCCAAAGCGGTTGTGTGTCCACCAGATTCCCTGCCTGGGCCTCCCAGAGCTGTAGAGCTCGTTCTGAAATCCTCCACCGGCAGAAGTGATTGTAAATATGGCTGCCAGAGCTCTCAGGGGAGGAGGGAGCCGTGGGCGTGACTAATAAAGTGCGGGAATCTGGTGCCCCACAGTGCTCAGTGAGGGGGGAGGAGAACACCTAAGTATGCTCCAGCCCTCACTGCCGACGTCCAGTCGACCGTCCCGCCCTTACCCCTGACTGGCAGGCCCGGGGGCGGGAGTTATGGTACTAGGCCGCAGAAGCCGGGGACTAAATTTAATAGCGCGGCCGGCAAACAGGCGCGGCCGGCAAACAGGCGCGGTCGTCCCGGTCGTCACAAAAAAACAGCAGCCGCTGCAGCGTTTGTAACACAGGCGCTCCATGCACCGTCCCCAAGGGGACACAGAGTACCTTATAGATGCAGGGCCCGGTCCCTGATGGTACTCAGTCTCCTGTCCGTCAGATTCCCCCAGGGGCTGCGGAGGGAGCCCGGTCCCAGTGAATGGTGACCGGTTAGGATCCCACTTCTCCCAGAGCCTCTAAGGGATGGGGAAGGAAAAACGGCATGTGGCTCCAGCCTTTGTACCCGCAATGGGTACCTCAACCTTAACAGCACCGCCGACTTAGTGGGGTGAGAAGGGAGCATGCCGGGGGCCCTGTTAGGGCCCTCTTTTCTTCCATCCGATACAATCAGCAGCTGCTGCTGACTAAAATGGGAGCTTGAGTGAATGTGTGCCTCCTTCAACACAAAGCATAAAACTGAGGAGCCCGTGATGCACGGGAGGGTTTAGAGGCAGAGGGGAGGGGTTACACTTTTTAAAGTGTAATACTTTGTGTGGCCTCCGGAGACAGAAGCTATACACCCCAATTGTCTGGGTCTCCCAATGGAGCGACAAAGAAACACAACATTCCCATTTTCAGAGAGCTATTGTCAGAGCTTGGGAAAATTTTGCTTATTTTTGCAATTTACTTATTAAAATTTTTAGTATGTTCTTGAAATATTAACACTTTTCTTCTCTTTACAACTCGTTGCCTGCTGTCTCGCTTGCAAGTAAAAACGCCAACATAACTTAAGCAGTTAATTTCTCATATTACCAGCACTATCTGACAATATCCCATTATGAAGATGGAAATAACCCTTGAACTACAACTCTCAGCATGAACCCACGCCAGCTGCCATAGCCACGTATAGTCTAGCTCTGCCACAACATACATACAAACCAGCATGGTGGAATCCTTACCCAAAACAATTCTGGAAATCCCCCTCATAGCGCTGACTGTCTGTAAATCGGCTGCTCGAGGATTTGGCTTTGCAGATACAGCAGCCTCTGGAGCTTCTGTAGGTCTTTGGTTTGTAAAACCCAATCATTTTTTTTCCTCCTGGAATGGGACAAGCTAAAATAAAAAAAAAAAAAAAAGAAGGGGGAAGAAAAAAATAAAAATAAAGTTAAAACTTTCAATTGAACAACTGAAGTAAAGAATCTACATACACGAGTAGGTTATGTTCCCTTAATGCGAGGAACTGCCAGGAAGAACTAGAAGAGGGAGAGGCAGGACCACACGATGGGAGACAACCTTATGAAAAACTAAATATGGCCGACAATGGTAGTAATAAGGTAATTTATTGAAGGCAGTTTATAACAATAGATATATACTTTAGGGATTTGGTGCTTTCCAGACCACCAGGTATAGGAGTTCAGTAATTTGGGCTTTGGGTTCTCAATACACAAAATGGAAGATATAAGCCACAAAAGTTCCACATGGCATCATAGGAGGAGATCAAAGCCACCGGATCAGAGGAGCATTAAGACTGGATTAGCTCCTGAGCCTTGAGGGCTTCTTTGGTTTCGAGTTAATTGAAGATCACAGGTGATAAATGCATGCGAGAAGCTCCTGCACCATCTATGGACCCATGAGTTACAAAGAACTTGTAGCCATGGACCCCAATAATTTAAATCAAGGGCCTAAGTGGACATCACTCTCTGCTTCCCCTCAGAAAAAGGACCCAGGCTCTAGCAATGTGAAGGAAAATAGTGCACCTAACCCACTCTTCTGACACCTAAAGATTACAGGGGACGTCCGGGACTTTAATATTGATGACCTATCCATATGATTGTCGAGGGTGCCGGGTGTCGCAATCTCACCTATCAGACATTGATGGCTTATCCTAAGGATAGGTCATCAATGTTAAAGTCCCAGACGAACCATTTAAGAAATTAGTTCTGCTCTATACAATTAAAGAATTAAATATTAATCTATTTTACCATAGACCATCAGGAAATAAAATATTAGTCTATTCTTCTATGCGAGACCCCCGGTGGAATCAAATATTAACCCATTATACCAATAGAGACAAGGGAGTTTTCTGCATTGAATATCAGGAAGTAAAATATTAGCCCTTAGGTCAGTGGAAAGCGTGTTGCGCTCAGCTCCCATTCACTTCAATAGCCTTTAGAGCTTCTGTACCCAAAAATTGCCACTAAAGTATAGGTACTGTACAGTCCCACCTCTGTACTTCCAGCAGCAGAAGGACCTGACACCAGCTGATAAGTTGGTGTGGAAGGTCCCCACTGATGCGATGTTGATGTCCTAATTAGTGATGAGGGATCGTGCTCTTTATCACTAGATCAAGCTTCGGGGGTGCTCGAGATGCTCGGTACTTTCTCACTCGTCCCTGACCCTCCTGTAGATCTTCTGGGAAAATGCTCACGTTCCCCATTGACTGCCAATATACTCGGTACACGAAAAGAGCCCGTTTGAGCCCCCAACTGCTCGTTATAGCACCAAGCATGGTAGTGCTCACTCATTACAAGTTCTAATCTTTGGTTGTGAACCCACTCTTTACACCTTATCTTTTTTTTTTCACTAACAGTCCACCAAGGTTTTTCTTTTAGCTTTCCATCCCAACCACAAATCTGCCTTCTAAAAAAGGAAGACTCGTGTAAAGATATTTTGTAAAGTCTGAAACGATCTCAGTTAAGTTTACAGGTGGTTAAGAGCTGTCAAACATACGGAGGCCAATAAGGCGACAGACAACACATGAATGTGGTACTCAGGTCAGCCTCCTGACACTGAGAATAGGTTGCGAATCAGCAGAGCAGGATAAGTGATTTACGTGCGGTTTGGGTCATTGTTATGACCACTGACACATAAGATCTAACCAAGATAACCACAGCTGTCAAGACCTGATGTCTTCAAATGTGGCCACCATCAATCTAAGCCTTAGAAAGACAGCAAACAACAAAGATCAGCCAGCAATGCATCATCGAATACCGGTACCTAAGTCATTACAACAAGAATGTGAGCAATGTATCAGTCCCAGCACACAGGAGGACCTGTCTGACTCAAGCCAGAAACGAGAGATCAGCCAAAAATCCAACAAGTTTATATTGTGACTGCTGCATTGCCATCACAATGCGAAGCCATGATGAACATTAGCTGTAGGGCAACACTGATCTTCAAGCCCCTTTAATAAGCAGACCAGAGAATCAAAATGGCGGATTTTTTTTCTTCCTATGGCAAGTTAATTTTGATGTTTTATAGCAATAGCCCGCTGAAACAGTGATGTCTAATAATTCAGTGCTTCCAATAATCTTCCAGTAATCTGGCACTCATCAGGTCACAGATATTCCATGAGAGATTTACACAACTATACGTAAAGACCACTGTCAAAACTGGCGGCAATTTACCCTTCTTTAGACATATTGCACAAAATGTCATACTCACTCCAGTACATGATTGGCGTAAAAATGGAATAATATATATATATATATATATATATATATATATATAATTTATTTGTGTCGTTTTTGAGGTACAGTAGGTTTAACATATGTTTTTTTGCTTCAAAATCCACAAAGTGTTTTTTTCACATTTTTTTTTAAATAGTCATGTCAGAATTTAGGGCAGATTCCAGGAATAATCTGCATTAGGCCTCATTAAAACTTCTTTGAATGATGGATCGGTCATTTTGATCAGAACAGAGTGGGTTATGAGTATCATCATTAATAATAATAATAAAAAAAAAGTTTCCCACCTCTGTGTCAGTGACTGTATCCAAATGTGGTCTGATTTATTTTTTTTTCGCAAGTCCTTGGACTTGCGTTGCTGATTTTGAACAGATCCCTGGATCAAAAAACACGCACACAAAAATAAAAACAAAAATGGACATGTTCCTGGCTGCGATGTTCCGACATGTGAATGGCCCCATAGAATATCACAGCTAGCACTCCTGTCCGCAAACCCCACAGATAGCACTCGAAAATATCAGACATCTCAATGAGCCATTACAGGGGTTGTCTGGTTAAAGCAAGTAATCACTTACAATAGGTGATAACTAATGATGGCCAAGTGTCGTCGCGACTGCTCAATACTAGATCGAGCATTGGGGTGCTTGGTTACTCTGAGTATGGCGAGTGCTCGGATGTGCTGTTCGTGAAACATCGCACACAAAGCGATGGCTCGCTTCACTGAATGACAAAAGATGGCCGCCCAGTGAGAGCCACATGCAGTCTCTGAATAGCTCTCACTGGGAGGGGGGCAGCTTAAAGAAAAGTTTATGGATGCAATGTGTATTAAAATAAATAAATAAATAAAATAATAGCACCCCCCCCTCCCTCAGAAATGATGTTTATGGGCCGAACTGTCCAATCATTGACTTCCATAATGCTCATTACTCGAGCTAAACCCGTCCAACTAGAGTAAACTGCACTCAGGCATCGTAGTGTTCACTCATTGTACTGCTCGCTCATCTCTAGTGAACCTGTTGGTCGGTGGGTGTCTTGCACCAGATTCGTTTATCACTGTTAAAGTGAAGCAAAGTGCCACACTGGCTACTCCACTCCTTACATATGGAGCTGCCAAGCATTGCACACTCATGTTTTTCCAAAAGACCCATAGGGGGAATAAATGGACAGGTGTTTAGGCATCCATCCAACCTACCGTGCCATCTTGTATTGGCAACACACATTCCCTGATAAACAGCATTGAGACCCCTCCCCACCCTGGCAGATAAAAATGATCACTAATGATGAGCGAGCACTACCATGCTCAGATCTCATAATGAGCAGTTGGGTACTCAAGTCGCGAGTATCCAAGTATAATAGGAGTCAATGGGGATCTCGAGTCCCTCAATGACTGCCATTATACTCTGGTACTCAAGCTATGAGCATCCAACTGCTAGTTGAGTACCGACGATTACAGCAGTGCTCACTCATCACTACAGATAGTTTGACTCCAGATTAAAGGGGCTTCGGATGCGATATGCTAACGACCCCCTGGCTCTGCTGCGAGCATGAGCTGAGTGTCATGCGACTGTGACCCGATCTTGCAATCAGGCCACAGCTGCGAAGCTGAGGGCAAGCGCTGCGGAGAGGGAGGGGGTTCTCCCCCATCTCCTCCATGGTCAGCCTGTGCTGGGATAACATCCGAGTGCAGTCCGATGTTTCTCTCGCATTCACTTGGATGGGTGCGAGTGATATGGCTCTCGCAGCAAATCGCAGCATGTTGCGACTTTTCTCACATCCAGAATCTGGATGCGAGAAAACCTGACCAACTGCTCTCCCTCATTGACTAACATTGATATTCTCACATTGCACTCGTCCGTTCTTCACGCTCGTGTGAGCGTGCCCTTAAGAAATGATAGTTATTCCACCAGATGTTTCACCAAATAAAAAAAAAAAAAAAAAAACAAAAAAAAAAAACACACACACCACAACACTGAACAGCAAATTGCATTGAGCTGAATACAAACTTTTTCAAATGGTTTTTGAAACAGATCCACTAAAAAAAAATAAAATAAAAAAAAAAACCAAAAACCTAGCAAAGACACATACAAAAAACCCAGTACCCTCCTAAAAACACCCCAACCTCCTGGTAAATATACTGTGATGTTCTCCCCGTGTTTTCATGGGTTTCCTCCAGTTTTCGCCCACATGCCAAAGTGACTGATAGGAACCTTAGATTATGAGCCCCAATGGGGACAGTGTTACTGATGTATGGAATAGAGCTATATGAGTGAATATTTTGTCTTTGACGACCCGTCCATGCGCTCAGTGATTGCCGACGCCATCATTCCCTCTCCCCCGCAGTATCATGTTATCGGCCTGTTTACACCGGGCGATCTGCAGCAGATAGTGTCCATTTCTACCAGTGTCTTGCTCATCCGTTGGGACTTTTACATTTTTAGACAGGCCAATAGTCAGGCACGAGCCTTGCAATGGGCACCATAACAGTTTTGCATGGGGTAATCAATCATGGATGCACGTCCCTTTAAATCCAGATGCCATTAGGTTTCAGAGGGACCAGGCTGGCTCAGATTCCAGTGCTCCCAGTTACAGGTCTGCTGGTTTTTTGGCAGAGCACATGGACACCTCTCGGAGGGGGTGGTCTCCAGGGTACGGGCCTGTAGTACATGGCAGGGATGACATGCTGGGCTCTGTACATGCCTTTGTTTTGCCTACGTGCAGCAGCAGCAGCCATGGCCACCCACAGGGCTCCCCACCCCCACCCATCACATTTCTGCACCCCTAAATGCCTACAGAACTGCAACAACACCCCCTCCCCCCATAATCCGACAGTGCACCCACTAATACAGGGGTGTACATACTTTAGTGGATTGCACTTTTTGCATTGGATGACATGTGTTGCACGGCATGGCTTCCGATGGCCCTCCTGCATTCGGAGTGTCAGTGCCCCCCACCTCGTGCATCACTACATTCTGCGCCATCTGCACCTCCATGAGGTGAACAATGGAGGAAGCGTGCAGCGCTGACACATGGCACCGACACTGCAGCGTGCACCTCGCCCGTGTCCCGCCTCTCCGGGGACTTTCACGCGACTTCTGCCCAGTGCGACCATATTACATGCGTCTATACAAAGTGACAAGACAGGAGCACGATGCACAAGCGTGCAAACAGCCAGAGCGTGCACAGCTACTGTCGCCGGAGCCTAACACGCGATATATCGCGACAGGAGACACGCGCGCCGCCGACATTGCACTTACCAGAACTTTGTTTGATGTTTGCAGCGTCCCCCGGTGACACACTGGTGGCAGAGAATGAAGCGAAATGATTCCCGCGTCTACTGCGCCTGCGCCGTTCCCACGCTCAGCTACTCTTCAATCAAGCTCATTTGCATAAGGGCGGTGACGTCACTCTTCCCGCTTTTCTATTGTCCTTTTATGGGAGAGGGTCTGGGCGGGAAAACGTGTGAGGAGAAATTGTCACAGGCGGAGGGAGGAGGCGACGACGGCTTCATAACAAAAGCAGTGGTTGGTCCAGGCCCAGGACGCTCGTACTGGAGCCATGGCCAGCTGACTACAACAATGGCTGACAGGGCAATACCGTCCTATACTATAACAGCCATAATGTTAAGAAATTGCCCGTTTCTTTGTTCCCAAAGCAAATTTTAACTTTCCTGACAGCCATTTTTTTTTCTTATGACCTGTGTCACTTTATGTGGTAATAACTTTTGCGGACGCTAGTACATATTCCAGAGATTTAAAAAAAAGTAGCTGAAAAATTTGCTGTTTTTCACATTTTTTAATGATTTACACCCTTAAAACAAATAGTCATACCGCACTTCTCTTAACAGCTTTCAGCTCGATCTTGAGCCGTGGCAACTTGATGGATGAACTCTGTAGGAAGATCGATTTTCAGCCTAGATAGGTCCACTAGGGTCTTCTCTGCCTAGACGGGTGGGTCCGCCAGAGTCTTCTCTGCCTAGACGGGGGGGTCCGCCAGAGTCTTCTCCGCCTAGACGGGTGGGTCCGCCAGAGTCTTCTCTGCCTAGACGGGTGGGTTCGCCAGAGTCTTCTCCGCCTAGACGGGTGGGTCCGCCAGAGTCTTCTCCGCCTAGACGGGTGGGTCCGCCAGAGTCTTCTCCGCCTAGACGGGTGGGTCCGCCAGAGTCTTCTCCGCCTAGACGGGTGGGTCCGCCAGAGTCTTCTCCGCCTAGACGGGTGGGTCCGCCAGAGTCTTCTCCGCCTAGACGGGTGGGTCCGCCAGAGTCTTCTCCGCCTAGACGGCTGGGTCCGCCAGAGTCTTCTCCGCCTAGACGGCTGGGTCCGCCAGAGTCTTCTCCGCCTAGACGGCTGGGTCCGCCAGAGTCTTCTCCGCCTAGACGGCTGGGTCCGCCAGAGTCTTCTCCGCCTAGACGGCTGGGTCCGCCAGAGTCTTCTCCGCCTAGACGGGTGGGTCCGCCAGAGTCTTCTCCGCCTAGACGGGTGGGTCCGCCAGAGTCTTCTCCGCCTAGACGGGTGGGTCCGCCAGAGTCTTCTCCGCCTAGACGGGTGGGTCCGCCAGAGTCTTCTCCGCCTAGACGGGTGGGTCCGCCAGAGTCTTCTCCGCCTAGACAGGTAGAGCCACCAGCGTCTTCTCCGCCTAGACAGGTAGAGCCACCAGCGTCTTCTCCTCCTAGACACATAGGGCCGCCGGCGTCTTCTCCGCCTAGACAGGTGGGTCCGCCGGCGTCTTCTCCGCCTAGACAGGTGGGTCCGCCGGCGTCTTCTCCGCCTAGACAGGTGGGTCCGCCGGCGTCTTCTCCGCCTAGACAGGTGGGTCCGCCGGCGTCTTCTCCGCCTAGACAGGTGGGTCCGCCGGCGTCTTCTCCGCCTAGACAGGTGGGTCCGCCGGCGTCTTCTCCGCCTAGACAGGTGGGTCCGCCGGCGTCTTCTCCGCCTAGACAGGTGGGTCCGCCGGCGTCTTCTCCGCCTAGACAGGTGGGTCCGCCGGCGTCTTCTCCGCCTAGACAGGTGGGTCCGCCGGCGTCTTCTCCGCCTAGACAGGTGGGTCCGCCGGCGTCTTCTCCGCCTAGACAGGTGGGTCCGCCGGCGTCTTCTCCGCATAGACAGGTGGGTCCGCCGGCGTCTTCTCCGCATAGACAGGTGGGTCCGCCGGCGTCTTCTCCGCCTAGACAGGTGGGTCCGCCGGCGTCTTCTCCGCCTAGACAGGTGGGTCCGCCGGCGTCTTCTCCGCCTAGACAGGTGGGTCCGCCGGCGTCTTCTCCGCCTAGACAGGTGGGTCCGCCGGCGTCTTCTCCGCCTAGACAGGTGGGTCCGCCGGCGTCTTCTCCGCCTAGACAGGTGGGTCCGCCGGCGTCTTCTCCGCCTAGACAGGTGGGTCCGCCGGCGTCTTCTCCGCCTAGACAGGTGGGTCCGCCGGCATCTTCTCCGCCTAGACAGGTGGGTCCGCCGGCATCTTCTCCGCCTAGACAGGTGGGTCCCCCGGCATCTTCTCCGCCTAGACAGGTGGGTCCGCCGGCATCTTCTCCGCCTAGACAGGTGGGTCCGCCGGCATCTTCGCCGCATAGACAGGTAGGCCTGCCAGGGATTTCTCCGCTTAGACAAGTATGTCCACCAGGGTCTTCACTGCTGTTTTCTTGATAGTTTCAAGCCATCAAGTTACTGGTCTTCCTCTTCACCGTGTTCCTTCTATTCGTCCGACCATGATGTCCTTCTCCAGTGATTGCTCTCTTCCTATGAGGTGTCCAAAGTAGGCAAGTCGTGGCTTGATGATCCTTGCTTTGACTGACATGTCAGGCTTGATTTGTTCCAAAATTGATTTGTTTGTTCTTGCCATCTATGGAATTGATAACATCCTTCTCCAGCGCCACCTTTCAAAAGTGATGATTCTTCTGTCTTGTTTATCATCCAGGTTTTGCATCCATAAGTGACTACAGAAAAGAACAGATTATATACAAGCCGTATGTATACTACCCAAAGTAGTTAAAAAATAACAGGCCACTTTTACATTGTGTTCCTCTCCCAGTTCAGTGGTCCCGTCAAGGTTATCGTCCCAACCACCCACAAAACAGGTTTTGGACGTATGCGCCGATGGGGTCATTGACTATAAGGCTATGTGCCCACGGGAGATTAAACCTGCGGATTTATCTGCGCAAAATCCGCTGATTTTTTGCATTTTCCAGATAAAGCCGCAGGTTTCAGCATGTACAGACACTCCCCATGTTATCCTATGGTACACAGGGAGTGCTGTGTCCATGCTGCGGATACGTGCGGCTGCGGAACATGCTGCGGATGTCCTGCAGCCATACGTAATTGCATTTCAATTATTTCTGCTGAAATCCCGGCTCTCCACTATGGAGATAGAGGTCGGGACTTCCGCAGGTAAGCCGCACGAATGCCCGTAGGTTTACCGCAGCCATTTCACTGTACTACCTGCGGATCCCAGCGAGCAGCTGCAGGAAACCTGCGGACATATCTGTGGATATATCCGCTGGTACAAACTCCCATGGGCACATAGTCTTATTGTGCAGACAAACCTTCTGCTCTCGTGCATAATTTTTGGGAGTATACGCTCACTGGAGGTGGACACCCAGACACAGTCTACTACGTCTGGGTGCTCACCAATAGGTGTATACTGCTGAAGATGGTGCATGACAGGGCACACGGTGACAGTCTGCACAATTATAGTCAGTGGCTGAATAGGGCTGAACAAATGATCAAATAGGAAAATTAGTTTGTTTTAGAATTTTGTGAGCACAATGTCTGGCATTTTTAGGCGCAAAGACACTAAAAAAAAAAAAATGCTGGAAGAAGGCAGGTGAACATACCCTAAGGCCACAGGCACAGTACATTTGAGTATTTGGTGAATTTCTCACCTCAGTATTTGTATGGGTACGGATCCACTTGCCGATGCGAAACTTGCATGAGTCATATGCATCACCTGGCACGGCCACACACTCTCCTGCCAGGAGCCGGTCGGCTGCATGTATTTCTATGCAGCTGAGACGCTCGCGTCCGGTGAGCGTCAGGCCGTGCCAGGTGATACTGATGTGAAACTCGCACGAGTCATACGCAAGTGGAACCATACCCTAAAAAAGAAAATCAGGAGTTGGTGAAAAATATGCACGTGGTCTAAGGGTCTGTGCGCACATGTGCTTTTCTTGCTTTCTGGTTGCTTTTAAACTGCACTGTGTCAATGACAAAATGCATGCGTTTTGCTTCCCCATCAAAGTCTATGAGAAATCAGAATTTCCATCGGCACGTTGTTTTTTTTCTAGGCAACGTTTTGTTTGACAAATATTTGTCAAAATCGTTGCCTAAAAAAAACAAAACAAAAAAAAAAAGCAGCAAGTCAAGTTGTCAAGCCAGAACGTAGACATGCGGACATAGCATTAGGGCTGCTTCTCACTTGCGAGTTTCTCGCAGTAGAGCAATGCGAGAAAATCTCGCATTGGAATCGGACACATGTTAGTGAATGATTCAGCTCGCATTTGCGATTTTTTTTCTCAGTCCAAATCGGACTGAGAAAAAAAATCGCAGCATGCTGCTTTTTTGCGAGTTTCTACTGCGAGTCTCTCCAATGCAAGTCTATGGGAGCGTGTAAAAAAATCGGATGTCATGGGACGGCACTCACACTATCCTAGTGACATCCGATTTTCTAAATACATTTCTCGCATGTTTCCTAAAACACTGGAAACGATTGATGTCTCACAATGTCTGTCAATCACTATTCTCTGTCAGTCGGTCTCTCCCTCTCGGTCTCTATTCTCTCTCTGTCGGTCGGTCACTATCTCTGTCCCTCACTCTCTGTCCATGTCGGTCCCCCCCCCCCTCATACCCACCGATGTCCGATCACCAGCGCGGCGCTGCACGGCGTTCACACTGCTCCGGCGGCTTCTCCTCTTTTGAAAAAGCCGGCCGCTCATTAAACAATCTCGTATTCCCTGCTTTACCCGCCCACCGGCACCTATGATTGGTTGCAGTCAGACACGCCCCCACGCTGAATGACAGCTGTCTCACTGCAACCAATCACAGCTGCCGGTGGGCGTGTCTATACTGTGCAGTAAAATAAATAAATAATTAAAAAAACCGGCGTGCAGTCCCCCCAATTTTAATACCAGCCAGATAAAGCCATACGGCTGAAGGCTGGTATTCTCAGGATGGGGAGCTCCACGTTATGGGGAGCCCCCCAGTCTAACAATATCAGCCAGCAGCCGCCCAGAATTGCCGCATACATTATATGCGACTGTTCTGGGACTGTACCCGGCTCTTCCCGATTTGCCCTGGTGCGTTGGCAATCGGGGTAATAAGGAGTTAATGGCAGCCCATAGCTGCCACTAAATCCTAGATTAATCATTGCAGGCGTCTATGAGACACCCCCAATGATTAACCTGTAAATTAAAGTTAATAAACACACACAGTGAAAAAGTCCTTTATTTGAAATAATAAACAATAACAAACACCCTCGTTCACCACTTTATTAAGTACGTAAAAAACCCATCCTTGTCCGACGTAATCCACGGAGGTCCCTCGACTCTGTCAGCCCTGCTACATCAGAAGCTGACAGAGAGCGGTCACAGACCACGACCGCTCTCTGTGATTTCCCCACAGCGACTGAAGTGACTCGTGCTATCAGCGATGACATCACTCAGGTTACCCGCGGCCGCAGATCTCAGCGTGAGGACTTCAGCTGTGGCCGCGGGTAACCTCAGTGATGGCACCGCTGATCGCGCGGCTCACTGCGGTCACTCAGGGGATTTGTGATCACCGGTGAGATCTTCACCGGTGACCGAAATCAGGGCATGCCACACAGACAGAGCCGCAGGATGACAATGAAGTCGGGTGACGTTCATCCGACTTCATTCTGATCGTGCGGCTCTGTCTGTGTCTGCTGTCAGCGGCTATTCAGCTCTGCTACATCGCTCTGGCTGTGTCTGCTGTCAGCGGCCATGTAGCAGAGCTCAATGGCAGATGACAGCTGCTGAGGAAAAAAAAAAGGAACACACACGCATTACACACGCTAGCCAAATCATTAATTTATTCAGAAATAGCATCGCACTTGTGTTGCACTCGCACCTAACGGCGTTCCAGCCGTGGCTGGAAGGCAGGCAGATCCGAATTCAGTCGGACAACGCCACGGCGGTGGCATATATCAATCACCAAGGCGGCACACGCAGTCGGCAAGCCTTCCAGGAAGTTCGGCGGATTCTGCTGTGGGTGGAAGCCACAGCCTCCACCATCTCCGCAGTTCACATCTCGGGCGTAGAAAACTGGGAAGCAGACTTTCTCAGTCGCCAGGGCATGGACGCAGGGGAATGGTCTCTTCACCCGGACGTGTTTCAAGAGATCTGTTGCCGCTGGGGAACGCCGGACGTCGATCTCATGGCGTCTCGGCACAACAACAAAGTCCCGGCATTCATGGCACGGTCTCAAGATCACAGAGCTCTGGCGGCGGACGCATTAGTTCAGGATTGGTCGCAGTTTCGACTACCTTATGTGTTTCCTCCTCTGGCAATGCTGCCCAGAGTGTTACGCAAGATCAGGTCCGACTGCCGCCGCGCCATCCTCGTCGCTCCAGACTGGCCGAGGAGGTCGTGGTACCCGGATCTGTGGCATCTCACGGTGGGCCAACCGTGGGCACTACCAGACCGACCAGACTTGCTGTCTCAAGGGCCATTTTTCCATCTGAATTCTGCGGCCCTCAACTTGACTGTGTGGCCATTGAGTCCTGGATCCTAGCGGCTTCAGGGTTATCTCAAGAGGTCATTGCCACTATGAGACAGGCCAGGAAACCAACGTCAGCCAAGATCTACCACAGGACGTGGAGGATCTTCTTATCCTGGTGCTCTGATCGGGGGTTTTCTCCCTGGCCATTTGCCTTGCCCACTTTTCTGTCCTTCCTTCAATCCGGAATGGAAAAGGGTTTGTCTCTCGGCTCTCTTAAGGGACAAGTATCGGCGCTCTCTGTGTTTTTTCAAAAGCGTCTAGCCAGGCTCCCGCAGGTACGCACGTTCCTGCAGGGGGTTTGCCACATAGTCCCTCCTTACAAGCGTCCGCTAGAACCCTGGGATCTGAACAGGGTGCTAACGGCTCTTCAGAAACCACCTTTCGAGCCAATGAGAGATATTTCTCTATCACGTCTCTCGCAGAAGGTGGTCTTCCTAGTGGCAGTCACGTCACTTCGGAGAGTGTCTGAGCTAGCTGCACTGTCATGCAAGGCCCCCTCCCTGGTGTTTCACCAGGACAAGGTGGTTCTGCGTCCGGTTCCGGATTTTCTCCCTAAGGTGGTATCCCCTTTTCATCTCAATCAGGATATCTCCTTACCTTCTTTTTGCCCTCATCCAGTTCACCAATGTGAAAAGGATTTGCACTTGTTAGATCTTGTGAGAGCACTCAGACTCTACATTTCCCGTACGGCGCCCCTGCACCGCTCGGATGCGCTCTTTGTCCTTGTCGCTGGCCAGCGTAAAGGGTCGCAGGCTTCCAAGTCAACCTTGGCTCGGTGGATCAAGGAACCAATTCTTGAAGCCTACCGTTCTTCTGGGCTTCCGGTTCCGTCAGAGCTGAAAGCCCATTCTACCAGAGCCGTGGGTGCGTCCTGGGCATTGCGGCACCAGGCTACGGCTCAGCAGGTGTGTCAGGCGGCTACCTGGTCGAGTCTGCACATTTTCACGAAACACTATCAGGTGCATACCTACGCTTCGGCAGATGCCAGCCTAGGTAGGCGAGTCCTTCAGGAGGCGGTTGCCCACCTGTAGGAAGGGGCCGTGTTACGGCTCTATTACCGAGGTATTCTTTTACCCACCCAGGGACTGCTTTTGGACGTCCCAATTGTCTGGGTCTCCCAATGGAGCGACAAAGAAGAAGGGAATTTTGTTTACTTACCGTAAATTCCTTTTCTTCTAGCTCCTATTGGGAGACCCAGCACCCGCCCCTGTTCCCTTCGGGCTGTTGTTCTTTTGTGTACACATGTTGTTCATGTTGAACTGTTCTGGGTTCATGGTTTTCAGTTCTCCGAACATCCTTCGGATTGAATTTACCTTAGACCAATTTATATGTTTCCTCCTTCCTGCTTTTGCACCAAAACTGAGGAGCCCGTGATGCACGGGGGGGTGTATAGGCAGAGGGGAGGGGCTTACACTTTTAAGTGTAATACTTTGTGTGGCCTCCGGAGGCAGAAGCTATACACCCAATTGTCTGGGTCTCCCAATAGGAGCTAGAAGAAAAGGAATTTACGGTAAGTAAACAAAATTCCCTTCTTTTCAGCCAACTCGGACCGATTTTAGTCGCATAGATGTGTTTCCAGCCTTATACTTTTTCTCTGATCGTTCCACTGCTGGTTGTGACTACAAATACTGAGGTAAAAAAACCCTCATCAAATATTCCATGTGTGGCTTAGGCCACATGCACACGTTCAGTATGTTACCTTAGTATTTGTAAACCAAAACCATGAGTGGAACAATCAGAGAAAAGTATAGAAACACTGTGTGTCGCCCTGGGCAAGCCAGGGGACACAGGTAACAACACACACGCACCCCACATTCCCTGCAGATACACCAGCTAACCCACAAATCCTTGTTGCCTTCCTCCAGAGGCTGATGATTCACACCAGGGGGTGGAGCCAGGCGGTTGGTGTCCGCCCACCAAGGAGTTCACAGCTCTGGAGGCAGGAAGTTCCAGGCAGAGATTAGCCCAGGCAGGGCTTGTGAGAGGAGTCGAGTTAGGGGAGTGAAGGAGGAAACAACAGAGGGTAGCTCAGGAGGGAGCTAGAGTGAAGTGAAACATCAGTGGAAGTGACAGAAAGCCTGAAGTTAGTCTGTGGCTGTGTGCCCAGACGGAGTCAGCAAGGTCAGCAGACGGTGGTGAAGGTCTGCAGTGGGACTGTCTGGAGGTTGCTGGAAGGACCACGGAAGCTGTGTGTACCCGGGGGTCTGGAGCAGTATACAAAGGGCAGTCAGTACCAAGGCAGGGGCTTTTCAGATCCCGGCAAGGCTTGGAGTCGCTGTAAAATTGCCAAATCCGTTAGTGAAGGGGACGTAGATCCCCCCAACAAGCAAGTACTGATTGACGGCAAAGGTCCAACCATAACGGGGAAACACCGCCACCGCCAAGGCACCAGTTTCCCAGGGCCGGCGCCTGCGGGCAAAGTGTGGAGCTCCTCCGGCACAGATTGTAGTCGGGGAGCGGGTAACCGGTGGGAATCCACCGCTACCAAACAGACATTTCAAAGGTGCAGGGAAGAGACCGTCACCGCTAACTGCAGGGAACCGCAGCACCGTGAACCGTCTGAGGGACCCGTCCAACCAGCCGTTTGTTTACCAAGAACTGTGTCGTTTTTACTGGCTGAGTGAGTACCTCAGTGCCGGAAGGCACAGCGCTGCCCCTGCGCCCCTGCACCCCACTGGGCCCCCGGGATCACCAACCCCTACCCACGGAGGGGCAACACAACAACTGGCTGCTCCGCCTCACCATCCCCGGGATCCCCATATAGAGCAGCGGTGGTGTACACTCAATCACCACAACCGTGGGTGGCGTCACGGACAATAAACAATCTCCCAACCAAAATCCCCTTTTCACTCACGGGCGAGGAGTGCCGTTCGAGAAACCCCCGGGATCCGGCCTACAGCTCGAGCCACCACTGAGCAGCGGCCGCCGGACCCGAGCAGAAGGGGGTGAGCGTGGTGTGCCGACACCCCTCCTCCCCGCCCGTGACAACTGCACCACTTCTGAATTTTTCCCCCACTGCTGGTTTTGGCTTAGGCTACGTTCACACTTCCGTTAAACTGTATCAGTCACAATCCACGGCTATGGTAATTGCTATCCGTTTAGCAGATTCCATTGTGTCCCATAGACTTGTATTAGTGGCGGATTGCGACTGATGACCTTGCGTTGCATCCGCTGCGTCACAGTCAGTCGTTTTTTGACTGACCGCCGGGCGGGAACAACGCAGAATGTAACGTTTTTCTGGCCGCCAAAATTGACGCACCACGCAGGAATCCTCCGCAGTCCGACACGCTTGTAATGTATGGCTATGGTGCTGGATTCCGTCATGCTCTACTGAGCATGCCCAGCATGTTTGGCACACCTACTGGGCTGTCCCAAACACAAACGGATCATGACTGATCCGTCAAAAAACGGACGCATAGCGGATGCAACGGACGCAACGGATCAGTTTTTTCACAGGATTCCGGTGAAAGGAATCCTGTGAAAAACACATCCGTTGCATCAGTTGACAACTAAAAAACGACTGATCCGTTGCTGACGGACCTGACGGATTTAAAACAACGGAAGTGTGAACCTAGCCTTAGAAATACTGAGATAAAAAAAAAAACTTTCCAAATATTCAATGTGAGTACTTGGTCTTCGGGTTCCGGCACACAGTTAAGCTATATTCCCACAATTTGGGGAGTTTTATAATTTCTGCAGCTAGTATATAAAGTAGGATTTGTGTTTATATTCCTTTTTTGAAGATTTTTAATTTTTTTTTGGTCTGTAATGTGTTAAAGGGAACCTGTCAGCAGAAATGTCCCCTAAAACCTAACAGATTCCCCCTCTGCAGCTCCTGGGCTGCATTCTATAAAGGTCCCTGTTATGATTGTGCCCACTTTCTGACCGAAAAAAAGTGTTTATAAAGTTGTACCTTTTTGGCTTCTGATTCTGTAAATCCGTCACGGGGGCGGGCTGCCTGATGGCCGTTATTCTGCCCCCTGGTCCTGTATGCCGCCCCCATCGCTGATTTCAATACTTCTGGACGCCGCCCACTGCTCCAGCCATCCCCGCGCATGCCCAGTGCCCATCTCTCGGGGATGAGCACTGTGCCCAGCGTCACCGCTGGTGACGTGCACGCAGGGTTAAGATTATGGGCGGTGCTGTGATGTTTATTCCTAAGCAACCGCCCATAATCGCGGGACCGCGCTTTCCCCCTCGGCCTGCTTCTTTCTGCGCAAGCGCGCTGCTGCTGACCTCACTTCGCCTCCTTCCCATCTTGCCCCGAGGCAGGAAATAGATGGGAAGAGCGCGGAGCAGTGACTACACCGAAAGCGCGGTCCCGCGATTATGGGCGGTTGCTTAGGAATAAACATCACAGCACCGCCCATAATCTTAACCCTGCGTGCACGTCACCAGTGGTGACGCTGGGCACAGTGCTCATCCCCGAGAGATGAGCACTGGGCATGCGCGGGGATGGCTGGAGCAGTGGGCGGCGTCCAGAAGTATTGAAATCAGCGATGGGGGCGGCGTACAGGACCAGGGGGCAGAATAACGGCCATCAGGCAGCCCGCCCCCGTGACGGATTTACAGAATCAGAAGCCAAAAAGGTACAACTTTATAAACACTTTTTTTCGGTCAGAAAGTGGGCACAATCATAACAGGGACCTTTATAGAATGCAGCCCAGGAGCTGCAGAGGGGGAATCTGTTAGGTTTTAGGGGACATTTCTGCTGACAGGTTCCCTTTAAATAAAGCTGCTGTTTTTGATACTTCCTGGTATTTGGCTTTCACAAAACGTTATTGATATACTTAGCTGTGGATTTCATAGGTCTTCGATGTGTTTTCGCAGCAGAAACGCACTAAAAAGCATGTGCTTTTTTTTTACCTGTGAATTTTCTACATGTAATGGAATTATTTGAGGAAAAATAGCAAAGAAAACGCAGCGTACCCGCAAGAGAAATTGTCAAGTTGCAGATTTGCAACACGCACCGCAGGTCAGTTTATGCGGATTAAAAAAGAAGCACAGTGAACGGGAGATTTCTATAAATCATATCCACCTTGCTGGAACTGTAAGACCCTGTGCGCACGCTGCGTTTTTACCTCGGTTTTACTGCAGAAAATGTTCATAACCTTGCTGCAGTCCTTCCCCAGCAAAACCTATGGTAAAAAAATAAAATTATGTGCGCACACTGCGGTTTTTTTTCACCTACAGGTTTTGCTGCATGTTTTCTGCAGTAAAAATAAATGTGCATGTCACTTCTTTTCCGCAGCTACCTGCGTTTTTTGCCATAGATAATGGTAAAAAAAAAAAAAACCGCAGGGAACATCCAGCGAAAAATTTACCAATCGTGGAAAAAAACACATGCGGTTTTCGGGTGCGGTTTGCTGCAGGTTTTTACCACATGTGCGGTAATCTTTCAAAGGGTGTGGAATTTTCTTAGGAAAATTCCATTTTCTAGTGCACACAGGCCCTGAGAGTTTTTAACCCAGTGAATATATGAAGCACCAAAAATTAATTGTGGACGCAAAGCCTTACGTTGAGGTAAAACAATCTTCTTTGTGCAGACAATGTTTTTTTTCAGGAGGATTACGCCTGAAAAAGTGATGAAAAACCACTTAATAAATGGACATAATGCACAGTAACGTCATATGTTCAGTCTTCTGTTACTTCTTTTAACCTTTGGAAACCCAGGAGTGTTTAAAAGTAGTAACATTCATTCTTCCGAAAGCTGCCCGCTGTCGTAATAAAAGGAAAAGACGCTGCTACAAAAACGAAGGCAAAAACGCAGTCAACATATTGTGTGCACATAGCCTTTGGGGGGGGGGGGTTTAAGAGCAGTTTTCTGTTTCTTAGGCCTTGTTGACGCACTGCGTTTTTACCCGCTTTTTTGGCATTTTTGCTGCAGAAATTTCTTGAGAAAACTGTTGTAACCTTTCTGCAGACATTCCCCAGCAAAACCTATGGAAAAAAAAAAAATTAGCTGTGCGCACACTGCGTTTTTTTTCTCTCAAGACCATTCTTTCTGCAGAATTTTTTGAGAAAAAGAATGTGCATGTCACTTCTTTTCTGCAGGTACCTGCCTTTTTTGCCATAGATAATGGTAAAAAAACCCCACAGGGACCAACCTGCGGAAAAAAAATGCGGTAAAAACGCATGCGTTTTTTGGTACGTTATTGGTGCGTTTTTGAACGCAAGTGCGCTAATCTTTCAGACTCAAGAAATTTCTTGAGAAAAATCCTTTTTCTAGTGCGCACAGGGCCTTAAAGCAATTTTGTAGAGTTTTTGAGGCGTTTTGGTAAAAACCGGAAATGTTCTAAAGGTTTAGCAGCTATTTTTTCATATTTTCAAGTAAATTTAGGGAAACATTTTTTAGGTTCTAATTCACTTTTTAATAGCTCAAAAAAAAAAAAAAGTTTTTCAATGGGGTTCAGGTCTGGAGATTGGGCTGGCCATGACAGGGTTTTGATGTGGTGGTCCTTCATCCACACATTGACTGACCTAGCTGTGTGGCATGGTGCATTGTCCTGCTGGAAAAACCAGTCCTCAGAGTTGGGGAACATTGCCTGAGCAGAAGGAAAAAAAAAAATTGTTTAAAAGAACAGAGAGTCCTCAGTGGTTGATACCTTTTAATGGCTAACTGAAAAGATGGTAATAATTGCAAGCTTTCGAGACTACTCAGGTCTCTTCATCAGGCATGGTATAACACAAAATCTGAAGAGTCACGTATTTATACACAACAGGACTTAGAATAGTGCAGTATTCTAAGTCCTGTTGTGTATAAATACGTGACTCTTCAGATTTTGTGTTATACCATGCCTGATGAAGAGACCTGAGTAGTCTCGAAAGCTTGCAATTATTACCATCTTTTCAGTTAGCCATTAAAAGGTATCAACCACTGAGGACTCTCTGTTCTTTTAAACAATTTTTTTTATCTCTACTGGCTAACACGGTACAAAGATATATTTTACTTGTATCAAAACTGAGCAGAAGGAAGCAGCTGTTTTTCCAGTATAACCTTGTATGCGGCTTAATCCACCACAACCACTAAATACTGAAAGGAATCGTAGTAAACACAGCACCACACTCTTATAAACTCTGTCTAAGGCTAGGGCCCCACTTTGCGTTCACCTACTTGCAGTTCTAAACGCACGTTTTGGGCTTAATAGATTTGACCAAAGTTGCCTTTTTCAGAAATTTAGCGGTGAAAACGCATGCGTATTTACCGCGTTTTAGATGCGTTTTCAGTGCTTTTTACATGCTTTTCCATTGCGTTTTGACAGATGCGTTTTGAACATGAAGACACTGCTGAATAAAGTTTAATATGTCAAACACAATGAAAAAAAGAAAAAAAAAAGAAAACAAATAGATTTTAACAAATAATAAAGAAAATAGAAATATAGATTAAAATTATAGCGGTAATATACTATTTATTGCAAAAATAGCAATAAATTATATATTTTTTTGTAAATTCTAATTGTCGGACTGTGTGTGTGTAAAGGGACATATGAAATTATTCTCATGTCCAAAAAGCATGCGTTTTTGAAGTCCAAAACGCATGTTTTCTGCACATAAAAAGCAGGTAAAATGCAGGAATTTGAAGGAATCTTGTTTTTTGCCATTTCTCATTGACTTCAATGTTAGCAAAACGCACCCAAAATGGCAAAAACAACTGACATGCTGCTTCTTTGAACGCATGGTTTTTGCCACAAAATATGCAAATTAAACGCAGCGTTTAGAAACGCAAAGTGCGGTCTAGAAATCCCCATTTTTCATAGACTTTGCTGGAAAATCAAAACGCATGCCTTTTGGCATGAAAAAGGTGCTTCTCAAAACGGACCTAAAAAGCACCTGAAACGCAAAGTGCGTTCTTACCCTAAAAGAAAATCTGACTTTGCTCACCATAGCAAAGTATGGTGCGAGAAAGCCTACGGACTAATTTTTTTTTTTAAAAAAACAAAACTGCACGCGATGGAAGTTTTTTCAATAATTTTACAGAGTTCAGTGACCAAAAGTGTATAAGAATCACCTCTAACTTTTCCAACAATTTTACCCTGGCAGAACTGTGTGATTATTACACATTCTACAAATTGGAATATGTTTTTGGAGATAGGAATACCCATTTAACAACAGATCAGTAAAAAATGGATGAAAGTTTTAAGTGCAAAGTACGTCTTCTGCTTTCCATTCGTTTTATACATGCCTGATCCGCAAAATATCGAGTATAGGACAAGTTCTGAGTTTCATGGACTGGAGACACAGATACTAATGATGGGTTGAGTGTGCCCAACACTGCTCGATACTCGATAGAGCTTCGTGGTACTCAGGTACGACCGGTGGAGTATCGTGGGGTGCTCGGATGTGTTGTTTGTGAAACCTCAAACACAAAGCACAGGCTCACTTCACTGAATAATGGGAGCCAATACCCCAGTGAGAGCCACTTGCAGTCTCTGACCATCTTTCACGGGTGGGTGAAAACAACGTTTTCATATGTGTGAAACCCCCCCCCAAGAAATGCTCTGTTTATATCTTGCTCTGTTTATATCTTGCTCTATGTGGGCAGAGAGCCGGACAGCCTAATCATTGACTTCTATAATACTCGATTCAAGTTGAGCCCGTACGAGTCTCTGCCCAACCTGCTTGTCTCAAGAATTGTATGCGCTCATCATTTAGAGTACGGAGAAGTGTACTGTTCGCCCACCACAAACAGATACGCATTCTAAAAAGAATTTATGTATATATCAGTAAAAATGTATGTATCCGAACAATGTCTGAGGGGGGGGGGGGGAAACCCCAAAAAAACCAAAACACACTCTGCACAAGGATGAACCACATGTATGTACATGACATGATGGATCCTAATAATCTAAGTCAACATTCACACAACTTCTTTTGAGTATTCTAACATAATTGTGGGAGGAATGTGGTTGATCGTATGTTAGTTACATAACATGCAAAAATCCCAGCTCTCCCCCGATTCTGGCACTTTATCCGGTTTTCTGCCGAGTCGCTCCATTCCAGAGATATTCACCTTGCTTTCTTCTGTAGCGCAGTATGTGAAATCTCTGCTCATAGTGCAACTGGGCATTTCTCCAGAGGCTTCTCTAGGGTCGTGTACTTTCACCTCTTCTTTCTAGACGCTGCCAATCACAGCTCAGCAGCTAATATAGCAATGAAAGACACCCCGAGAGCTAGTGTTTGGAAGGGAAGGGTGGATGCACACGCCTCCAAAAAAAAGTCTGTAGGATCCGCCCAGTTCCACTAAACACAGAAATTTTACATATTGCGCTTGAGAACAAAACAAATGAAAACATCTTCAATGGAGCAACGCAGAACAGAAGAGAGCGACCAAATCGAGGAAGCTCAGGGAATGTTAAAAATTATTTAACTCAATTTTCCCAGCAAGTGACAAGTCCTGTTAAATTTCAAACATATGTTGAGACTTTTGATTAGCTCTTTTTTTTTTTTCTTTTAAAGACTTTTCCAATATTAATTAGGAAGTTGGCCTTGGCTACAGATTGGCATGAATCCCAGGCCATTATCTGTAGTTGGCACATAATTGTATTACTGTGGTGTAAAATCTCAGTTTCAGGATACGAAGGGTCAAGAAAACCCGCAGCGAGGGTCTGGCTACAGCTTGATCATAACTTTTCTTTGTCGCTCCATTGGGAGACCCAGACAATTGGGTGTATAGCTTCTGCCTCCGGAGGCCACACAAAGTATTACACTTTAAAAAGTGTAACCCCTCCCCTCTGCCTATACACCCCCCCGTGCATCACGGGCTCCTCAGTTTTTATGCTTTGTGTTGAAGGAGGCACACATTCACTCATGCTCCCATTTTAGTCAGCAGCAGCTGCTGATTGTATCGGATGGAAGAAAAGAGGGCCCCTAACAGGGCCCCCGGCATGCTCCCTTCTCACCCCACTAAGTCGGCGGTGTTGTTAAGGTTGAGGTACCCATTGCGGTACACAGGCTGGAGCCACATGCCGTTTTCCTTCCCCATCCCTTAGGGGCTCTGGGAGAAGTGGGATCCTATCCGGTCATCCAGGCACTGGGACCGGGCTCCCTCCGCAGCCCCTTTGGGATTCTGACGGACAGGAGACTGAGTATCATCAGGGACAGGGCCCTGCATCTACAGGTACTCTGTGTTCCCTTGGGGACGGTGCATGGAGCACTTTGGCCTCAGACGCTGCAGCGACTGCGGTGTTGGTATGAGACCGGGACTACCGCGCCGACCGCGCCTGCTTGCCGGCCGCGGTTTTAACTTTAGTCCCCGGCTTTTGCGGCCTAGTGCCTTAAACTCCCGCCCCCGGGCCTGCCAGTCAGGGGAAAGGGCGGGACGGTCGGTCTGACGCCGACAGTGAGGGCTGGAGCACACTTAGCTGTCCTCCTCCCCCCTCACTAATCACTCTGGGGCACCAGATTCCCGCACTTTTGTAGTTACGCCCACGGCTCCCTCCTCCCCTGTGAACGCCGACAGCCATGTTTTAAGCACATTCTGCCGGTGGAGGACTTCTGGCTGCAGCTCTGGGAGACCCGAGGCAGGGAATCTGGTGGCCACACACCGCTTGAGCGGTCGGTAAGCCACACCGGTCACCCGGTGCTGGTCCCCCTAGAGTGCCGAACTGTATATATATATATATTATATTTGTATATATTTTCTCGGTTCGGCTGTACTGTTAGCTTGTGGCTATATATCCCTCAGTGATCATTCTCCTGGGAGACAACAGCATGTCGTTCACAAGGAGCAAGGGTGCCAAGACACAGGGTTATTTTGCAACCTGTACCTCTTGTGCGGCTATGCTACCTGCAGGTTCCACCTACCCTCACTGTGAGCAATGCTCGGGCCCTGTGGCACTCGCTCAGCCGGAGCCTGGGGCACTGGTGGGACCCTCGGCCCAGGTAGAACCGCCGGCTACCCCTGTACAGGTGGCAGGGACAGAGTTTGCAGTTTTAGCTGAGAAACTCTCTGAGTCACTTTCACAATCCATGGCTCAGTCTATGGACAAATGGTCTGCTAAAATACTAGAAGTCTTGCAGTCCAGACCGGCCCTTACACAGGCCCCGGGCACTGCGGGATCGCCCCCAGGCCCCTCTCGGTCTGCGACGAAGCGTGCTCCTGGGGTGGCCTCTAGTTATTACGTGGAGGACTCCGGCACGGACCGCAGTCCCAGACCGGCTAAGCGGGCTCGCTTAGAATCTTCCCCGACTTCATCACGCTGTTCGGGGTCTCAGCTTGAGGACTCTCTAGAGGATGAGGCGGAGGTCGCAGCCCAGGACTCTGACCCTGACGTTGCTCTCAATCTTGATACACCTGAAGGGGACGCCATAGTAAATGACCTTATAGCGTCCATCAACCAGGTGCTAGATCTTTCTCCCCAACTCCACCTATAGAGGAGTCGGCCTCACAGCAGGAGAAGCACCAGTTTAGGTTTCCCAAACGTACTCGGAGTGCCTTCTTCGATCACTCTAACTTCAGAGATGCTGTCCAGAAGCACAGGGCTTTCCCGGACAAGCGCTTTACTAAACGCCTTAATGACACACATTACCCCTTCCCCCCTGACGTAGTTAAGGGTTGGGCTCAATGTCCCAAGGTGGATCCTCCAGTCTCTAGACTGGCGGCTAGATCCGTAGTAGCAGTGGCTGACGGTTCATCGCTCAAGGATGCCACGGACAGGCAGATAGAGCTCCTAATGAAATCCATATATGAAGCCATAGGCGCGTCCTTTGCCCCAGCCTTTGCAGCAGTGTGGGCACTCCAAGCTATCTCAGCTTGTCTGTCTGAGATTAATGCGGTCACCCGTACCTCTGCTCCGCAAGTAGCGTCTTTGACTTCTCAGGCGTCGGTATTTTCATCCTACGCCATGAATGCTGTCCTGGACTCGGCTAGCCGTACAGCGGTAGCATCCGCCAATTCGGTGGCAGTCGCAGGGCCATGTGGCTACGCGAATGGAAGGCAGACTCTGCTTCCAAGAAGTTCTTGACCGGTTTGCCTTTTTCTGGCGACCGATTGTTTGGCGAGCAATTGGATGAAATTATTAAGCAATCCAAGGAAAGGACTCGTCCTTACCCCAGCCCAAACCAAAGAGACCTCAGCAACGAAAAATTCAAGCGAGGTTTCGGTCCTTTCGGCCCTCAGCCAGATCCCAATCCTCCTCGTCCAACAGGCCACAGAAGAGCCAGAGAAACTCTTCTGCATGGCGGTCTAAGTCACGTCCTCCAAAGACCGCCGGAGGCACCGTCTCCAAGGCGGCCTCCTCATGACTTTCGGCCTCCCCAAACCGCATCATCGGTCGGTGGCAGGCTCTCCCCGCTTTTGCGACGCCTGGTGGCCACATGTCCAAGACCGATGGGTGAGGGACATTCTGTCTCACGGTTACAGGATAGAGTTCAGCTCTCGTCCTCCGACTCGTTTTTTCAGAACATCTCCGCCCCCCCGAGCGAACCGTTGCACTTTTTCAGGCGGTGGACACTCTGAAGACAGAGGGAGTTGTGATCCCCGTTCCCCTTCAGGAACGTGGTCGCGGTTTTTACTCGAACCTGTTCGTGGTGCCAAAAAAGGACGGTTCATTCCGTCCCGTTTTGGACCTCAAATTGCTCAACAGACATGTGAGAACCAGGCGGTTTCGCATGGAATCCCTCCGCTCTGTCATCGCTTCGATGTCCCAAGGAGACTTCCTAGCATCAATCGACATCAGGGATGCCTATCTCCATGTGCCGATCGCTCCAGAGCATCAACGCTTCCTGCGTTTCGCCATTGGGGACGAACACCTTCAGTTTGTGGCACTGCCTTTTGGCCTGGCGACAGCCCCACGGGTCTTCACCAAGGTCATGGCATCCGTTGTGGCAGTCCTACACTCTCAGGGCCACTCGGTGATCCCGTACTTAGACGATCTTCTAGTCAAGGCACCCTCCCGGGTGGCATGTCAACACAGTCTGACCGTTG